>NC_142869.1:136585000-136890625 GCF_051225735.1 Oryctolagus cuniculus | reverse complement strand
TCTTCGAAGGGCAGAGTTACAGAAAGACAGAGGGAGAGGGAGAGAGAGAAAAGGAGATGGGGAGAGAGGGAGGTGTGTTCCATCCTCTGGTTCACTCCCCAAATGGCTGCAATGGCTAGAGCTGGGCCAATCTGAAACCGGGACTCAGGAGCTTCTTCCGGGTCTTCCATGCTGGTGCAGGGGCCCAAGCACTTGGGCCATCTTCTACTGCTTCCCCAGGCCATAGCAGAGTGGATTGGAAGTGGAGTAGCTGTGACTTGAACCGACATACATATGGGATGGACCACAGCCGACAGCTTTACCTGCTATACCACAGCACTGGGCCCTTTCTTTTTCTTCTTATTTTTTTTTTTTATTTTTTTTTTATTTATTTGAAAGGCAGAGTTGCAAAGAGAGATATGTTCTATCTGCTGATTCGCTCCCCAAATGGCCACAACAGCCAGACTGGGCCAGGCCAGAGCCAGGAGCCCAGAGCTTCTTCCTGGTTTCCCACGTGGGTGCACTGGCCCAAGCTTGGGCCATCTTCTACTACTTTCCCAGGCTGCTTTCCTAGGCCTATTAGCAGGTAGCTGGCTTGGCAGTGGAGCAGCCAGGACTTGAACCGACACCCATATGGGATGCCGACGCCACAGGAGGCAGCCTAACCTGCTATGCCATAGTGCTGGCCCTAAAACATGATCATCTTGGAAGAGTTAAATATATATATAAAAAAAAGTATTGTATAGGGATGGCGCTGTGGTTTAGCAGGTTGAGCCACTGCCTGCAGTGCCGGCAATCCCATAGGTTGCCGGTTTGAGTCCTGGCTGCCCCACTTCTGAGCCATCTCCCTGCAAATGCACCTGGTAAAGCAGTAGAAGATGGCCCAAGTACTTTGGCCCCTGCAACTATGTGAGAGGCCCAAAGGAGATTTCTGGCTCCTGGCTTCAGCTTGGTCCAGCCCCGGTTGTTGTGGCCATTTGGGGAACGAACCAGCAGATGGAACATATGTCTCTCTGTCTCTTCCTCTCTCTCTTTGTAACTCGGCCTTTCAGATAAATAAAATAAATCTTTTTAAAAAAAAAGTACTGTAAGATTGTTTTCTTCATAGAACATTGGTATGTTACATCTCTGTGCTACAATTTATGTCCATTCTGTACATTACAAATAATATATTTCCCTTTTATTTTAAAGTGATGGTGCTTCTTACATGCTTATACAGATTAATAGCCACATTTGTTTCTCATATTTATTCTTTTTTTTTATTTTTTTAAATTTTTTGACAGGCAGAGTGGACAGAGAGAGAGAGAGACAGAGAGAAAGGTCTTCCTTTGCCGTTGGTTCACCCTCCAATGGCCGCCGCGGCCGGCGCACTGCGGCCGGCGCACCGTGCTGATCTGATGGTAGGAGCCAGGTGCTTCTCCTGGTCTCCCATGGGGTGCAGGGCCCAAGCACTTGGGCCATCCTCTACTGCACTCCCTGGCCACAGCAGAGAGCTGGCCTGGAAGAGGGGCAACTGGGACAGAATCCGGCGCCCCAACCGGGACTAGAACCCGGTGTGCCGGCGCCGCAAGGCGGAGGATTAGCCTAGTGAGCTGCAGCGCCGGCCCTCTAATATTTATTCTTAGTGTAAAGGATAATCGGTGTATGGTACGTTTGATAGAACCCATTACCTATTGATTCAGTTAATGGTGCGTACGCTTAGTGGCCTGGGTCCTTGCATCTGGTCTGTAACAGGATTAACGCTGCTTTTTCTTCCTGTTTCTGCTGCTGGCATGCCAGTTACACCACACCTAGCTGGCTGTAGTGATGCCAGGTGATCTTGCCGCCTGCTTCCTCGTCTGTCCTCAGTCCTCTGGCACGTCTTTGTCATAGCCTCCCACACTTCACGCATGATGAAGTCTATCTATATTTGATGTTAAAGTCAAGGCCCTGAGGAACCTACAGTTCAGTTGCTCTGTACCTCCATCGTCTTTGCCCTGTGGCACATACCCTCCCACCCCACCCATCTGTGACTGCCCTTCTGCGTCCTTAACACTCCTTGATTTTGACGTTCATGATGTATTCCTCCTGTCGGCCTTTTGAGTAGCTCGCCATCCTCACCCCATTTTGTAGATAAGGAAACTGAGGCCCAGAGAGTTCAGTGGCTGGTTCCAGGCACCCAGAGCTTGTCAGGAGAGCAGTGAGTGGGAAGCCAGGGAGTCAGCCTCTGGGTGCTGGGTGCTGAGCGTGGCCTGCCTTTGGGGCCCAGCCCTCGCTCAGGGGGCTTGTGGTCACCTTGGGTGGGAACCTGTTGGGTGACACCCAGCACCTAGTGACAAGGGCCAGCCTGAGGGGACTGGCGTGTCAGCCAGGATCTGGGAGGAGTGGGGAGAAGGCCTGGAGTTTACTCCCTCATAGGCGAGTGGGGATGCGCACCGATTCTGCCCTTGTGTCTTTGGACAGCTTAAGCCAAATACATCAATATGTTCTTCAGGATGTATTGCTCGTGTGATTCTTACACAGCTGGCATTTATTTACTTCAACACAGAAACTCCATGAGGCAGGTCTTTTTTTTTTTTTTTTTTTTTTACAGGCAGAGTGGACAGAGAGAGAGAGAGAGACGGAGAGAAAGGTCTTCATTTGCCGTTGGTTCACCCTCCAGTGGCTGCTGCGGCTGGCGCGCTGCGGCCGGCACACCGCGCTGATCCAATGGCAGGAGCCAGGTGCTTCTCCTGGTCTCCCATGTGGTGCAGGGCTCAAGCACTTGGGCCATCCTCCACTGCACTCCCTGGCCACAGCAGAGAGCTGGCCTGGAAGAGGGGCAACCAGGACAGAGTCCGGCACCTCAACCAGGACTAGAACCCGGTGTGCCGGCGCCACAAGGCGGAGGATTAGCCTAGTGAGCCGCGGCGCCGGCCGAGGCAGGTCTTAATAGCGATATTGAACAGATGAGAAAAGTTGAGATTCATAATGCTTAGTAGTGTGCAAAGGTTACACCAGTTAGTAAGTAGTGGGGGGAGAGTGGCAGAGCTGGGGGGAGCCTCACTGTTTGTGAATCCTGTGCTCTTTCCCCAGACTATAAATCAGTCGTTCTGTCAGTAACTATAGCTGGTAATTCATATGCCTGCCTTCACAGATGACTTTGTCTATCAAGTTTGTGTGTCAGTGGAATATTTAGCTCCCTCGTAAACGACTACAGCATTACATATAAATCGCTAATAAATAAAAGTTGTTTTCATGTTTTGGTTTTGCTAAAGCCAGGGGCATTTCAGATTATTTTGCTTGTGATGGTATTAAACTGTAATGGTTAAATGAATTAATTGCAGGGTATGTGCATCATATTTATAAAATCAGTAAAGCTACATAAAATACCAAGTGGTAGTTTTGAAGTCCCTGGAACATGAAAGCTAAATTGGAGACCTAAGGCCCGCCTTATCTGTTCTGCAGACTTGATACTTGAGTATCATTTACATACTCTGACTGATGTCATAGATACGTAGGTAACGATCATGGGCAATTGTTTTCAGACTACCCATGGTTCCTGAGTTACACATCTGTTTTTGTAGTTGTAATTCTATTGAATAGTCACTAGAGTTTGGACTTGTTTTGCAGATAGTTCTTGTCAATGAAGGGCCTTATGGTTTTTTTCTTAGCTATTTTGGGTAACCTGTTGGACTTTTATTATTTGTTTTCCTCCCTGTCCTGATCTTTCTGAACCAGTGTTCCCCTTATCTTCTGAGTTTTCCTTGAGTGCAGGTGGCTGAAACACACTGGTTTTCAATCAAGTGAAAACAGAACATTTATTGAGGTAGTGCTAGGGGCATGGTTATTCCCAAGCCACCATACCACAGGAAGGGCAGGCAAGGAGTTGGACTAAGAAGCAACAGGAGCTGTTTTCTGTTTTGTTTTGAAGATTTACATATTGATTTGAAAGGTAGAATTACAGAGAGAGAAGAGGAGACCGAGAGAGATCAGAGATCTTCCTTCTGCTGGTTCACTCCCCAAATGGCTATGTGGCCCAAGCCAGGAGCCAGGAGTTTCATCTGGGTCTTCTGCATGGGTGGTAGGGCTCCAAGCACTTGGGCTGTCTTCCCCTGCTTTTCTCAGGCACATTAGCAGGGAACTGGATCAGGAAGAGGGGCAGCTGGGACTTGCACCTGCGCCCTTAGGAGATGCTGGAGTAGCAGGAGGCAGCTTTACCTGCTGTGCCACAATGCCGTCTCCTGGAACTGATTCTGAACGCTGTCCTGGAGCTCTCCACGTCTTGCCTTGATTCCTTGTCTTGCTGTGCCTGGGCACAGGGCTCAGAAACCCTGACCTCACCCAGAACTCACTTTGGCTGGCCCACATTGGATTATTACAGTCCTGTCTGCCTGCTGATTTCTTAGTTTAGAGCGACTGGCCTGAGGAAGCCCTGTCTGTCTGGGTCAAAGGCAGTGTCTGTTGGGCTCCAAGCTTCCTTCCCAGCCTAAGGGGACATCTGCCGTTTACTCAGCACATTTGCAGATGGGAGACAACCGGCAAGCCTCAAGCTCCTTGTTGGAGGGAAGCCGGAGTTGCCTGTTTTCACCACCTGCCCCGCGCGACTGCAGGTGACCCATTTGGAAGTGTCTTTTTCTGCTGGGAAACATTACTGCTTGTAACAGAATAACACTTCCTGCAGGATGACAGGGAGTAAGAGCAGACAAATGGCCCTTCTCTTCAGAGGAATGGGGGCATTATCCTACATATCGGATCATGTGTCTACTAGAGGAGAAAGTCCCAAAGAAGAAATATTGCTACACATTTGTATCACAAGGTGTTTTATCTTTCATTTTCATTTTAGTTAATTTTAACAGGTTCACTATGATTTGTGAATATGAGTCTAAGAACATAATGATATTCCCCTCCCTCCCTCTTTCCTTCTTTTCTGGTTTTTTTGTTTGTTTGTTTGTTTGTTTTTTGTTTTTGAGATAACATATTTTAAATCTACATGACAGTAAAAAGCTTACTACTTTACTGAATAAGAAGTTTAACAAGTAAAAAGCAGAGCCCCTAGTTTAGCAGGAATATAAATAGCTATAAATAATAATTGAATAGAAAAATGATAATTTCACTCATTTACAATTTTTTTGGTCAAATAGTCATTCATAATTTCTTTCAGTGAAGTAGGGTCAGTGACAACCTGACATCTAAATATTTCCTGGGTGCTTACAATGTGATAACTAAGTTCATTTAGATGTTAAACCATTTCTGCTCAACAGTTTATGCACAAGAATAATTTTATGCAGATTGCCATGCACATAATTATTCTGTTAGTTACCACAGATCGGGGAAAACATGATATTTGTCTTTTTGATGCTGGCTTATTTCACTAAGTGTAATGGTTTCCACTTGCATCCATCTTGTTGCAGAAGACAGGAGTTGATTCTCTTTGTGGCTGAGCAGCATTCTATAGTTATAGCATAAGTTTTAACAAGATACAAAGCGAGAAGCTAAAAGTCACCATCATCTTTTGTCTTAGGTTTCAAGATGCTATTTTCTTCACAACATTGAGAGCAGCTGACCACTTGGTTTCCTCATTGTGCACAATTGTTGCATTTAAAAATCAGGTTGGGTGCTTTTTCTAGACTTGTGAGGGTTTCTGATTTGAAAGAAACCATTCCTTGCATGCAAGAAGGTGGATTTTAGGCGGATGACACTGGGATAGGTGTAGAATGAATGGTTACCTTAAAAAGCATTTCGGATTCATGCTCTCTCTGCAAGACCCACATGCATTCTTTGAGATTGCTAGAGACAGGAAGGTGCAGCCCTGTGCTGAAACCCTGGTGGCTCTCCTTCCAGAGGTGTAGGAAAGTTAGCGTGCTTGCATCCCCACAAATGTCACCCACCCTGGTGCCACTGTGCACATTCCACAGAGAGTGTGAGTGCGAAGGAGCCGTACAGCGGCTCCACTCAGTGAGCTCATGCCCTGTGGTGGCTGGGGGGAGGTGGAGACGCGAATGTGGTGGCTGCAGCCTATCTCCATTCCTGCGGGCCTCTCATTTCTGGGGTTCAAAGTACCCATTTTCCATTCAACAGGACTTCTAAATGTCATCCCCTGATCATTCCAGTGCCCAACAGGAGAAAAAGCCCTCTGTTTTCAGGATGGAGGGAAAACTCACTGTTGTGGATTTCTTGTGAGAATGCTCACAGCAGTGCTCCTTATGGAATTTTCATGAATAACGTTGAGGGGGCCAGCGTTGTGGCTTAGCGGGTAAGGCTGCCGCCTACGGCGATGCTGGCAACCAGTATGGGCTCTGGTTGGAGTCCCGGCTGCTTCAGTTCTGATCCAGCTCTCTGCTAATGCACTGAGGAAAGCAGCAGAGGATGGCCCAAGGGCTTGGGCCCCTGCACCCACTTGGGAGATAGGGAAGAAGCTCCTGGTTCCTGGTTTCAGTCTGGCCCATGTCGTTGTGGCCATTTAGGGAGTGAACCAGCAGATGGAAGATCTCTTTGTCTCCATCTCTTCCTCTCTCTCTGTTAACTCTGCCTTTCAAATAAATAAATAAATCTTTAAAAACACAAAAGATTTTCAAAAAGAGAATAACATGGACTCCTTGGCTCTAGGAGATTTTTGCTTCCTAGGTTGTGTTTAGAATTGAGCCCCCATGTGAGAGCCATGAGGTGGAGACATGAGTGAGATGAGTTTTGTGTTTCCACCTGCAAGAGAGCATTTCATCTCCCGTGGTGTGTGTGATGTGTAGGACAGGGTCAGGCAGATGTGGCATTTGAGCAGAGCTCTGAGGCAGCGGCAGGACTGTCATAGGTGGGAGTGGGTATTGGAAGGGATACTTAGCAGCAAACACGGTAAGACAACATGGATGGTACTCAGAGAACGGCCAGCCAGTTGTGTAGTGATGAGTGAAGTCTGTGGGTCCTGTTATTTGATAATAAGAGGAGAGGCAGGGATCTGATTGTGGACAAGGGGACACTTGACCGTCATGGCGAGTATTGAGTTTTATGGGGCTGGTGGTGTTGGACCATTAACTTTTTTTGTCATAAAGCGAAGTTAGCAGATGTATCATCCCTAAGAATGGTCAGGATAGAACCCCCAAGTTTCCAAATAGGTCCTTATAGTCCCACCCCTCTCATCTGGATTGTTACCCCAGAAGCAGGTGGGAAGGAGGGGTTTTCTGAGGGGACAGCTGCAGGTCCTGACAGCTCTGCCCCACTTGAGTGTGTGTGGGCTAGGAAGAAATGAAGGAGGTAGACTATCAGCCCAGTGTGTGGTTATTGATTATATGTTAACTACATATTCGATATAATTATATATGATTTATTATTATATATTATTGTTATAGGTCTTATTTATGTTGAAAGCCCAGCAAGCCACCCTGATAATTATTGCTTTATGTAACCTTATCTTTTAAAATAAGAGCAAAACACGTCTCATCTCCAATTTACCCACATATTTATCATTTAAAATTTTTAAATTGTTAATCCCCATTGTTTTTGTATAACACCATTTATTGACCATCTTTAAGTGTGCAGTGCTTTGGCATTGGGCAAATTCACAGTGTTGTGCAGTCATCACCACCACCCGTGCACAGAACACTTCCAGTTCAGTTTACTAACTAAAATTCTGTACCCGTTAAACCCTTCACTCCTCATTCCCGCTCCCCCAAGCACTTGAACGTGACCATGGGCCTCTGTCAGTCTGAGTCCTCTTCGCCTTACATCGGGGTTTGTGCAGGCCAATGTGTTAGCGGACACATACAATGTGAGTATTTGTCCTCTTGTCACTGGCTGATTTCACTTAGGGTTCATCAGTGTTGCAGCATGTGTCAGAACTTCCTGTTTGAAGCTGAATAGTAGTCCACTGTGTCTCTGTGTCAATTGTTTTTCCATGGACTCTTGGGTTGTGAATGCCGCAACTGTGAACATGCTTGTATAAATACCTACTTGAGCTCCTGCGTTCAGTTTTTTTAGGTAAATGAAGGGTCTACAGAATTTTTAGGGAAAATGTGTATTATGAAAAAGATACAAATATTTTTAATCTGTTGGTGCCACAACCTTTGTGAAGTTCCCATATATACCCAGGAGTGAAATTGTTGAGTCACATGGGAATACTGTGGTGAATGTTTTGAGGGATCACCACAGTTTTTCACAGTGGCTGCACCACTTTGTTCTTACCATTAATGCACAAGGTTCCAGTTTCCTCACATCCTCACCAACACTTGTTATTTTCTGTTTTTGAACCAAATGAGTGTGAGTTGCTCTTTGTGGGTTGAACATTTTTTCACGTGCTTATTAATGATTTATATAACCTTCTTAGAGAAATGTCTGTTCAAGACTTGTGCCCATTTTTTAAAATCTATTGTATTTATTTGAAAGGCAGAGTTACAGAAAGGCAGAAGACAGAGAGAGGTCTTCCATCTACTGGTTTAATCCCCCATGGCCGCAGCGGCTAGAGCCGGGCTGATCCCAAGCCAGGAGCCAGGATCTTCTTCCAGGTCTCCCACGTGGGTACAGGGGCCCAAGGACTTGGACCATCTTCTGTTGCTTCCCAGGCACATTAGCAGAGAGCTGGATCAGAAGTGGAGCAGGTGGGACTCGAACTGGCACCCATATGGGATGCCGGCACTGTAGGCGGTAACTTTATGCCCATTTAAAAACTGTTTGTTTACTTTTCTATTGTTGAGTTGTAGGAGTTCTTTATATATTCTGGATTGTAATCCCTTATCAGACACATGCTCTACAAATGTTTCTCACCATTTTGTGTGTCAAATAAATATCTTTTTTTTTTGTTATTTGGCTCTTCATTTCTTCCTATTGACTTGAGTTTGATTTATTATCATATCTTTTCAGCCCCAAACTCTTCCTTTAATTTTTGTTAGACACTTCTGCTAGCTGCAGATTCTCAGTCTTTTTTTTTTTTTAATCTGGTAATTAATTCACTTCATCTTCATTTTTATTTCTTGTGGGGAGCAGGGCCCGTCTCCCGTCTCCCGTAACATGGCAGGGCCCATTGCCCGGGAGACAAATAAGTACTAAGACTGTAGACAAATAAATACTGAGGACAAATACTGAGATTACCGAGACTAGACTAAACTACGGGAACTGCTAAGACTAACTCTATGCATCTGATCTCCCACCATATGGCGCTGAGAGGTAGCAAACAACTTCCACACAGCTGCCTCACCAATTCGACTAACAAGCTGCAGGAGCTGATCCTGCCCCTGATTGGAGGAGAGCAGCGTGCTCAGCGCGTGGGGAGAGAATGCCAGCAGAGTTGGTATTGGTGGAAGAGGACTATAAAGGAGGAGAGAGACAATATGCAGCAGGAACATCTGAGGAACCCCTGAGAGAGCCGGCCGGTGGTGTGCCGCTCCTCCGTGGAAGCTGGGGAGGCAGCGGGGGTGCCGCCCCTCCACGGAGGCGGGGGGAGTAGGGGGAGCGGCAGCAAACCCGGGAAGGGCCGGGGAAAGAGAACAGCTCAGGGTCCGGTGTCGTTCCTCCACAAGAGGGGGAGCGACAATTTCTTTTTTGAAGAATCATGTATTTGAAAGGCAGAGTGACAGAGGGAGGGACAAAAAGAGAGAGAGACAGGCTGATTCCATCCACTGGTTCATTCCCCAAATGGCCACAACATCAGGGCTGGGCTAGACTGAAGCCAGAAGCCTAGAACTCCGTGGAACTCCATCTGAATCTCCCATGTAGGTGGCGCGGCCCCAAGCACTTGGGCCATCTCCTGCTACTTTCCCAGGAGCATTAGCAGAGAGATGGATTGGAAGCTGAGCAGCCAGGACTCCAAACAGCACTCATATGGGATGTCGATTGTTGTAGGCACTGGCTTAACCCCCTGCATCTCAACACTGGCCCCTTCACCTTTATTTATTTATTTTTTTAAAGATTTATTTATTTATTTGAGAGGCAGAGTTACAAAGAGGGAGGGAAGGACATAGAGGTCCCCCATCTGCTGGTTCACTCCCCAGATGGCCTCAACGACTGGAGCTGGGCTGCTCCAGAGCCAGGAGCCAGGAGTTCTTCTAGGGCTGCTACGTGGATATGGAGCCCCAAGCAGCTGGGCCATCCTCCTCTGCTTTCCCAGGCCATTAGGAGGGAGCTGTATTGGAAGTGGAGCAGCTTGGACTTGAACTGGCACCCATATGGGATGCTGGTGCTGCAGCCAGAGGCTTAACCTAATATGCCACAGTGCTGGCTCCCTCAACTTTATTTTTAAAGGACTCTTTTGCTAGATACAGTATTCTTGGGTAACAGTTTCTCCTACCTGTCGCCATCCCGACCTCTTGTTTCTAAAAAGAACTTAATTGTTTTATTGTTACCCTCTGTGAGATAAAATATTTTTCTCTTGCTGCTATGAAGATTTTTTCCTCTGGTTTTACAGTTTGACTAAAATGTGTTTGAACAGTTTGACCAAGAGGTGTTTGAGTATGTGTTTGTTCTGTTCTGAGGTTCTTTGAACTTCTTGGATTTATAGATCCGTGTTTTTGTAAAATTCAGACACTTGTTGGCCATTATCTCTGACATTTCTTTCCTTCCTACTTTTCTGTTTCCTCTTGTTGAGGTTGCATTATAGACAGTATGGCGTGCGTGGAGTCGTCTCACAGTCTTCTGAGGTTCTCCATTTTTATTAATTCCTTTTTCTTCTGTTTTTTTTTTTTTTTTTGAATTAAATCATTCCCATTGGTCCCCAAGTTCCTTGATTCTGTCTTACCAATTCAAATGTGTCGATCCAACCTAGTGAAATTTTTATGTCAGTTACTATACTTTTCTTGAATTTCCATTTGGCTCTTTTTTAAAATTTCTCCCTATGGAGTCATTGTTGTCATGCTTTCACTGGTCAGCCATGGTTTCCTTTACCTCTTTGAACGTGTTGGTAGTCACTGTTTATAGAAATCTTTGCAAAGTACAAGAGCTGGGCCCAGTTGGAGACAATTTCTATTGAGACCCCCTTTTGTACTTTTCCCCTGGTTGTGGGTCTCACTTTCCTGTGTCTTTGTGAGTTTGCTGAGAGCCAGGCGTTCTAGCTTATGTATTGCAGTAGTTCTGGATTCTGATGTCCTCTTCACAGGTGGTTGCTTTTTGCATTTTTTTAAAAATAGTTTTCCTGTGCAAAATCTGTGTGCTCTGGGTCTGCTGCAGTGGGTAGCCGCGAATGCCTCTTCCTCTCTGTGCAGTTTTCACCCTGGTTTCTTAGGGCTGTCTGCACGACTGGTTGGAGATTATACCACACCTTGAGCTGGCAGATCTTGCTGCCAAGCTGCCTCACGTGTCCTGTGCATGTGCCACAGCCTCACAGAGGGCCGGAGATAAGTGCATGGCTCTGGCACTGTCCACTGCCTCCTGCCTGTTCATTCTCCTCTACAACACCCAGCGATGCTTGAAGAGTTTTTCAGACCCCTCTTTGTCTCATTTCCTGTTAAATCCCTGGTTACTTTGCTGGTCTGTTCCCTACTGTGTTCAGGACCACAACCCCAGGCTCTGTGAGCTCCTAGCTGTCCTACTTGTCTGTCACCCGGGTTGCTGTGCCCACAGTGCTGCTGGGCGGGATTGTGTTTGCTCATGTGTATGTGTGCTCTGCTTGGGATCTCTCAGTCACGGTAGCCTCCTTGCGCAAAGCTGGTAGAACTGCCTGCTGTCCAAGCTGACGGCACAGGATCCCACTGTTCTTACTTGACATTTGATGGTTTTTCTCTGAATAAATGTGTCTTAATTTATCAAATGCCTTTGGTATACAGATCCCTGGATTCTCTTTGTTTTGTGTAGTTTTCACACTGCTTTTTGGGATGAGAATTTGTCATACTCCTCCTGTGCTATACTGTACCCTGTAGAGGTGTTTTTTTTAAGTACTCAAGATGTAGAAGAAACCATATTATTACAACATTGAGGAGGACAGTGGGTCAATATATTCTTTTATGTGAATGTTTTTATTTTTACTAGAAACAAGAGTTTTTAAGTTTTTACCATAATATCTAAAATGTTTTTAAAAATTATTTATTTATTCAAAAGGCAGAGAGCTGGAGGGAGAGAGAGGGAGAGAGAGAGAAATCAGTCTTCCATTCACTGGTTCACTCCCCAAATGGCTACAACAGCAAGGTTTAGACCCAGCTGAAGCCAGGAACAAGGAACTTCATCTGGGTCACCTACATGAGTGTCAGAGGCCCAAGTAGTTGGGCCGCCTTCACCTGCCTTCCTAGGCACATTAACAGGGAGCTGAATCAGAAATGGAGCAGCCGGAACTCAAACCTGTACTCTGATACGGGATGCCGGCTCTAAAGCAGCAACTTAACCCCCCCGTGCCACAGTGCTGGGCCCAGAGCATTGTTAAACTGATGTTTTTCATAGCTATTTTTAAATTTAGTGCCTTGATTTTGCTGCTTGCAGAAACAGTGTGTTTTTAGAAAATGTTAGATTTAAAAGGTAATTTTGAAAAGGGATTAGACATATTTGAAAGAAAGACTGATTATTAATGAGAACCTCATTTTCCTTTTTATGTTTGAGATATGACTGTTTCAGGGAATTTTATAATTATCTCTTCTTTTGAGATACAGATGTTTAAAGGAGTTTTACAATAATCTGTTTTTAAAAAATCCTTTACTTATGATTATAAACAGTACATTCCTCAGGATAACCTAAGAAAACATAGGTAGGAAAACAAGAACCATATAATCATACTAGCAAGGAGTAGTTGCGTTTAAACTTGGGTGTCTGCCCTCCCAGACTTTCCCATACATATTTTCTGTGGGTTCACACTGTGCACCTCTCTTAAAATCTACTTTAAAAAAGCAACTAGTGATATTCAGTAGACATTTGCCTAGCAATTAAGAGGCTCATTAAGATGTGCACATCCCACAGCTGAGTTCCCCGGATTTGAGACCCAGTTCCCACTCCGGTTCCAGCTTCCTGCTGATGCACACCCTCAGAAGCCGCAGGCAGTGGTTCAAGTAGTTGGGTCTCTGCCACCCACTTGAGAGACATGGATTGTGTTCCTGGCTCCTGGGTTCAGCTAGATTCAACTCAGGACATTATGGGCAGTTGTGGACTGAACCAGTGGATGAAGCCATTTTCTCTTTCTCTCTCTCTCTGCTTCTTGAATAATGACTTTTTATAAAAACACAATTTTTAAATGCCTACATAACATACCAGAATATGGATGTTTATCTAAATTTATTATTTGTTGTTGAGAATTCAGATTTCTTCTCTTTTTCAACTGCGATTTCTTCAGACCAGGTTACTTGAAGAGCACCTGCTGGATTGGGCATGAATATTTTCCAACAATACACAAGCAATAAATTAAGATAAATATCCATATATACTGTTAATATCTATGAAACAATTTAAAATTGTTTTGCAAAAATATGTAGTGACAGGAAACATCACAAATATTTTCTTAAAAGTGAATTTCAAGACAAGTGTGTAGTATGAAATCACAGAAAATAAGTGTACAAAAGATCTGATGGCATTTAAAAATGGAAATGGAAGTTTGATTTTCTTGAAGAAGAAACAACCATTAGGTTATTTTAGTAATTTATTTTTTACCTAATTTTTCTTCTGATGTAGAAAAAGTGTACATATTTATGGGGCCCCATGTGATATACTGATGAATGTATACATTGTGCGGTGTTCAACTCAGGGTAAATATAAGCATACCCTCAAACATTAACCATTTCTTTTTGGTGAAAATATTCAAAACCTTTTCTCCTAGTATGTGTGTATATGTATACACACACACACATATGCAGACATGTGTATATGTAAACACACAGAGGTATATGCATAACTGTATACATGTTTATATATGCTACAGTGTGGTTATTTATAGTCACCCTGCTGTGGCAGCAGAACCCCAGCACTTATTTCTCCTATGTAACTATAACTTAGTAACCACTAATCAGTATTCCCCATCCTCGTCCCCTCTCTTTCCAGCCTGTGGTAATCACTACTATTCTCTAAACTGCTGTCAGATCAGTTTTTAGATTCTGTACATGAGCATTTTGCAGTACTTGTCCTTCTTTGTCTAGCGGATATCAGTTACCATAACAACCTCCGTGTTGTCACAGATGGCAGTGTTTCATCCTTTTTCCATGGCTGGGTGGTATCCCATTGTGCGTATACATCATGTTTTCTGCCTGCCTCAGTTGATGAACACTTAGTTGTTCCCATTTTCCCAGGCTGTTGTGAATAGTGCTGCAGCAAACATGGGAGTGCAGGTGTCTCTTTGATAAATTGCCTTCCTTTGTCTGTATATCCAGTAATGGGATTCCTGGATCATGTTCTATTTCTGACTATTTCAGGAACCCCCATACTGTTTTCCACAGTGGCTACAGCCCCACCAGCAGTGCACAAAGATTCCCTTTACTCCACGGTCTCTCCAGTTTTTGTTGTCTTTTGTCTGTTTGGTAATAGCCATTCTGTGATGATTAGTGATGTTGAGTATTTTTCCCTGTACATGTTGGTCATTTGTATGTCTTCCTTTTAAAAAAAATGCCCATTCAGATCTGTCGCCCATTTTTAACGGTATCATTTATTCCTGTGCCGTTGAGGTGAACTCTGCCTATTCTGGTTATTAGCCCTGGTCCGATGTGTGGTTTGCAGATGTTCTCTCCCATTCTGCAGGGTATCTCTTCAATCTGGTGATTCTTTGCTTGGCTCCTCAGTTTGACAAAATCCTATGTATTTTTGTTTTTGTTTCTTGAGCTTTGGGGGTTTTAACCATAAAATCCTTGTCCATTTCAGTGTCTTAAAGCATACCTCCCCCCAATTTTCTTCTAATACTTTCATCACTTCATGTCATATACTTAGGTCTTTAATCCATTTTGAATTGATTCTTCTTTGCGATGAGACAAGGGTCAAGGTTTATTCCTCCTCATATGGATGTCTAGTTTCCCAAGTGCTATGCATTTTAAGAACTGTCCTTTCTCTAGTGTGTGCTCTTAGTGCCCTTCTGGAAGATCAGTTGGCTGTGGATGCATGGGTTTTCTTCTAGGCACTCTATTCAGTGAGTCTTTGATTTTTTTTATACTTGTTAGCATCTATTTCTTTCAGTCCTCTTGGAGTGTCTTATAGGAAGGGTCTGGCAGTGGTAAGTTGTCTCAGTTTTCGTTTGCCTGACATTGCCTTTATCTGTCTTTTGTACCTCAGGATAGCTTTGCTGGATACAGTATTTGTGGTTGGCAGTCTGTGAAAGCCTCATTCTACTCCCGCCTTTGCTGTAGGATTTCTGTGGAGACGTCTACAGTCAGGGGAATTGGAGCACTCTTAGGGTGCCTCGTCTTTTTTCTCTTGCAGTTTTGAGAATCCTCTCCTTAACGGTAGAGGACTTGGTTATATGTCTTGGGGTACATGTAGGTTGAGTTGAATCCAGCTGGGGACCTCACCTTCCTGTATTTAGATAGGTTTTTCCCTAGGTTTGGGTTTGGGAAGTTTTTTGTTAATATCTCTTTGGATGTACTTTCTACCCCTTTGGCACTCAGAGGTCTCTCTTGAATTTAATATTTGCTCTCTTCATGGTGCCCCAAATTCCTATGAACTTTGTTTATTCCTTTTTTTTTCTCTCCCCCTCTACTTTTTTTTTTTGTTTTGTTTTAAATATTTATTTAGTTATTTGAAAGCCAAAGCTGGAGCCGGCACCGTGGCGCAGTAGGTTAGTCCTCCGCCTGCAGTGCTGCCATCCCGTATGGGTGCCGGTTCTAGTCCCAGCTGCTCTTCTTCCAGTCCAGCTCTCTTCTGTGGCCTGGGAAAGCAGTGGAAGATGGCCCAAGTCCTTGGGCCCCTGCACCTGTGTGGGAGACCAGGAAGAAGCACCTGGCTCCTGGCTTTAGATTGGCACAGCTCCAGCTGTTGCGGCCATTTGGGAAGTGAACCACCAGAAGGAAGACCTTTCTCTCTGTATTTCCCTCTCACTGTCTGTAACTCTACCTCTCAAATAAATAAATAAAAAGAAAGAGCTGCAGAGAAGGAGAGGCAGAGAGAGAAAAAGAGAGAGAGAGAGAGAGAGAGAGAGAGAGAGACTATCTTCCATCTGCTGGTTCATTCCCGAAATGGCACAACAGCTTGGTAAAGCCAGGAACCAGGAGGTTCTTTCGGGTCTCCCAAATGGGTGCAGGAGCCCATGAACTTTGGCCATCTTCTGCTGCTTTCCCAGGCTCATTAGCAGGGAGCTGGATCTGAAGTGGAGCATTTGGGACTTGAACTGGTATCCATATGGGATGCCAGCGCTGCAGGCAGTGGCTTTACCCACTATGCCACAACGCTGGCACCTGACTGCATTTTCAAATATCTGATCTTTGAGCTCTACCATTGATGCCTTCTATTGTATTTTTAATTTTGCTTAATATACTTTTCAGCTTAAGGATTTCTGTGTGATTTTTTTAAAAAATCACATCTCTATTAAATGTATTAGAATAATAAATCATTTTTTTCTGTTTTCCTGAATTTCACCGAGTTTCCTTCAAATAGCTATTTTAAATTCTGCTTCTAAAATTTGCATATATCAGTTTCTATCTGACAAGTTTCTGATACCTTATTTTCTTCATTAGATGAGATCATGGTTTTTTGAAGGTTCTGTTTTGAGAATAATTATTTTATTTACTTGAAAGGCACACCCATGTGTGCATGCAAACACATAGACACACACTTACACACACACACATCTCATCCACTGGTTCAGTCTCCAAATGCCCAAAACAGCTGGAACTGGGCCAGGCCAATGCCAGGAGCCAAGAACTCAACCTGGGTCTCCCATATGATTGGCAAGGACCCAGCAACTTGAGCCACTGTGCTCATTGGTAGGAAGCTGGAACTCAAACCCAGGCACTGATGCGGGATGCAGATATCCCAAGTGATGCCTGACTGCCCTGCCAGCTGTTTGCCCCCTGAAAGTTCTTGATGCTTGTTGGCATATGATACTGTTGGCATGTTGAGGGCTTAGGGTTTTTTTTCCCCCAGTCTGCAATCTGGCTTTGTTTGTGCCTGCCTTCCAGAAGTTGTGAACAGCACACTTACTTTCTCTGAGCCTGTGGACACTTCTGCTCTTTCACACTAGGTAGCACCCTGGGGTGAATGCTGTTGGTATGTTGTGGCTGTGTCAGCGCTAGAGGGCACCCCCTACCCCAAGCTGGTCCCTCCCGCTTAGCATGAGCTGTTAGAGTCTCTGGTCTTTGGGCATCATCTGGCCTCAGGTCTCACTGTGACGACCCCAGCACTGAGCTCCAAGGCAATGTTTGGTACTCACTTCCCATCCTACCCCACAGTGGCTGGTCTCCTGATCCAGTATCTCTTGGAGGTGGGGGAAGAGGTGGTGGAGGCATTGCCCTGGCCTCTTACTGAGGAGGATCCAGAGGCTCCATCTGCAGGTACTGGCGTGGCAGGTCCTGTTTGGAGCTGGGTTTTACCATGGCGGGGTCTGGTGCTTGGTTTCATGTCCAAGGTCTGTGTATAACACCCTCTCCCTTGCCTAACTGGGAGGTCTGGAGAGGTCGTGTGGGGAGAGGTGATGTGGCAAGTCTTTGTTTATAGCTTTCTTCAGTACAGCTTTTCTTAATAGTTGCACTAAAACCACACCCTGCACTCTCTCACCTGGTGTCCTTGGCTCTTCTGAAGATGGCTTCGGCACGAATAGCTGTTCTCATTGGTCTTGCTGTGAGGAGATGGTGCTGGTGTGTCATCTTTCTGGCTGCCGTCATGCTTGGCCGCATGGGTTTACTTTGTTTTTTACTGTAACAAGTAAACCAGACTGAGTTGCATTTTCCTGTGAATATGATGTCTTTATTTTGAGTCTTTGAATATTGGTATGCATCGTTCTATCATAGTTTGGTCATATTCAGCATACTCAAGATATTTATAGGATTTGTTTGTTTCTTTTTTTTAAAAAAAAAGATTTATTTATTTATTTGAAAGTCAGCTACACAGAGAGAAGAGTGGCAGAGAGAGAGAGGGGTCTTCCATCTGATAGCTCACTCCCCAATTGGCCGCAATGGCTAGAGCTATGCTGATTCAGCTAGAGCTATGCGGATCCAAAGCCAGGAGCCAGGAGGTTCTCCCAGGTCTCCCATGTGGGTGCAGAGGCCCAAGGACTTGGGCCATCTCTTGCTGCTTTCCCAGGCCATAGCAGAGCGCTGGATTGGAAGTGGAGCAGCCGGGTCTCGAACCAGTGCCATATGAGATGCCGGCGCTTCAGGGCAGGGCATTAACCTGCTGTGCCACAGCACCGGCCCCTGGGTATTAGACTTGTAATGATCACATGGAGAGGCTCACTAAATACTTACATATGGAAGTTTTGTTACTGAACTGGAGAGCCCAGGACTTGTTTTCCTGTAGTTGTGGCTATATGTAAGTCTGAACGTCTCACCATAGAACTCTGATCAAAGGATACTCATTCTGAAAATCTTTCAGAGAATTAGAAGAGTCCTACCATGTTTTGTGTGATGGTTTTCTCATATGTGTATGTCAGGCAGCACAAATCTCAGGAGTGAATAAGATTATTCAGAGCTTTCCAGCTCTGCTTTAAATGCAGAGCCCTAGCGCTACATGAAGGGAAAAGTTGTGTTTCGATGAATGTGGCCCTGCCATCCATATCAGTTGGTATCCATGATTAAATTAGTTTAACGTGGTTCAGGGTCTGAGACCCAAAACAAATGCTGATAGATGATTGCATTATTTGAATGGTTAGATCATTTACATAAGCTGTAGATTGGCTAAGTATCAGAATTCTTTTCTTTCTTTCTCCTTGGCTATTTGTTTCCTAAAACCCATAATACTTAACAACATAGTGCTCAGAAATTCTCCCTAGACCATTGTTCAGCACAGTACAAATACAGTTTCTACTGTAGTATTGTCCTCTAGTACAAATTGATCTCACAGTCTGTTACTTAGTGTTTCTGGGGAGTGTCACTGAGGGATTCTGCTGACTAGCAGCAAGCGTGCACATGGACTTCAAAGATTGTTTTCCAGGTTCTTTCTCCTCTGAATTAGTCTTCAGGCTCTTTTCACTGACTGTATTTATCTAGCTCTTGGTCGCTTGTGAATTTTTACACCTCTTAAAATGTATTTTACTTGGTTAAAAACAGATTAAAACAAGACATTTTTAAAGGTTTGTTTTATTTATTTGAAAGTCAGAGTTACAGAGAGACAACTGGGGTGGGGAGTGTGTGGAGAAATGAGAATCTCCCATCTGCTCTTTCACTCTCCAGATGGCCAGGGCTGGGCCTGGCTGAAGCCAGGAGCAAGGAGCCTCATCGGGTTTCCCACGTAGGTGCAGGGTCTCAAGTACTTGGACCATCTTCTGTTTTCCCAGGCACATTAGCAGGGAGCTGGATTGGAAGTGGAGCATCTGGAACTCAAGCAGTGCCCATATGGGATTCTGGCATCACAGGTGGTGGCTTTACCTGCTGTGCCACAATGCTGGCATCTAAAACAAAACTTTAACCCATATTTTATTTATTTGAAAAGCATGGGGGAGGGAAAGAGAGATTGACAGAGAGGCAGAGATCTTCCACCTACTGATTCATTCCTCACATGTCAGCAACAACTGAGGCTGAGTCAGGCCCAGGCTGCGAGCCCAGAATGCAATCTGGGTGTCCCACGTGGGTGACCGAGACCCAGATAGTTGAATTATTGGCTGCTACTTCTCAGGGTGCATGTTAGCAGGAGTCAGAAGTGGAACTGGGACTTGCACCTAGGCATCCATTAGGGGATATGGACATTCCAAGCACCCTCTTAACTACTGCACCAAACTCCTTCCCCTAGAAAGTTCACTTTACATTGAGTAGAGTGTTTGTAAAATACCTGGAGATTGGTTCCCTGGGTTACATCACCTGTCTTTTCTTGACTCTTGAAAATTTTTTCACCTCTGTCACTTTAAGTTATAATAAAGTAGATAATTTCACATTATGTAGAGAGAAAGCCCATCCACTCATTGTTGACAAAACACTAGAGATAATTTCTGTAAGGTGTTTAGTGTTTGGAAATTAAGCCCATATAACATGATTTCTACAGGTACAGCATTCCCATCCTCATTCTCATTCTGACTCATTTTGAGGAATTTTTTTTTTTTTTTTTTGACAGGCAGAGTGGACAGTGAGAGAGAGAGAGAGACAGAAAGGTCTTCCTTTGCCGTTGGTTCACCCTCCAATGGCCGCCGCGGCCGGCGCGCTGCGGCCGGCGCACCACGCTGATCCGATGGCAGGAGCCAGGAGCCAGGTGCTTTTCCTGGTCTCCCATGGGGTGCAGGGCCCAAGCACCTGGGCCATCCTCCACTGCACTCCCGGGCCACAGCAAAGGGCTGGCCTGGAAGAGGGGCAACTGGGACAGAATCTGGTGCCCCGACCGGGACTAGAACCCGGTGTGCCGGCGCCGCTAGGCGGAGGATTAGCCTAGTGAGCCGCGGCGCCGGCCATTTTGAGGAATTTTTAAAATACAGAAAGGTACAAAAAATAAGGTGAGATATTCAGTCCAGAATTACCCAGTGTCTTTGTATCTCTACCTGCAATCTCAAAGATAGATGGATGCTAACATGAAAGACCTAATTCTTTAACCAGTGCTCTCCCCTCCACAGTCTGTCCCTCTCTTCTCTACTCCTCACAGGTCGAATTTGGTCTGCGTGGTCTGCACCCTTCCGGCTCATTTTGAAAACACTTAGGTACATAGATGTATCCAGTTCCAGTGTAAGGTGCTGAGTTTTGTAAGGGAAGCTTTAATTCAAAATTTCAAAAAGTCATTGTCCTATGTGCATCGTTTTCCAGCTTGACTCTCCCTCTTCCAGTGACTTTGGAGATCTTGCTGTTAATACTTGGCAGATGTCATTTTTACATTTTGCAGATGCAGGAGTAAGTGTAGGATTAGGTCATAATAATTCCCCATTTTTGTTCCCCACAGGCAGCTATGTTGTTTGTAGTTTTTGGCTACCACAATTCAAATCGCAGTAAACTTCCTGATGCATATGTTTTGAGCGTATCCAGGAATGAGATTGCTAAGTATTTTTGAATATGTTACAAGGAATGTTTCTTATATACCTTTTCAATATTCCTGTTTTCAGTCCCCGTGGAGTTTACTTTTGTGTGAAGTCCATGGTCTGTATTTTTTCCCTTGGAGAAAAATGACCTCCAAATCATTTAAAAAATAGTACTGTTAACACACACACACACACACACCCCGCCCCCGCCCATGCTGTTTCTAACCTTTTCCAGATTCTAATAGTTGCACAGTTCTCCGCGGAATCCATTCTGCTCTGCTGATCAACATCACTAGTGTTTTATTTTGCTTGTCGATGGTCGTATCCTCAGTTTTTGTCCCATGCTCTCCAGTCCTTACAGCTTACTGTTGTTTACTGCACTGTAGGAGATCTGCAGATCTGTGCCAACAGCAGTGATAACAGGCGTCTGCTTCCTGCTCCCGGTGTTCCTGGGACGTGGTCTGAGGTTGCCGCGTCACCTTGCCGTAGGCGTGGGTATGTGCTGTTGTCATCAGGCACAGGCTGTTCGTCACACGGACGTCCTTCTCCTCAGTGGGAGTTCTCTGGTGGCCCGTCTGTTTTCAGCCTTCATTCAAGTTTGCCTCATTCATAAATTCCTGACAAAACCTCTGGCGTTTGCAGGATACCCACAGGCCTTTTATTGAGAGTGACTTTTCTGCTGTCCAGTGTGGGGAGGCTTGGGGCTGAAAGCTTTCCCACATTCCCTCCCGTGCTCAGGCTCCTTGGCTGTGTGTGTTCTTAAGTGCAGGCCAGGGCCTGAGAACTGCGGGAGGGCTTTCCCACCTGCCACAGGGCTGTAGGGGCTCCCGCCCATATGGCTGCCCCGGGGGCTCAATGTGGTTAAGCGACAGTCCTGGAGAGAAGGATTTTCTGCCCTCGTTCACATCGGCTCTCTGCTGTGAATGCTTTGCTGTTGTCTGAGGTGCTTGTGGCCAAAAGCTGTTCCACATTGACTACATTTAACGGGTTCCTCTCCAATACAGATTTTCTCAGGCTCAGTAAGGTTCGGTTGGCGGCTGCAGCTTTGCTCATTGTCCTTGTACACCAAGGGCTTCTCTCTTGTGTGGGTTCTCTGGTGTCTGATGAGGCTTGACTTCCAAAGGAAAACTTCCTCACAGCTGATATGCAAACAACCTTTCTCTCCAATGTGAATTTTCTGATGAGTAAGGTTTTCCTTCTGGCTAAAGGATTTGCCACAGTCATTATCTTCACAAAGCGTCCCTCCAGTGTGGGTGTTCTGATGTCAGAGACAGACGCCTTTGACTAAGGGCTTCTCCGCATTCCATCTAGTATATCAGTGCTCCAGCTCTGTGGGGTTTGGTTTGTGGCTGAAGACTTTCCCACACCCCTTACAGGTTCTCTCCATCATAAATTCTCTGCTGACTGAGGTGTGACAACTGAATGGAAGCTCTCCCACATTCACAAGGTTTCTCCCCACTGTGAGTGTTTTTGATAAGTTATTGGCAGGGCGAGAGGGGAGGTTCGAGTGTTTGGCCTAGCATTGCAGATGCTGCTTGGAATGCCCCCCTCCCCTATCAGAGTGCTAGGGTTTGAGTTCTGGCTCTGCTAGTGATTCCGGCTTCCCGCTGATTTGTACCTGGGAGGCAGCAGGTGATGAGTCTAGAGGTCAGTCCTTGGCTACCCTCACCAGGAAGACCATGATGGAGTTCCTAGCTCCTGGCTTCAGCCTGGCTCAACATTGGCTATTGTGGGCATTTGGGGAGTGAACCAGCAGATACAATCTCTGTCTCTCTCCCTGCCTTTCAAATAAAGTAAAATAAATAGAAATTTCAAAAAGATTTAGTTTGGGCTGAAGCTGTTTCCTCATTTCTTACATTTGTACACCCTCTCCATGTGTCACCCTTCAAATGCAGAGTAGGAGGACAAAGTTGAGGGAGCATTTTACCATCCTCAGTACATCCAGAGCTTTTGGGGTTCAGTATAAATTTTCTAATACTCAGTGAAGTTTTGCTGCATTCGCTGGTTTCTCTCCAATGTGAAATTTCGACAGCTCAGTGAGGTTTGTTGTCCACTTAAAGGCTTCTCAGCATTCCTTAGAAGCTCCGGTTTCTCTTCTGTGTGGCTTTTATGTCCAGTGAGCTGGGACACGAGAGTACCCTTTCCCCACACTCGGGTAATTTGCAGGCTTTTCTGCTGCATCCAGATGGGGCACAAGCCTTAAACCGGAGGCTCTGGAGGTGAGTGACTGCCACCTAGGAGTAAGCTGTGGCCATGCATTTCCAGACTAATTAATTGTTGAGTCTTTCCTACAGCTTCCTTCATGATGAAGTCTGGATTGTGTCTCTCTCTCCAGAAAGACAGCTGTCTCAGCAGAAGTTAGATCTGAGATCCAGGAAGGGTTTTCCGGTATTTCCTGCTTTTGTCTTCATTGTGTTCTGCAGGCACCCAATGCAGCCTGAGTTAGGTCTGGGTCGTCTGGGTCGGTCCTCTGGCTGGCCTGGGCAGCAGGTCGTAAAGTGGCCAAGCTGTAGGATAACCAGTGGTGAAGCAAGACGGGCTGGGTGGTGAGGACAGAAGTGGAAAGGAGGCCTGTGAAGACGAGGAGCCAATGAGAGGTTTCTGGGGAGGCACAAGGCACTGGCCCTGTGGGGGCTTCCACGAGCAGCCTCCTTCTGCAGAGACACTGCTGCCTGCATCAGGGCTCCGTGGTGCAACGTGGCAGCCGGAGGGTTAATACATGAGGTCTGGGTGCATGGCTGATGACCACCCGCTTACGACTACCATGCCACATCTGTTGCCCATTTTCTTATACCCGTATGTGAAGAACATTGGGAGCTATAGGGCGTCAGGCTTCCATTGTGAATGTAGACTGTTCCCACAGGCCAGCCAGGGTGCATGGACTGGAATCATGTAGAATTCTGAGCCTGTCCTTTGCTGAACTCGTCCTCTGTGATGTGCTCATTATTGACAATGATGTGGCCAAAGGGCATTAATTTCTTTTCCTCCAGGCTCTTGTTGTGTACAATGACATACATGCTAAGTGCTGGCACACAGAGTGATAGAATTCATTTCCAAGGTGAGAGTGAACACATGCGTACACACACACACACAAACACACACACAGAGATACATGACATGAGTGGGCCATGGGCCAGAAGATTTGCCCGAGAAGGGGTCGGGAAGAAGCAGGGAGAGCACCTGGCAGCCCCTCCAGCCCTGGTCTGCGGAAGAGAAGGAAAGAGAGGCAGAGCCCCTCCTGTTTGTTGTTCTCATTTTGTGAAGCTGGGAGTGGGGCCTGTCGGTGTGAAGCCACCTGGGAATTATATAGCACCTCCTCAAGTTCCACGTGGCGCTTGAAATACACATTTTTATGGCATCTTCCTTAGGTGTCTAGATGAAGCAGATGCATCCTGGGAAAGGGGGCATTTTGACTAACAAGTAAGAGGATATAGAATTACATGGGGCTTGTGACTCCGCAGCTCTGCAGACCTAGCTAGCTGCCTGCCTATCCCATGTCAATAGGATTCTTTTTATGAACCTGTATAATTCACTGTCTTCCTCATTGTGCCATGCTTAGGAAAAGAAGCGGTTGAAATTTTGTAGACTTAAGTACATGCACGTTGAGTGTGTGGTAGAAAGAAAATGTGCTCGGGGTAGATCCAGTGATTGAGTGTACGCACTAAAAAAACCCGAAGCGTTCAACTCTTTGGATCCCAAATCTAAAATAAAAACTCACTTAACTGAACGTATGTGGATTCCGACATAGGGTTTTGTTTTTCCTTTGGAGGTGCTTTTGAAGAAAAATTCACACTTTTCTTCTGGAAACAGATGAAAGAAGACTTTGGCTTCTGTAAATTTAATTGTAAGAAAATAGCAAATTCTGAGCCCTTTGAAGTTCTGTCTGGCTGCTCACTTGCGCGTTTCAGCAACCCCCGACCGGTGGTGTCTGAATGTGACAGCTGCCTTGTGGGGTGGGAATGGCCCTGGATGACACAGTCTCCCAGGGGGGGCAGTGATGTGCGTGTGGACCAAAGCTGGCCTTAGAAACAAAATACGCAAAAGGAACAAGTAAATTCTGTTCTGAACGTTTATCCTCTCCCGTTAAAAGCCAACACAAGCAACAGTTCCCTAACGAGTCATGGTGATTTGATGGAATAGTTAAGGAATCTAAAAATGATTGTGAGACAATGTTTTATGGTGGAAATTACAGGGAAAAGTCTTGTAGATTTGTTAGGAATGGTGATTGTATGTTTGGGATGATCGTGGAACTCACCTACGGGAAGGTGTGAGAAAGAGCTCATGGAGACCTGGGAAGCAGCCTGTGTGTGTGTGACCATCCTGGCTCCAGTGCTGGCCCTGGGAGAGGCAGGACATCCTATGTGGGGACAGTGTTTTCCCATCATCGAACCACCACAGGGTAGGCAGTGGAGTACGGTCGCTGAAATCTTTGAGGTAAAATCCTGCTGGTCTGATGGTAGCTGACCTGGTGATTAAATGTTCACTCACGTACCATTGAAGGAAGAGTGCCAGGCTTCTGCTAGGTAGCAAGAGGACACATTTATGTCACTTTGATAGCTGATGTGTTGCCTTCTAACAGGGCGCATTAGAATAACGTTTAATGATTTGATGCAGGAAGCAGCAGAGTATTAACATATTAAATAACTTGATTCTACTAAAAATTCAAAAGGCAGTTTTAGGAAATTGTAGTGATTCTGTTAAGGGTTCTTGAGCGACTTATTCTGTGAATTTTTTTTTTTTTAAGATTTATTTATTTAAAAGTCAAAGTTACACAGACAGAGAAGGAGAGGCAGAGAGAGAGAGAGAGAGAGAGAGAGAGAGGTCTTTCATCCACTAGTTCACTCCCCAGTTGACCACAATGGCCCAAGCTGTGCTGATCTGAAGCCAGGAGCCAGGAGCTTCCTCTGGATCTCCCAGGCAGGTGCAGGGGCCCAAGGACTTGAGCCATCTTCTACTCCTTTCCCAGGCCATAGCAGAGAGCTAGCTCTATCGAAGTGGAGCAGCCAGGACTCGAACTGGCGCCCATATGGGATGCCAGAACTGCAGGCAGTGGCTTTACCCATTCACAGCGCTGGCCTGCTGTGGATTTTTAACATAAGAATTCTTTTTCTTTAAAAAAATATTTGCTTGTTTTTAAGTTGATACATAGTAATTGTACACAATGTAATGTTTTGATATGAGTAAAAGTATGTAATGATCAGATCAGGTAACTAGCATTTTGTGACTTGAAACGTATCATTTTGGGTAGTAAAACATTGAAAATTTTCTCTCCCGTACGTACACTGCATATACTAACTACTCTGTTGTTAACCGCAGTCACGCCACTGTGCAAACAATCCCTAGAGCCGGGCTCCTGCCTGCCTGCAACTGCGCTGTTCAGAACCCTCTGGTTTCCTCCCCCTCTGAGATTACGGTGATGGCGTGCTTCCCCGTGTCCTTGAAGTAAGAGTCGATCTTGTCACTTTTCCAGTGACATGTGATGTGCTTGTGTTTCCTTCTCGGCACAAAGTTCCAGGTACAAGCACCAGGAGCCAGTGAGCAACCTGTGGCTCGTTTCAAATGATATACAGTACATATCCATATGCAGTTCTTAAAGATGCACACAGCTAAGTTACATGTTATTTATAATGTATGTTACAGATAAATAAGGGCAGGGCTGTCAGAAAGTTCACTGGAAAACAGGAGTGGAAGATACAGTGCAGGGGGCTGGCGTCATGGTGTAGCAGGTTAAGCTGCCGACCTCAGTACTGGCATCCCATATGGGTGCAGGTTCTAGTCCCGGCTGCTCCACTTCTGATCCAGCTCTCTGCTGGTGGCCTAGAAAAGCAGCGGAGAATGGCTTGGACCCCTGCACCCATGTGGGAGAGAGACCTAGAAGAAGCTCCTGGCTTTGGCCTGGCCTAGCTCTGGCCATTGCGGCCACTTGGGGAATGAACCGGCACGTGTAAAATTTCTTTCTCATTGTCTCTTTATCTATAACTGTCACTTTCTAATAAAAATAAAAAAATCTTTAAAACAAGATACAATGCACTTTTTTGTGAAGTTTTGAAAGGCCCCTTGTGTGCACACACTGCGTTGTCCCTTTATTGTCTGCATCATGCCTCGCTTTTCAGGAAATATTTCTAAGTAAACGAGTCTTCCTATGGGTCCTTTTGCTGGAATGTGATTTGAGTTCGGAACGTGAACTTCTGAATTGGGCATGTTCTTCAAATGCCTGTGCTCTGTGAATGCAAGTTTACCGTCACTACTGATGGATGGGAACAGTCAGGCGCCCAGTTCCCTTGGCAGCAAGGTGAGTGAGTAGAGGAGGGCAAGCTGTGAACTGGCGCGGTGCCTCTTCCCCTCGCCTGGCTGCAACCGTTGGCCGTTAGCCAGTGCTTCTCGATCTGTTTCTTTAGTGCTCCCATCACTCCTGTGGCTGCACTGCCGCACATCCCGGATATCTGTTTCCATGTCCGTGCTGTATAACAAAGTAAAGTAACAGGGTTTTTCTTTTTTTTTTTTTCTTTTTTTTTTTTTTTTTTGTCCCTGAAGAACCAATTTTTTTTTGTTTTAGTTGAGAATGCACACCTTAGACTACTTGTAGAAAATAACATTTTTCTGGGCTCAGGCTGTGTTGTAGTAGGCTAAGCCTCCACCTGCAATGCCTACATCCCATATGGGCACCAGTTCTAGTCCCGGCTGCTCCACTTCTGATCCAGCTCTCTGCTGTGGCCTGTGTTAGCAGTAGAAGATGGCCCAAGTGCCTGGGCCCCTGCACCCACGTGGGAGGCCAAGAAGAAGCTCCTGGTTCCTGGCTTTGGATCAGCGCAGCTCCAGCCAGAGTGGCCATTTGGGGAGTGAACCAGCAGATGAAGACCTGTCTCTCTCTGTCTCTACCTCTCTCTATAACTCTGCCTCTCAAATAAATAAATAAAATCTTTAAAAAAAAATAACATTTTTCTCTTTGTAGGAGGGCATTTCTACTTCAGTAGCCTGTTGAATCAGAACTCTATTGTCTAGCACACCTGTGCTTTTTATAATGTATTTCAAGCTGATTATTATTATTTAAATAAATTTGGTTAAATCTTGGTGCATGAGAACACTGGAGAATACATTTTATAGAACCTGTTTTGTTTTGTTTTTTCCAGATTGCACACCTCCAAGACATGCACATTTGCCTTTTACCTCTTCAGTGAATATTTATGGAGGGTGCACTGCGTGTACGGAGTCAGTGTCAGAGCTGAGGGCCCCTGGCTCATGGAGTTCCATCTGGTTGCTTATTCTCTTGCAGTCATAGTGCTAATGGGAGTTGTGTGTACTTGTGCACAGTGAAGTTGTTTAACTGGGCTGATGATCGACATTAACCACAAAGTGTAGAGGGCTCTTGGTGAAAAGACCTGGGAGCTGGTGTAACCTGTTGTCTACCACATTATGTATAGAGCGCATGAAAAGATGGAGGGTCAGCCCCACAAACTGCAAAGTCACTGTAGGTTTTTTTTCCCCAGAAACTTTTTATTTAAGGAATAAAAGCTTCATGCATTTCATAAATAAAACTTTAGGAACATAGTGATTCTTCCCACCATACCTGCCCTCCCAAACACACTCCCACCACTCTTCCTCCTTCCTCTCCTATTCCCATTCTTATTTTTTTACTCAGATCAATTTTCAGTTATCTTTATACACATATGATTAACTCTATACTAAGTAAAGAGTTTAACAAATTGTATGGAAAAAAAAAACCTGTTCCTCAACAGTCAATGACTCAAAGTCATTGCATCTTGAAGTATTAATTTCACTTGTATAGATTACCTTTTAGATGCTCCATTAGTTATCATAGGTCAGGGAAAACATATGAAAGATTACCTTTTAGATGCTCCATTAGTTATCATAGGTCAGGGAAAACATATGGTATTTGTCCTTTTGGGACTGGCTTATTTCACTAAGTATGATGTTTTCCAATTCTGTCCATTTTGTTGCAAATGACAGGATTTCATTTTTTTAACCGCTATATAGTATTCCATGGTTCACATATCCCATAATTCTTTATCCAGTCTTCAGGTAATGAGCATTTGGGTTGATTCTGTATCTTAGCTATCCTGAAACTGAGGTGCAATAAACATGGGGGTACAGATAACTCTTTTCATATGCTGATTTCATTTCCCTTGGGTAAATTCCCAGGAGTGGGAATTCCTGGAATATTTTTCCAGGAGTGAAAATATAGTAGGTCTACATTCGGATTTCTGAGTTATCTCCATACTCTCTTCCACAGTGGCTGTACGAGTTTACTTTCCCACCAGCAGTGGATTAGGGTACCTTTTTCCTCACATCCTCAGCAGCATTTGTTGTATGTTGATTTCTGTATGAAGGCCATTCTCACTGGAGTGAGGTGAGACCTCACCATGGTTTTGATTTGCATTTCCCTGATGACTCGTGATCCTGAACATTTTTTCATGTGTCTGTTGGCCATTGGATTTCCTCTTTTAAAAATGCCTGTTCAAGTCCTTTGTCCATTTATTAACTGGATTGTTTGTTTTGTTGCTGTTATGTTTCTTGATCTCTTAATATATTCTGGTTATTAATCCTTTATCAGTTGCATAATTTGCAAATAATTTCTCCTATTCTGTTGATTGCCTTTTCTCTTTGTTAAGTGTTTCTTTGGCAGTACAGAAGCTTCTCAATTTGATGTAATCTCATTTTTCAATTTTGGTTTTGATTGCTTCTGCCTCTGGGGTCTTTTCAAAGAACTCTTTGCCTATGCCAAAATCTTGCAAGGTTTCCCGATGTTCTCTAATAATTTGATAGTATCAGGTGGTAGATTTAGGTCTTTAATCCATTTTGAGTGGGTTTTTATGTAAGGTGTAAGGTAGGGGTCTTGCTTCATACTTCTGATGTGGAGATCCAGTTTTCCCAGCACCATATGTTGAGGAGACTGTCCTTGCTCCAGAGATTGATTTTAGCTCCTTTGTCAAAGACAAGGTGATTGTAGATGCTTAGATTCTGGTGTTTCTATTCTGTTCCATTGGTTTGTCTATCTGTTTCTGTACTAGTACCAGGCTGTTTTGATTATAACTGCCATGTAGTATGTCTTGAAATCTGGTATTGTGATGCCTCCAGCTTTGTTTTTGTTGTATAAGATTGCTTTAGGTATTCGAGGTCTCCTCTGTTTCCATATGATTTTTTTTTTTTTTTGACAGGCAGAGTGGACAGTGAGAGAGACAAAGAGAAAGATCTTCCTTTGCCATTGGTTCACCCTCCATTGGCCACCGCGGCCAGTGTGCTGCAGCCAGCGCACCGCGCTGATCTGATGGCAGTAACCAGGTACTTATCCTGGTCTCCCATGGGGTACAGGGCCCAAGCACTTGGGCCATCCTCCACTGCACTCCCTGGCCATAGCAGAGAGCTGGCCTGGAAGAGGGGCAACCGGGACAGAATCCGGCGCCCCGACCGGGACTAGAACCTGGTGTGCCGGCGCCGCAAGGCGGAGGATTAGCCTAGTGAGCCGCTGCGCCGGCCTCCATATGAATTTTAGCATTATTTTCATCTGAGAAGAATGTTATTGGTATTTTGATTGTTATTACATTGAATCTGTAAATAGCTTTCGGTAGTATAGACATTTTGATGATATTGATTCTTCTGATCTATGAAAATGGAACATTTTCCCATTTTTTAGTATCTTCTTCTATTTCGTTCTTTAATATTTTGTAATTCTCATTGTAGAAATCTTTGATGTCCTTAGTTAAATTTATACCAAGGTATTTGATTTTTGTGTGGCTATTGTGAGTGGGATTGATCTTAGAAGTTCTTTCTCAGCCATAGCATTGTCTGTGTATACAAAGGCTGTTGATTTTTGTGTGTTGATTTTATATCCTGCCACTTTACCAAACTCTTCCATGAGTTCCAATAGTCTCTTAGTGGAGTCTTTTGGGTCCCCTATATATAAGATCTGCAAATAGGGATAGTATGACTTCCTCCTTCACAATTTATATCCCTTTGATTTCTTTTTCTTGCCTAATGGCTCTGGCTAAAACATCCAGGACTAAATTGAATAGCAGTGGTGAGAGTGGACATCCTTTTCTGGTTCTGGATCTCAGTGGGAATGCTTCCAACTTTTCCCCATTCAGTAGATATGCTGACCATGGGTTTGTCATAAATTGCCTTGATTGGGTTGAGGAATATTCCTTCTGTACCTAATTTGCTTAAAGTTTTCATCATGAAAGGGTGCTATATTTTATCAGATGCTTTCTCTGCATCTGTTGAGATAATCATAAGGTTTTTGTTCTTCAGTTTATTAATGGTTTGTATCACTTTGACTGATTTGTAAATGTTGAAGCATACCTGGGATAGATCCCATTTGGACCAGGTAAATGATCTTTTTTGGTTCTTTTTTTTTCTAATTTATTTATTTGAGAAGTAGAGTTATAGATAGTGGTGGGGGGAGAGACAGAAAAAGAGAGGTCTTCCACTTGCAGGTTCACTCCCCAAATGACCACAATGGCAGGAGCTGGGCCGATCTGAAGCCAAGAGCCAGGACACAAGACCTTCTTCTGGGTCTCCCCTGTGATTTTCCACTGCTTTCCCAGGCCATAACAGAGAGCTGGATTGGAAGAGGAATGGCTGGGACTAGCACCGGTGCCCCTATGTGATGCCAGCGCTGCAGGCAGAGGATTAACCTACTGCACCACAGTACTGGCCTCTGTGAATGATCTCTCTGATGTGCTGCTGGATTCGATTGCCTAGTATTTTATTGAGGATTTTTGCATCTATGTTCATCAGAGAAATCGATCTGTAGTTATCTTTCTCTGTTGTATCTTTTTCTGGCTTAGGAATTAAGGTGATGCAGTCTTCATAGAAGGAACTTGGGAAGATTCCCTCTCTTTCAGTTGTTTCGAATAGCTTGAGAAGAATTGGAGTTAGTTCTTCTTTAAATGTCTGGTAGAATTCAGCAATGAAGCCATCCGGTCCTGGGCTTTTCTTTGTTGGGAGGGTCTTTATTAGTGATCTAATTTCCATATTGGCTTTAGGTCTGTTTAGGTTTTCTGTGTCTTCATAGATCAACTTAGGTAGGCTGTGTCCAGGAATCTATCCATTTCTTCTAGATTTACCAGTTTTTTGGCATACAGCTCTTTGTAGTAATTTCTGATGATTCTTTTTATTTCTGTGGTATCTGTTGTTACATTTCCTTTTTCATCCACTCTGTCTGCAGTGTGAGAATCTGCTGAAATGCTCACACCATCCTAGGCAACCAGTATAGTAACTGACCACATGCACGCACCGAGGGGCCTACAAAGAGGAAGGTTCTGGGGCTGGCATTGTGCACTGTGGCACAGCAGGTTAAACCATCGCTTGTGATACCTGCATCCCATATCAGAGTGCTGATTTGAGCCCCTGCTACTCTGCTATCCAGCTCTCTGCTAATGCTCCTGGAAAGGCAGTGGAGGATGGCCCAAATCCTTGGGCTCCTGCCACCCATGTGGAAGACCAGTGCCTTGGTCCTGGCTTTCTGGTTCCTGGCTGTTGCAGCCATCTGGGGAGAACCAACAGATGGAAGCTCTCTGTCTCTCTCTCTCATATATTAATATATGATCTCTCTCTCTCTCTTTCTCTCTCATATTTATATGTGATATCTGCCCCCTCATCACTATCTAATTGCCAGCCAAGGAAGGAAGTCTATAGTTTCAAGCTAAGTTTCAGAGTGCCTAGTACATTTCAGAAAGATTAAGAGGCAACACAAGTTATCTGAAGGCTTGGGTTTGAGTGGCCATCCAGGCACAGAGCCTTTCTTTCATTCATTTGTTGCACATTTATTTGCTGAGCTGTGCCAGGCCCTTTGGGGAATAGCACAGAAGGTTCTCAGTGTTACTCAGCCTCTCTGTCCCCATTTCTTGGAGTCATCATGTAGCACATCTGAACCCATTCACCCATCCATTCAGCATACACAAATCCACTCTTGTGGGTTATTAGAGGCGTTCCTTCTGCCATCCAGAACCTAAGCAGCCATTCATTCAGAAATGTGCATTCAGCCAGGCAGTGCGCTAGGTCAGTGCCCAGGACTTGAATAAGATCACACAGTCAGTTTCTGAAGGGGCTGCAAGTCCCAGCCCGGAGAGCAAACCGATTGTGATGTCTTTGGGAAAGCGTAGCACGCTAAGTGACAGTAATGAGTTCTTCCCACTTGGTTGGAAGTGTGCAAAGGATGAGTGCAGAAATGGGGTTTCCTGTATTAGTTCTGTGTAGGCAAGAGGTCAAGATGTGACCCTAAGCCCGGCATTGTGGCATAGCTAATAAAAGCGCCACCCTGTAATGCTGGCATCCCATATGGGTGCTGGTAACCATACTGACTGCTACACATCCGATTCAGCTCCCTAATGGCCTGGGGAAAGCAGCAGAAGATGGCCCAAGTGCTTAGGTCCCTGCCACCCATGTCAGAGACTCAGAGAGAGAGAGAGAGAGAATCTTCCATCCTCTGATTGACTCCCCAGATGGCTGCAACGGCCAAAGCTGAGCCAATCCAAAGCCAGGAGCCAGGAGCTTCTTCAGGTCTCCCACATGGGTGCAGGGGCCCAAACATTTGGACCATCTTCTGCTGCTTTCCCAGGTGCATCAGCAGGCAACTGGGTTGGAAGTGGAGCAGCTGGGTCTTGAAGAAGAGCCCATGTGGGATGATGGCACTGCAGACAGTGGCTTTACCTGCTATTGCCACAGTGCCGGCCCCTAAATAAAAAATTTTTAAGAACAAAATTCAACTGTGACTTTTTAATTTTATGGTTCAAGTGAAGGGATGATTTGGGAAGAAAAATGTGGGGGGAGTTCCAATTAGAGGGAACACTTTAAGTGACCTTAAAGAGCTGAAAGGCACCATTGCAACTTCATGAAACGGCAGGTGCTTTAATTTGATTTGGCTGTGGGCAGTAGTGGTAGATGAACTCTAATCTAGTGAAACAACTGGAACATAAACAGTAACAACTAAATCCTTGCAATTGTGGCACAATAAATGCTTCAGTGAAACAGCCCACAAACATGATGAAATAATTACCACAAACCAAAGAGGGGTGTTGTTCAGTTGTGCTGGGACATTTTGTTACCGGAGAACTGCAGGGTCCTTGTCTTTGCGCAAGAAAGAATTCAGGCGTGAGACAGAGAGTAAGTGGAAAGCAAATAACAAGGTGTATTAGGGCAGGGATATTCGTAAGAACGGATGGGCACCTCTCCAGACAGAACCTGAGAGAGAGTGCCCAATCGATTGCTCAGACTGGGGAGAGCGGGGTTACATAGTTCAGTGGAGAGAGTACACCTGGCCAGGCGGGCAGCTCAGCATAGAGGCAGAGGGCTGGGAGCGCAGTCTGGTTGAGGCCAGGGGTTTTTAAGGGGATAGGTCTTGCCTCTCCACCTCTACTCCTCCTGGAACAAAAGACTTTTTGGATGTCAATATGAAAAATTCCTATCTGAGTTTTCCCCCTGAAGTTATCAGACAAGGGGGAAGCCTGGCTGGCGTTGTCCCGGTTAGAGGAAGGATGAGCAGGACCCCCTGGAGGATCAGGATCCAGAGCAGGATATTTGAAATGCAGATACTGGGCTGCACCTGGAAGATTATCAGGCAGAAGGGGCGGGGACCCCCACCTGGCAGGTTATCGGGTAGAAGGGGCAGGGCAGGATGCAAATACTGGGCTGCCCCTGAAAGGTTATCGGGATGACTTTGAGATGCAGATGCTGGACATAGATGTCTCCTTAGGCCTTTGTCACACACACATAAACTCATATCTGACTTCTGACCTAACAATTTGATGGAAAAATCATAGATTCTTACTCTACATGGTGTTTAGTTGGGGATTAGGAAACAAAAATTAGAGCATTAGAATTGCCTTCTGCAAATTAAGTTTCGAATGAACACTAAGGGTCAGAGGATATAGCAGCGTATGTAACAGTTCGCCTTAAAGAACTGAGTATCTCACCTCCTACATCACCTCCTTGTTCATGTTGGTCCTGTGAACAGAGCCAGCTTCACGGGCCCCATGCTCACAAGGCCCCTCACTGCCTTTGGTTTTTGCACTGCTGTTGTGACCCTCTGGGAACTTAATTAATTCCAAACACAAGGCCCAATTTTCTTTTTGCATTGTGCCCTACAAATTATGCAGTCTACCTAAGAGGCATAGCTCATGCACAGACACAGAAAGTTACAGGGCCAGGCTTTCTGAGGAGAAGTCCCTCCTGCTCCCTGGAGGGTGGCAGCCAATCCAATTAAAGTGTCCCGGCCACAGGAGCAGGACCATCTGTGTTGTGTGTGTGGTTGCCTCGGGCTGTCCAGCCTGATGCCATTAAACATTCAATTTATTTGACAAACTCTTTTCCTTCCCATTTCCTGCTCACCAAGCAACCTTTTAATTGTGAGTTGGCCTCGTCTGTGGTGTTCCTGCAGGGAGAGAACTGGCTGGTCGTGCTGCCTCCATTCTTCATGGGGGAAGGCAGTCACTAAATGGGCGTTCTGGTTACATGCATCAGTGAGGATCTTCAAGGCGAGCCTGCCCTGAGAGACAGGACTGCTTCTGTTAGGGTTCTGAGGCAGGAAGCTGATGGGCAGACGCTGCACTGGCAGTCAGTCAAGCGTGAACAGCAGAGAGGAGCAGGTGCTTCAGAGTCCAGACGGGCAGCCCTGGAATCAGATGCCACAGTGTGTGCCCTTGGTCCCTCCATGCCTTAGTCCTCCATTTTCCATCTGCCCACTTTAGGGCTGTTCTGAGATTGAATGAGATAAGGTGCTTCACGTCATTGATTCTCAGGCCCTAGTGCTGTTGACGTTTGGGGCCAGATAATTCTTTGTCCAGGGCTGGTGGTGGTGGTGGTGGGGACAGCCTCCCTCCAGCCCCCCAGCCGCTGTGACCACCAGAATGTCTCTCGACATTGCCGCTCATCCTGTGTGTAGGGTACAGTTGGACACCACCGCTCTGGATGTGTAGATCAGTGCCTGAAGAACGGAAAGCCAGGGTCAGGTTTTGCAATAGAGTGTTAATGGTGGTACTAATGTTGGTTTAGTGCTCTTGATGGCCTGCCCTGAAAGACATTGGTCAGCCCTTTGCCTATTTTTTGTTCTGGAACTTTCCATATCAGTGCCAGAATAAACTCCATTATGGGCAAGAGAGTAGAAGTGAGAAGATCTTCCTTTAAGAAATTGAAAGAAGAGAAGTAACACATCTTCAGATTTGCAGATACTAAGAGGGGGGTTTCCAGGTTCAAAGGGAGAGGTGCCTTTGTGACCCTTAAGGTTGAGTTGAAATCACACTGAGGAATTTTCTGCCCTGGTAGGTGTCTCTGTGTCACACATCAACGCACATGCATGGCGTGCAGAAAACTTTGTAATTACGGTTTAAAAGCAGATTGAATGGGGGCAGGTGTTTGGCACGGTGGTTAGGACTCAACTTGCGCTCATATCACCTGAGTGCCTGGGATTCAGTCCCTGCCTGCTTCCGGTTCCAGTTTCCTGCTGGTGTGCACCCTGGGGGTCAGCAGGTGGTGGCTCCGTGATTGATGGGGCCCCTGCCAACCAGATGGGAAACTCAGGTGGAGTTCCAGGTTCCTGGCGTCAGCCTGGCCCGGCCCCAGCTGTTGCAGGTGTTTGGGAAGTGAGTCGGTGGATGGAAGATCTCTGTCTCTGCCTTTCAAATAAATAAAAACTAAAAAGAAAGCAAACTGGATAAGACCATGATGAGAACGTAACAGATAAAGTGATACTGTGGAACTGGATTAAATCAAAAAGGAAACCTAGAGTTCCCCCACAGGTAAAGACAAATGAAGTGTTATAATCAGCCAAGAAGCATTTGAAAAATTATTCAAGTTTAGTAATTAAAAAAAATCTAAATCCTTTCCTCTTTTAAATTGGCAAAGATTTTAAACAACTTCAATTCCATTCTACAACTAGAGGAGCATTTTTTACGTAGAACAACGGATGCTGCCTGCGATTCCTCTGGAAAGAAATTTGGTGTAAATATGCCTGAAAATTCTCATACCTTCCAGCCCTACAGAATAACATTCAGTGATAATGCCTGCGGCATAATCTGAAATGTGGACAAATGTTTATGTAGGAAGATGCTTACCGTGAAGCTGTTTTAATAAAATCCAGCTAAATGTTTGGCATTAGGGAAGTAGTTAATTATAGCCTGTGACAAATAATCTTCAGTCCTTAAAATCAATATTTACAAAATGTTTCCAGTGGCATGTGATGTTCCTACAGTGCTAACCGAAAAAAGCAGATTTTAAACAAATTGAACGAGCAATGGAAACTCAACGCAGAGTGAAGACAGGAATAGGCAGAATGTTGCTAATGTTTGCTCTGCACAGATCAAGTTCTCCATAATCTATGAGGATAACTTGATCATGTGTGGCAACATACAAAACGATCAGTTTAAAAAGTAGCCTGGTGTAGATTTTTTGAGATTTTGAGTCCCGCCTGGAGTTGCAATGTCATAGACCTCGTATGCCTGCCTGTTGGACATACCCCACCCCTGTGTTTCTAGTGAAGAAAAATACTGGGGAAACACAGATTAAGTTCTCCATAATCTATATGAGGATAACTTGATCATGTGTGGCAACCTTAGACTGTTTTTATGCTGCTGTTCTTTGGTATTTCTCTACTTTGCAAAGACGACAAAAGCGTTTACACTCTGTGTCTCTGAAAGGGGAGAAAGCAAAGAGCAGTTGACAGTATCCTAAAGTACAGCTTTGTTTTAGGAAATTCCTTGCAGGTTCCAAGTTGGAACTGGTTGTAGGGGCAGACTGCCTGCCCTGGGCTTTGTGTACCATGGTACTCTTTGTTGTTCCTTTCTAAAGATGTGTTTATTGTAATGTGGGGTTTTTTGAATGAAATAATCTTTAAAATGTCTATTTTTGTGTTTGTAGTATGTGCGGAAGCTTACAATCCTGATGAGGAAGAGGATGATGCCGAGTCCAGGGTAGGTCATTTACTGAATGAATTCATTGTAAATCGAAACTCTCATGTGATTGAAGGAAAATCATAGAAAGGATGTTAGTGGGCTGACAGCAGACATAATGAAATTATTTTGCCTGTTTCTTTTCTTCGTCGTGCCTTTGACAGCCTAGTGTAGAATTATTTTTGTTACGAGTATTTCTCTTTGGATAAAAGGAAAGATGGTTCGTGGAAAAGTGGACTTGAAAGGTAAGTTTATTTTGGTGCAGAAAGTTTTGAAATCCCTGCGTGGTTTTTCATAACATGCATTTTCTGTGGACTCTTTGAGGACCTCTTGGATGTGCTCACTGAAGCTGTAGTTTTATTTCTTTGGCCAAATACGTGCTGGTGATGGAAAATCTTTGCAGTTTTCAGTGATAATGTTATTTTTCTTACAGAGCTGGGGAGCCTTTTTTCTGCCAAGGGCCACTTGGATACTTACAACATCATTCGCAGGTCCATACAAAACAATCAGTTTAAGAAGTAGCCTGGTGTAGATCTTTTGAGATTTTGAGTCCCGCCTGGAGTTGCAATGTCATAGACCTCATATGCCTGCCGGCTGGACATACCCCACCCCTGTGTGTTTCTAGTGAAGAAAAATACTGGGGAAAACCTCAAATTACTTTTCCTGTGTCACAGCAGAGCCTCCCTCTGAAACAGAAACTCACTATAAAATGACAAAAGAATAAAACTCACCAAAAAATGACGTCCTGATAGCAGTTAGTTAGTGCTTTTTAAACTCTGTGGCCCTTGCTGGTTTGCTCAGCTGCTGATTGTCAGAGGCCCAGTGTTTTTCTAAGGATTTGTCCCACGTGTCTCGTAGGAGTCTTTCAGCTGTGTTCTTTAGCTTAATCCCCCTGTTACTTATTCAGGAAAAAGTAAACAGAATAAGAGTTGGCCATACCTGCTGCTCCACTTTGCATCCAGCTCCTTACTAATGTACCTGGGAAAGCAGCTGAGGATGACCCAAGTACTGGGGCCCCTGTACCCACGTGGGAGACCCAGAATAAGCTCCTGGCTTTGGCCTGACCCAGCCCTGGCTGTTGCAGCCATTTGGGGAGTAACCAATGGATGGAAGATCTCTCTCTCTGTCTCTCTTCCTCTCTCTGTAACTCTGCATTTCAAGCAAGTTAAAAAAAAATTAGTTAAAAAAAAAAAAAAAGCCTAAACAAGGGCCTCTGAAAAATCCCTCAATAAAGTGGAGGTGTATGGGGAAGCAGAGCCTCAGGAAGGTGGAGGTTATTGTGGAAAAGCAGAAGCTGTGTCCTGAAGGCATCACATCATTGAGTTTTCCTGAAACGCCTGTAAAACCGGTGGTAGTAACAGCGCGAGCCTCTGGTCACAGGAGATCCTGACAGCCCACTTACTCTGTCCCCAGGGAGCCTCTCAGTGGCCAGTGTGGCTTCTCAGGACCAGGACTTAAGTTACTGAAGGATCTTAGCTTGGAGATTGCACCACCTTAGCTCCAGACATGTTCACTGACCTGTGACGCAGACCACGAAAACCCCGCCTTGGTCGCTGGGTCTTTGTGCACTGACAGAAAGAGTCATGAGTGACATCTGAGGGCCACACCCCCTTCAGATTTGTGCATACCTGTCTGTGATAAAATTTAGTCCCTGATACAGATGCGATGAGTTGCTTTAAATGGTGAAACTCTATGTCCCAGAGCATTTACTGATACTGTTTGAAAGTACAGTGTAGTAACTCACCGCTCAAAACCAGTGAGATCTGGAGAGGAATTTTGGCCACCACTTCACCCGTCAGATCAGGCAGAATTTTTGGCCCATTCCCCTTTTTTTCTTTCTTTCAATATTTATTTATTTATTTATTTATTTTGCATGGAAAGAGATCTTCCATCTGCTGGTTCACTCTCCAGAAGTCTGCAATGGCCAGGGCTGAACTCAGCAAAAGCCAGTATCCAGGAGTTCATCTGGGTCTCCCACGTGGGTGCAGGGCCCAAGCACTTGGGCCATCTTCCACTGCTTTCCCAGGCCATAGCAGGGAGCTGGATCGGAAGTGGAATAGCCAGACATGAACCAGCACCCAAAAGCCGATTGATTCACTCTAAACTAATTTCTGATAGTTTTGTTGAAGAGGCTGCCCTCAGTTAAGATTCATTTGGCTGCATAGAAGAAGCTAATTACATTGAAATAAATAAGAAAAAGAAAATTCTGGTGACAGACTGTTGAACAGAGGGAGTTCTGATAGAATTCCAGAAAGAGTTCATAGGCCAAGCTGTGGCTGGCAGGCAGGAGCCAGGCCAGCTCTGGGAGGCAGCAGCATGGATGCAAAACTTAGGAGGCTTGTTTTTAGGGGGACCTAGGTACCAATTACTCTTGATTTTTTAAAGATTTGTTTCATTTGTTTACGTGGCAGAGATAGAGGGGCTCTCTCGTTAGATATATAGATTAATAGATAGATAGATAGATAGATAGATAATCTGTGTATCTCTGTGTGTGTGTGTGTGTGTATGAGAGGGAGAGAGGGAAAGATCTTTTATCACCCAAATGGCCACAAAGCTGAGCTGGGCCAGTCCAAAGCCAGGAGCCAAGGACCCCATCTGGGTCTGCCATGTGTGTGGCAGAGGCCCGAGTACATGGCCCGTCTTCTGCGTTCCCAGGTTCACCAGTAGGGCACTGGATTAGAAGCGAAGCAGCTGAGACTCAAACCAGTACTCCCATATGGTTTGCTGGTGCTGCAGGTGGCTTCACCCGCTATGCCACAGCGCGGACTCCATACCAATTTCTTTCTTTCTTTCTTTTCTTTCTTTCCTTCTTTTCTTTCTTTCCTTCTTTTCTTTCTTTCCTTCTTTTCCTTCTTTCCTTCTTTTCCTTCTTTCCTTCTTTCCTTCTTTTCCTTCTTTCCTTCTTTTCCTTCTTTCCTTCTTTTCCTTCTTTCCTTCTTTTCCTTCTTTCCTTCCTTCTTTCTTCTTTTTTTTTTTTTTTTGCCATTGTCTCTGTGTTCAGGTTTCCAGTTTCCAAGAGTTTCAGATAGATTCAAATCTGGCTGGGATGCCTTCACTTGGGGGTTGTGTCCACCCAGCTTGCCAAAGCTGGGTGTGAAAAGCCAGTCAGTGTAAGAGCAGAATGCCTCTGTGTCCTGTGGCTCCCCAGGGGTTTGGTTTTGTTCTGTTTGGGAGCATTTTCTGCATATCTGGCCTAGTGTCTCGTATCCAGCAGTGAGCAGCCTGGCTGAGTGCCTGCTCTTCTGGAGCTTATATTCTAGCAGCAGGCACAGGCAACCAGCAGAAAGCAAGCCAGTGATGAACACCAAAATGGGAGTTCTGGAGGGATGGTGCAGCAGAGTAGGGATCCGGACAACACAGACCTTCAGTCCATGGAGAGGCAGGGTGAGGCCGCCTCCGGGAGACCCCGGGCTGGGGGAGGGTTGGGGCCTGAATTATGCCACAGGCTGCAGCGCACTGTGGCCCGAGCTGATCCATGGGAAAAGGAACAAGGGAACTGGGAGATCTGCAGCCAGTAGCACTGGGGGGCAGGACTAAGGCAAAAACAGTTTAAAAGGGTTAATTGATGGTAGGTAGCAGCAGGGAGGGGAAAGAGGGAGATGCCTGGCTCTGCTCGCGGTAAAGGTTTCATCAGAAGTGTTTCAGTTGACAGCGGAAATGAAGCAGGTGCACCCTGGAGGCGTGGTGCCCCCACCCTTTGCGAGGAGGACAGAGGCCCTGAGCAGGCAGGCATTCAGGGTTGCTCCGGTTCTAGATGGGTTTTGTGACGTGACGAGTAACTTGCTGTGTTGTTTGGTGTATTGTGTTCCTCACTTGAAGTGGGAAGAAGTACGTTTTGGTTGGTGTCACTTAGTGTGTGCATGTTCCAGGTGTCTTGCGTAGCCGTAAAGTAGTGGAAACAGGATCTGCATTTTCTGTTTCCATCTGTTCGTTGTCTCAGAATCCACTTAGAGGTGACTGCTGGGCAGACAGTAATAAGCAAAGGCTGACGTGTTCTTGACGCTTGGAGGAGGAAGTATGGTGACGTCTTCCACTTGCTGCCAGTCACTTGGGATCCGTAACTGACACCTAGCTGTAGGTCACACCTGCTGTCCTGGTTCTCAGGGCTTCTCAGGCTTGTGATTTTCATTCAGTTCTAGTCATCTGATGGGGCGTGGAATACTGATTTAAATTTCTCATTATGAGTTATGATACGGTGGTGGGTACCAAACCCGCTGCTGCCTGGGGCTGGCTGATTGAGGAGGTGAGGCACCTGCTCGTCAACTCCCACACTTGCACCTTGGGTGACACTAGAATAGGTAAAAGTGCCTTGTTGGTCACCAAGAAACCTCTCCTGTGTTTCTTGTATCTAACTCATTTTGCAGTTACAAACAGCCGATGCTTGCAAAAGAGTGGGCCTTTTGGTGCATGTGAACTGAGTTTTCTGTTAGTCGAAACAGGCTCCAGAGCATTGGTAGGGCCCACGTGCAGAGGCCATTCCAGCTGGTCTCCACTCCCCTGAGGAAAAGTACAGTGAGAGTGGAGAGCTTTATTTTCCCTGCAGTTCATTCTCCATCGACAGTGCCAGCACCCCTGGGGTTCATTCTCCCTGTTCCTCCCTGTCTTGAAGTGGCATGGGCTTGCTCCCTTCTGAAAGTCACGTACAGGCTGAGGGAGGGGACAGTTGACAGTGTGCATGAAAATGTGTTTGGCGTCTAATGAGGTGGACAGTTAAGAATTTACTTCTTCTTAGACACTGTATGAAGTTTCAGAGCGAAGAGCTGCATCCTGAGAGCATTGAGCTCAGTAGAAAAAGAAGCAAGCAGTGTCTTGATTGGCTGCTGTAGCCTTTTGTGCACATCCCCACCTGCGGGAGGGTGAGAGTGTTATAGCCAGCCACAGAGCTCTGCGCCATGAACTTGCTCACCTGGGGGAAACCACTGTTTTGAAAATCACTCAGGTGCAGTATGGATGAGTGTGTTCCACCCCCCTGCCCTACTTAGTGGCTAACAGTGAATCTTGACACTGACCTAATGCAAGCTTGAGCACTAGCAGCGCCTTGGAGGATTCCTACTGATATTTGCTTAGGAGATATTTATCCCTCTGAGTGAGATGATATTTGACTAATGGCTTTGTTTTTTTACCTTTGCGGTCCTTTTAGATCATACATCCCAAAACTGATGATCAAAGAAATAGATTGCAAGAGGCTTGCAAAGACATCCTGCTGTTTAAGAACCTGGATCCGGTAAGAGAAATCGTGACCATGGAAATGGTGTTGTTGGGGAGCAATGTGAGAACGTGCGGGGTCTTCACTTTTACCCTGGTCACGAGCTAGCTGACATCACCCTGGGGTGATGGCCGAGGCTCTAGCATGGCTGCCTGCACACGCAGTGGGCTGTGTTGCTGGTGGGGAGTGTTGCATTTGGTGGGGGCACTGCTCTTGGAACAAGGTATAAGCTGGGCTTTTTGTCTGGGGGAAGATACAATCTCATCCCTCATGGTCACTCGCTACAGACCCAGCCCTGGGACATGGTCCAGGTAGAGAAGCATTGGAGGTTGTGTTCATAAAGAACGCAGGGATACACAGGACTGGGGGCATTCAGGGCTCTGGGCGGATGGCCTGGCTCAGCAGCCGGTGCTAGTGATTATGCTTGGATGTTTGTAAGCCCTAGGATTACACAAACCAACTGTAACATCTTGCTCATCTTCGAGGTAGGAGAGGGTCGTTCTCTGTAAGGGTTTTGGTTTGGGTATTTCCAGAGTTACCTACTCTCAGTCTGAGTAAACGTGCTGTTCAGATCACGCCTCGCACCCTGACCTAAGCATTCTGCCTCCTTGGCCACGGGTTACGTGTGGTCCCCACTGTGTGGTCACTCAGGAAAGCACCCCAGCTGCCTACTTCCACATGTGAAAGCACAGTCGACTCCTGTAATTCCCTCAACATGCCTCTTTCTTTTTGGTCATATTCACATCTTGTAGTGTGCAGATTGATGCCCTCGAGGCGACAGCATTACATCAAGACCCGCTGTCTTTGAGATGTCTTTAGAAAGATGAAGAGGCTGCACTATACCAGTTCTTCCGTCCTAGTTCATGTTCACACCCTGAAACGTTGTTTAAGTCCCCTTTGTCTCTAATACCATTTCTGCTATGTCCTCTGCTGGCAGGAATTACATTTGTGACTTTGGAGGTCTCTCTTTTTTAGAACTTTACAACAGGTTTTTATTTTTGCTTTACTCTGTTATAGTGTTTGAAATCTAAAGAAATACATTTTCTCTTCAATTTCTTTTTTTTTTTTTTAATTTGAGAGGTAGAGCTACAGACACAGAGAGAAAGGTCTTCCATCCACTGGTTCACTCTGCAGATGGCTGCGACGGCCAGAGCTGGGCCGATCCAAAGCCAGGAACCAGGAGCAACTTCTGGGTCTCCCACATGGATGCAGGAGCTCAAGCACTCAGGCCATCTTCTACTACTTTCCCAGGCCATAGCAGAGAGTTGAGTCGGAAGAGGTGTGGCTGGGACATAAACCAGCACCCATATGAGATGCTGGAACCACAGGCAGAGTGTCAGTCCTCTACACCACAGCGCCAGCCTCTCTTCATATTTGGATGTGTATATACATATCACTTGCCTGGACTCAACATACTCAATGCCACGGTCTCTCTCTCTCTCTCTCTCTCTCTCATTTTAAATATTTATTTTATTTGTTTGAAAGGCAGAGTTACAGAGGGGCAGAAAGAGAGAGAGACACACAGAGAGAGATCTTTCATCTGCTGGTTCACTCCCCAAATGGCTACAATGGCCAGAGCTGAGCCAATTAGGAGCCAGGAGCTTCCTCTGGGTCTCCCACATGGGTACAGGGGCCCAAGGACTTGGGCCATCCTCTGCTGCCCTCCCAGGTACATTAGCAAGGAGCTGGATTGGAAGTGGAGCAGCCAGGTTTCATACCGGTGCCAAATGGGATGCCGGCACTGCAGGCTGGGGCTTTAACTGCTCCACAGCACCAGCCCCAGTGCCACAGTCTCTTGGCCTATGTCTGCTCTGAAATCATCAAGCTTTGTCTGTCTACCCAGAGCCCCTGAGAATATGGAAAGTAGCTCAAGTTTATAGTTCCTAGAAAACTAAAAGCAAATAAATTTGGAAAGAAAGAAAAGCCAGGGAAATAAATGATTTGATTCACCTTCCTAGGGTCCTTAGCAGGAAACCCAAGCTGTTAGGACCACGCATGACCAGCGTGCCTTGCTGCTGAATGCAGATGGCTGACTGCGACAGTCCTGCACTGGCCATGCACCTGGCCCTTACAGTCTCGGGAGGGCAGGAGCTGTGCAGTTCCCAAATGATGTCGCTCTTTGGCTGGCTACACCTCTCAAGGCTCGCAACACACACGTGGTACTCTGAAAGAAAGCACAAGACTAGAACAAGGATGCTTTGAGTTATCCTTTTGTATTTATTCGGCTGTGCATATTTAATTGTAAATAATATTTTTAGATGTATTTTTAAAGATGTATTTATTTATTTGAAAGTCAGAGTTGGAGGAAGAAGCAAAGGCACAGAGGGAGGGTGGGAGGGAGAGAGAGAGAGAGAGAGAGAATCTTCTATCTGCTGATTTATTCCCCTGGTGGCCACAATGGCCAGGGCTGGGCCAGGCCAAAGCCAGGAGCCAGGAGCTTCTTCTGGGATTCCCACATGGGTGCAGGGGCCCAATCACTTGGGCTGTCTTCCGGTGTCCTCCCAAACACATTAGCAGGGAGCTAGATTGAAAGTGGAGCAGCTGGGACTCAAACTGGCATCTGTATGGGCTGCAGGTGCTGCAGGCAGTGTGGCTTAACCCCCTGTACCATAGTGCCAGCCCCAAGATATATTTTTTATTTGTAACAGAATAATGGTATTTAAGTGACCCCAGACGCTTGAACTTACACTCTGCTGTGTGACTCCAGTTGTTCAGAGTGGCCACATCTGATATGTCTGTGCTCATGGACTCGGTTCATCCCACTCAGGTTTACTGAGCACCATCGCTGTACCCGCAGTGGTGGCCCCTGCCAAGGAAGCAAAGACCTGGTCCCATATCCTGAATTGGCAGTGCAGCCAGTCTGTGGATCAGGTGTTCTCAAACATAAGGACCAATCTAGGCTTAGGAATAGGCTTCGATCTCTGTTTTTCAACTAGAGCCTCCCATGGGAGGATGTCAGAGGCCACCAGTACGGTGCCGCCCGAGCTCTGAAGTGCCCGCGTGTTGCAGGGGATCTTGTTCAAGGGCAGCTTCCGTAGGGTGGTTCAGTAGATCTGGAGTGAAACCAGCTCGTGGCTGGCATTTCTCACGAGCACCCAGGTCCTGTGGGTGCTCAGCGTACCTTGAGCACCAAGCACCGGAGCTAGATGTGGAAATGTTCAAGTGCAGTGTTTCGGTGCTGCCATGTGTTACTTTGTTCATGTCCTTTCCAATGAACTGAATGTCTAGTTCCTCTCCATACTGAGCAGTGATTTCTGATGTCTGTACACTGAGTGATAAGCAGGCCTGCATGAAATAATTGCTGGTTAGGCTTTCCTAGTGTGCTGCTTTTCTATTCCGTCCTCCAAATTGATTTCCCTTGCTGTTTCAACTCGAAATCCTCTTAAAAGCATTGTGAAATGTTTCGATTGCCTTTAAAACTATTTTAAAAGCTTGTTTTGTGGCACTGGCATTGTGGCACATTGAGTAAAAGCTGTTGCTTGTAATCCATCATTCTATATGGGCACTGGTTCAAGTCCCAGCTGCTTCACTTCCAATCCAGCTCCTGGCTCATGGCCTGGGAAAAACAGCAGAGAATGGCCCAAGAGCTTGGGCCCCTGCACCCACGTGGGAGACCTGGATGAAGTTCCTGGTGTCTACCAGGCCCAGCTGTGGCCTTGAAGCCATTTGGGAAGTGAGTCAGTGGATGGAAGATGTGTCCCTCCCCACCTCCGCCCCACTCCGTAACTTTGCATTTGAAATAAATACATTTTTTAAAAATTGTTTTGCTAATGTAATTTGTCAAGGAGTACCTTTGCTTAATTAAAGTTACTACTTTTGTAGACATAGGAATTTTTTCAAGACTTGTTTTACTGCTTTGCTGACGGTCTTATATATTTTAAAATCTACTTTTCAAGGGGAAAAAGAAGAAGCCAGCTGATAAATTATCATTATTGAATGTTTTGTAGGAAAGATGGAAATATTTATAAAGTTTCTGAAAGCTCACTGTAAGAAATTCTTTTACTTATTTGAAAGAGGAAAACAGAGATCTCCCATGTGGTGGTTCACCCCCAGATGCCCACGAACAGCTGGGACTGGGCCAAGCTAAAGCTGGGAGCAGGAACTCAGGCTGAGTCTGCTGCTTGTGTGGCAGGGTCCCAACTACTTCGCCATCACCTCCTACCCAACAGGGTAAGCGTTAGTGGAAAGCTAGGATGGGGTGTGGAGTCAGACTTGAACCCAGGTATGAACCCTGATTTAAGATGTGAGTGGCCTCCCGAGAGGCATCCCAGCTTCAGCACCAAATGCCTACCCTACAAAGAACTGTCATTGAACGTGATCTCAAACTAGCTTGATTTATTCCTCTCCTATCTCAGATCCTTTTTAAAGATGATGTATGATATAAATAAGAAAAAGTTGATGACCACCTGGAATTAGAATTTAGCCCCAGACATAGCAGATTGAATATTTTAGACTGAGTTCACATTTTAAGCAGCCTTTTAATTTTTATGATGTATATTTTTTACAGTAACCCAAATGTATTGTAATTGAATTGCGTAGTCAGCCCATATAATCTGCCTTTTGTGCAGCTCCTTATAGTTCAGTGCCTCAGCTACTGATGTGTTCCAAGGTTCATATGAGATCACTTCAAAATTTTTTGTGGAAAAATGAAATGAAAACATAAATTATTGCTTCAAGTGATTGGGTTTCAGTCACCTACATGGGAGGCCTGGAGAGTGAACCAGCAGATGGGAGCTCTCCCTGTCTCTCTGCCTCTCAAAGCAATCAAGAAATAAAAAAATTTTTTTTAAAGGATGTTTGTTTCGGTGCAAAAAAAAATTTGAAATCCATACATTGTCTTTTCATAGTGAGCATTTTCCATGAAGTTTTTGAAGACCCCTCGTATAAGGTGCTGGACTCCATGAAGATATTTGGATGTGGTTCTTGTCCTTTAAGCTTATAGTTTAAATGTTTATTATTAATTTTTATTATGTAAAAGACAGAGTGATATGGGGAGAGAGAGGGAGAGACAGAAAGGGAAAGAGATCGAGATCTTCCATCCTCTGGTTCACTCTTCAGATGTCTGCAACTCTTCAAATGTCTGCAGCAGTCAGGGTTAGGCCAGGCTAAAGCCCAGAGCCAGGAACTCCATCTGGGTCTTCCTCGTGGGTGTCAGGAACCAGAGCACTTGAGCCTTTGTGTGCATTAGCAGGAAGCTGGATTGGAAGTGGAGACAGGATTTCCAACCAGGCACTCTGATACATGCTGTGGCATCCCAAATGACAGTTTAACCTGCTGCACCACAATGCGCACCCCTGGAACTTGTAATTTGATGATGGATACAAGCACACATTTATGAGTATTTTCTGTTTCTCAAAGCCCACTGAAAAATGACATTAAGTGGTGAGTTTATTTGAGTGCCAAAAAATGTTTGAAATCCACGCAGTTTTGATCACAATATTCATTTTCCACAAAATTCTCAAAGACCCCCTTCATGTGTGGATTTTAAAGCTTTTAACACCAAAACAAGCATTTAATTCCATTTTCCACAAGTAGAATGTGATAAATGCTGTGATGTGGTCAGACCACTATGGGAGGGTGGATGTCTCTTAGCCTACCCTGAGAATGCAGAGGGCTAGGGAGGCTACTGAGCTGCACCTTAGAAAATCACTAGGAAATCGCGAGTTGATGACAAGTGCAGCAAGCTTTGTCCCTGGAGCCCATGGTGGAAGCCCCCTGGTGCTATGTGTCAGGAAGGACCATTCTTAAATGCCACACCATTGCGTTGGACACATCCTGGATGCAGAGGGCACTCTGAACAGCTTTAAGCAGAGAATGCAACAGTCACATTTGTTTAAGTTCCCTTTGATGGCAGAGGGTAGAGTGAGAGGGGGCATGGGGCAAAGGGAGTGGCCAAGAACCAAAGGATGGAGCTCAGTGAAGAAGCCGTGATCCAGAGAAAGGAAATGGGCGTGGACCACAGGGCGGGGAGAGGGATGCGCAGAAAGGAGTGATTTCACCTGACACTGGGGCTTGACTGGACTTCGTACTTAGTGGTTGATTGAGTAAGGACCTGAAGGGGAGAGTATGGGACAACGCCTGGTCGCTAGCTGCAATGACTTGAAGGTGGTACCTTCTGAAGTGAGAAACATGCAGGGGGAGGGGAAGCAGTAATTGCTGATTAGCAAGAAGAGTGAGCTTGGCGTCATGTCTGCTGCTCTCATTTGAGCTTCCTGAAGTCATCGTTTAGCTGGAAAACCAGCACTTCCTAGACCTCGGGACACTTCCCCTTCCCCTGTTTGGAGTGTGCTGTATGTTGAGCACCGCATTTGTAGTTATTAATTTCTTTGAAGCTATTCTTTTCATGAATATTTTAATGCCTGACTCAGTAGGCCATTTTCCTTCTGAAATATTTCTAATTTGAAGCTAACTGAAATAATTCCCCTATGCTATATGATAGGCTGTTTCATTAATGCAGAGTAAATTGTTCGTTCTTAAGTGAGTCACAGCCCTTAACTGAGCCCAGTCTTCCATTTGCATTCTGTGGGGGAATTACATGTGGATTTCCTACAGTAGTTGTCAGTCATCGTGGTAAGCCTCTGCATACTGAATATTTCCTAAGTTCTTCTCACTCTGTACATAATTTGGGGGAAATTATATTTTTGATTGACTAGAACAGACACCTGTCACATAGCGACATTCTAAAAAAATAATTTTTCTGTATTTTATCAGGAATTACTTTTTCATATAGCCAAGTATAAATTGTTCAGCTTTCTAATATTTTAAAAGGCAGCTAATTCCAACATAACCAAGAAATTGACTGTAGCAATTTGTTTCATCGTTCTCCCTGGTTGGCATTTAGCTTCTGAATTAGTCAACAGAGCTGATCTTCCTCCTCCACCTGCCCTGAAAGAATTGAAATATAAAAAGCAAGCTGCATACGATGTTGGTGAAGCTTCTCATCAACCCTCGGGCTGTTGATGGGCAGCCATATGGTACCTGGGCTGATGGATCCACTTGCATTTAAGGGGCCAATTAGCACCACATCAAGGAAGCTCTCTCTTGCTGCCACATTGGCACGGTCTTCAGCCCTGGCTGCCATCTCACAGGCAGGGGCCGGGGCCCACATCCAGGCCCAAGGAGGGGATTAAAGCCCTTCCTGCAGACTTATCCTCATCATTCTTCCAGTGTCGGTCTCACCCCACCATGAAGATAACAACATTATGTTCTCCACATAAAGAGAATCTGGTTTTCTAACTAATTGAAACATTCAGATCAAAACACCACACACACACAATCTGTGGAAAGGACAATGAGCTGTCAATGAAAGGAAGCCTCCCTTCCGTGGCCGCCTCCCCAGCAGCCCTGCCTCTTGGGAGCCGAGTTCTTCAAGCTCCATTGTGTGCAGCTTTCCTGCTTATGTAATGCATATGCCACTATATTCTTTTAAAATTTTATTTTATTTTATTCAAAGAAAATAAAATTATTTTATTTGAAAGCGTAAAGACAGGGAGAGGGACACAGAGAGAGAGAGATCTTCCCTCCACTGGTTCACTCCGTAAAGGACTGCAGCTGTGGGGGCTGGGCCGGACCAGAAGCCAGGAACTCCAACCTGGTCTCCCATGTGAGTAGCAGGGGCCCAAGCACCTGGGTCATCTTCCTGGATGGGAAGGAGAGCAGCTGAGACTTGAACCAGTGCTAAAATGGGTCCCAGCATTACAGACAGCAGCTTACCCCACTGTGCCACGATGCTGGCCCCTCTTTTGAAATCTTTGGTGGAAATAACATTGAGACTGTTCCTTGCCCTTTTCATTTTCTACTTAACAATGCAGCAGATTGCATGGAGATAGTGGATATAGATTCTCTATTAGATATTGTCTTTGCCGATGGAGATTCCATATTCTTTTCCTTTTCCTTTTTTTTTTTTTTTTTTTTTTTTTTTTTTTTTTTTTTTTTTTTATTTAACAGGCAGAGTGGACAGTGAGAGAGAAACAGAGAGAAAGGTCTTCCTTTACCGTTGGTTCACCCTCCAAAGGCCGCTGCAGCTGGCATGTTGCGGCCAGCGCACCGTGCTGATCCGAAGCCAGGAGCCAGGTGCTTCTCCTGGTCTCCCATGCGGGTGCAGGGCCCAAGGACCTGGGCCATCCTCCACTGCACTCCCTGGCCACAGCAGAGAGCTGGGCTGGAAGAGGGGCAACTGGGACAGAATCCGGTGCCCTGACCAGGACTAGAACCCAGTGTGCAGGCACCGCAAGGCGGAAGATTAGCCTATTGAGCCACAGCGCTGGCTGGTATTCTTTTTCAAAATTATTTTTTACCCGTATTATTTCATTAATAAGAGTTTTTAGTGGTTTGCATATGATAAAGCTAAGCATGAGAATGCACTGGAGTTCGCTGTCTTATGCATAACAGAGAGCAAAGCTGGACTCATACCTCACTCCCTATAAAAGAATTAACCAAAGTAGATTAAAACCTAAAATATAAGCACTAAAACCATAACATTCCTAGAAGAAACACCGACATCATCTTCGTAACTTTGGATTTAGCAGTGGATTCTTAGATACCTGAAGTAGGAGTAATAAAATTTTTAAAAGTAAGATATCCAGGCCGGCGCCGTGGCTCAATAGGCTAATCCTCCACCTTGCGGCGCCGGCACACCGGGTTCTAGTCCCGGTTGGGGCGCCGGATTCTGTCCCGGTTGCCCCTCTTCCAGGCCAGCTCTCTGCTATGGCCAGGGAGTGCAGTGGAGGATGGCCCAGGTGCTTGGGCCCTGCACCCCATGGGAGACCAGGAAAAGCACCTGGATCCTGGCTCCTGCCATCGGATCAGTGCGGTGCGCCGGCTGCAGCGGCGGCCATTGGAGGGTGAACCAACGGCAAAGGAAGACCTTTCTCTCTGGCTCTCTCTCTCTCTCTCACTGTCCACTCTGCCTGTCAAAAAAAAAAAAAAAAAAAAAAAAGTAAGATATCCATGGAATAAGAGAAAATATTTGCAGATAATATATCTAATAAGCTTCCAATATTCACTTACATAAATAATAACAAAATGACAAAAACCCAATATCAAAATGGGCAGCTGGGGCAAGTGTTTATCCTAGCAGTTACAATGCAGGTAGGATGCCCATGTCCCACATGAGAGTACCATGGTTCAATACCCAGCTTTGGCTCTTGGCTTCAGCTTCAGTCCCTGGGAAGGAGTGGTGATAGCTCAGGTATTTGGGTCCTTGCCACCCATATAGGAACATGAATTGAGTTCCCTATTCCTGGCTTTGGTCCATCACATTCCCAGCCATTGAGGGCATTTCAGGAGTGAATCGGGGGTATTATTCAGCCTGAAAAGGAGATGAAGTATGATATATGCCACAATGGGAATGAACCTTAAAAAGGTTACGTATTTTATGATGTCATATGTTTATGAACTGTCCAGAACAGATGAATCTACAGAGACAGAAAATAAGTTATTGTTTTCCAAGGGATAGGGGCTGAGAGAATGGCAGGTGTCTTATTGAGAACATGGTTTCCTTTTGGGTGATGAAAAATGTTTGGAGCTAGATATGGTGTGTGGTTGCACAGCTTCAGGCCTCTGAATTGTTCACATTAACAATGTTAATTTGGGGTTTGGGCATTTTGCCTAGCAGGTAAGATGCTGCTTGAGATGCCCACATTCCAGATCAGAATGCCAAGGTTTTAGTCCCAGCTCCACTCTGATTCTTGCTCCCTGCTAATGTGCCTGGGAGGCAGTAAATGATGGCTCAAGTACTTGGACCCCTGCCCCCCTCCCCACATGGGACACTGTGGTTCCAAGTTCCTGGCTTCCAGCTTCTGTCTGGTGCAACTCTCACTGTTATGGGCATTTGACAATTGAACCAGCAGATAGGAATTTTCTCTCTCTTGGTGTCTCAAATAAATGAAAATTTAAATGCTTAATTTTATGTTATTTGAATTTCACCTCAATAAAAAAAATGTAGTCCTCTTTACCATTGCTTTCAGCATCATACTGGAAATCTTGGTTAGTGTAATAAGAAAAGCAAATAAAAGCACACTGATGGAGAAGGAAGAAGTATAATTGTCATTCACAGATGACATTATTAAGTAGAAAATGTAAAGCAATTGACAAGTGATTATAGCAAGGTTGCAGGATACCAGATTAGTGTAGAAAAGTCGATTACTTGCCTGTATGTCAGCAATGAACATGTGGAATTTAACATTAAAAATACAGCATCATTTATGTTAGCACTCCCCAAAAATAAAATTCTTGGTTTTAAACCTAACAAAGATGTATATAAGATTTATATGAAAAAAACTGTAAAACTTTGGTTAAAGAAATTAAATGAATGGAGACACATTCCACGTGTTCCTGGATAGACACTCATTGTTGTCAGGTTGCCAGTCCTTCCCAACTTGATCTGTACAGTCACAGCAGTCCTGTCAGAATTATAGATTTCAGCAACCTGGTTCTACAGTATATATGGAGAAGCAGAAGTCCCAGAGTAGCCAACAGAATATTGAAGGAGAAGAACAGCATTCCAAGTCTGACGCTAACCGACTTCAAGACTTAGTATAAAGCACAGTAATGAAGATAGTGTGATTTGGCAGGAGTGCACAGACTGACCCATGGAGCAGAATAGACAGCCCGAACCTCACATAGATCAAGCTGACTGATCTTGGTAGAGGTGAGCAAAGGCAATACAATGAAGCAAAGAGTTCTTGCAACAAGTAGTGCTGGAACAACTGGGCCTCCACAGGCAAAACAATGAATCTAGAGGCAGGTGTTTGATGCAGTAGGTAAGTTGCTTCTTGGAACACTTACATCCTGTATCAGAGTACTTGGGTTCAAGTCCCAGCTCCTCATCCAGTTCCAGCTTCCTGCTGATCCACACCCTGGGAGGAAGCAGGTGATAGGTTGAGTTTCAGGCTCCTGGTGTTGGCCTGGCCCAGCAGGTATTCAGGGAATGAACCAGCAGATGAAAGATCTCTCACTGCCTGCCCTCTCAGCTTTTCAAAATAAAAATAAATAATTTTTTAAAAATGAATCAATACAGAGCTTATGCCCTCACATAGATTAACTCAGAATGGATCACAGACCTGTATGTAAGATGCTAAGCTATAAAGCTACCAGAAAATAGGAGAAAATCTTGATGACATTGGATTTGGGGACAGCTTTTTAGATATGACACCAAAGGCACAATCCATGAAAGAAAGAACTGATAAGCTAGATTTTGTTAAAATGGCCAATGCATGTGCTGCAAGACACTGAACAGAATGAAATGACAAGCCCTAGATTTGCAGAATTCCAATCTGATGGAGGACTGCTAACTAAACTATGTAAAGAACTCTTAAAACTCAATAGTAAGACAATAAACAACCTGATTTTAAAATGGGCTGGAGATCCTAATGGCCACACAGATGGCAGAATTGCCCATGGAAAGACCATCCCCGTCATAGGCCGTCAGGGACAACAGTGAAGCACCACCCTTCACCTAGTGGAATGGTCCAGGCCCGGAACACTGACAGCACCGAATGCCAGCAGGGATGCTGGTGGGGAGCACCAGGAACTCTGGTGCATGGCTGATGGGCTGTGCGGTGGTACAGCTCCTTTGGAGCACCTCTTGGCTGAGTCTTACAAAGCTAGCCATGCTCTTAATACCGTGTGCTCCAACAGACATGCCGCTTGGGTATTTCCCCCAAAGAAACTGATGCAGAATCCCGCCCCGAGATATTTGTAACAGCTTGGATTATAATCGCCGAGTTTTGGAAGGAGCCAAAATGTCTTCAGTAGGTAAATGGGTAAACAAACGGTGGTTCATCCAGAAGTTGAAGTATTATTCAGCACCAAAAAGAAACAAGCTGTGAAGCCATGAAAAGACATGGGCGCCAGGCCGGCGCCGCGGCTCACTAGGCTAATCCTCCGCCTAGCGGCGCCGGCACACCGGGTTCTAGTCCCGGTTGGGGCGCCAGATTCTGTCCCGGTTGCCCCTCTTCCAGGCCAGCCCTCTGCTGTGGCCCGGGAGTGCAGTGGAGGATGGCCCAGGTGCTTGGGCCCTGCACCCCATGGGAGACCAGGAAAAGCACCTGGCTCCTGGCTCCTGCCATCGGATCAGCGCGGTGCGCTGGCCGCAGCGCGCCAGCCGCGGCGGCCATTGGAGGGTGAATCAACGGCAAAGGAAGACCTTTCTCTCTGTCTCTCTCTCTCTCACTGTCCACTCTGCCTGTCAAAAAAAAAAAAAAAAAAAAAAAAAAAAAAAAGACATGGGCGCCTTCGATGCATAGAAAAGAAGCCATTCTGAAAAGGCTCACACAAAGTGTGATATCAGCTCTGTGCCATTCTGGAAAGGGCAGTACTCCGGGGACAGTAAATGGCTCAGAGGTAGCCAGGGATTGGGGGAGGGAAGGCGGAGGGTAGGCAGCAGAATACATCAGTGAAGCTACTGCACGTGGTGCTGTAGGGGTGGTGAATGATGATTGTCACGGAAGCCTTCCCTGTGCGTAGCTCCAAGCGTGAACCCTGATGAGAAATGTGGCCTTTGGGGGTCACGTGTCAGGACCAGCCATTGCACCAAGTGGGCCTCTGTGGTGGGGATGCGGATCGTGGGGGAGGCCGTGCAGGAGTGGAGACAGTAGGCGGACAGAGTGCTTCTGTTCCTTCCTCTGAATCTCACTCGAGCCTACGACTGCTCTACATACATGACGGAGCTGATCCACCTGAGCACGGCCATTCCCATTCATTTTAGTGCTTAGTGGCTAAAAATGCACTTCCGGGTGGAATGAAATTCAGCCGCTCACACACTTAGTCGCGGAAGCACCTCCACAGAATCCCAGGGTTCCACAGGACACCGTGTGGAAATAGCTGAGCCCCTTCTCCAGCTTCAGGTGGGCAGTGTCCTCCAGGGACAAGGAGCTTCCGTCTTTGCAAGGCAGCCCCTGAATCCGCCAGGCAGCTGTCATTCTTAGATCTTTATGTCATGAAGCTCCTGGACGGTGGTCCCAGTGCTGGCACCTGCAGCCGCTGGCGTGGCATCACTGGCGTGGCAGCAGCTGGCTGGCGTGTTCACTCATAGTCTTCTCTGCCCTCACCCATCGCGTCTCCTCAACTGTGTATTCCCCGTGTGGCCCGTGTACACATTGCCCGACTGCCCATCTCTGAGTGTTCTCCCTCTGTCGGGGACTCCCTGGGAAGGTCTGAAGATGCCCACGTGCTTCCTCCCTCCTGCAGGGCTATCCCTGTGCAGATAACACCGTGACCTTGATCCAGTGCCCCACTGATGAATGCTGGCGGTTTTCCCATCTCTTGCTTTTATGACGATGCAGTGGGAAATGCAGGTGCACATGTGGTTTCATAGGTCTGTAGGAGAACTTTGGAGAACGGGAGCAGTGAGACGGAAGGGTATGGGTGTATGGAATTGTATCAAGTATTGCCTGATTGCTTCTGTAGCATCCGTCTCACTTTCCCTCTTGTCAGAAGTCTCTTTCCCACGCCATCTCCAGTGCAGTCTGTTACTCTAACCTTCGGATCTTTTTGAATCTGCGAAGTGGTGTCTCACTTCAATTTTAACCTGCGTTTCTCTTCATTCTGCGAGAAGGTGTGCATTTTTATATTTTTAAGAGCCATCTCCCCTTCCCTTCTCTGGATGCTTTGTAGTTCTAAAAATGCATAACAAAAAGGCAAACAAAGGTAAGGGACAGGTGTTTGGTGCAGTGGTTAAGACACTGCTTGGGATGCTTGCATCCCATACTGGAGTGCCTGGTTCAAGTGCCAGCTATTCCACTTCCAGTCCAGCTCCCTGCCATTGTGTGCGCTGAGAGGAAATAGCAGCAGGTGGTGGTTGAAGTGCTTGGGTCCCTGGCACTTACATGGGAGTTCCCAGCTTCTGCCTGGCCCAGCCCCAGCTGTTGAAGGCATTAGGGGGAGTGAACCAGCAGATGGAAGAAGGAAGATCTCTCTCTGTCTCTCTGTCTTTTCAAATGAAATGGAAAAGATAAAATACTTTATGTTAGTGATGGGGTTTGGGCCACAGAGTGTGCTAGATACTCAAGTGTGCCCTTCCAGTCTGGAAAGTTTTGTCCTATCTAAAAGGTTCATCCTGTATTTATTATCTCTCTTGTTTTCTCTGGAACTGCTTTCATTTTCATTTTTTAAATCAGCTTTGAGGGTTTTTTTTTTCCCCCAATTTCTCATCCTTTCATTTGCCTTTTAAAAAAAATCTTGGCAATGGTGAACACATGTCATTATATCTTTTCCAGACCCTTAGAATTCAAAAAGACCCTTGGAATGTACCCTTAGAATGTTACGATAATGATGTCCCTGTCATCCATTGGAACAGTTGCGCCCCTCTGGTGGGGGATGTTGGTGGGGGTGGGGCAGGGAGTATTTGGCCGCTCCATCCTCTCTGCTCAGTGTTCCTGTCACCCCAGAACTGCCTCACAAAGTCTGTTTTAAAGGGAAAGCGTCTGGCCATCATGTTCTTAGTTTCTAGTGGGGTCTGAATGTTCTAGAAACGTAGTCCCCAGTGCAGCAGTGTTGAGAGGTGGGCCCTTTCAGAGATGGCTGGTTTCCGAAGAATTGGCTGGCCCTCCAGAGTGGGCTGAGGGCAGGTTGGTTATCCCAGGAGTGGGTTCCTGATGAAGGGAGGAGCGTGGCGCCCAGCACTTGTACACAGGCAGTGGGTGACCTCCTGCCTTCTCACCTGCCCCGGGATGCTGCTCTAGAAAGGCTCTCGGCAGATTAGCAGCCCTGGGCTTCCCAGCCTCCAGAGCCCAGGTGTGACCTTCTAGCGTTACAAAACTGTCAATACTGTCTCTGAGCTACCCGTTTTTCTCTGATTTGCCCTTTTTATAAACTTGCTCTTTTCTCTTTTGGTTTCATGGATATAATATCATCTTGAATAGAAAGTAGAATTCTTTTGAATGATTTATTTATTCGTTGGAGAGAGAGAGAGAGCCATTAGCAGAGAGCTGGATGGGAAGTGGAGTGGCTGGTACTTGAACAGATGTCCGTATGGGATGCCAGTATGGCAAGTGGCAGCTTAACCCACCACAGCACTGCCCCCAAAATGGAACTTCCTACGTGTTCCCTACTCTTCCTGAGTCTTTTGTATCCCAGGGCTCTGGGTGGGTAGTGCAGGCCTGCTGGCCAGCGTGCTGCTTGGTTTGAGCTGATGGCGAGCCCGCTGCTTCGGGGAACCCTGAGTTCACAGCAGGAGAGGACCCTTGTTCTAGCTCAGCGGCCTTTGCCACGACTGATGAAGTCCATCTCGTTCATTCAGGTTCCCTCTCATATGTGGACTGGGAAGAGTTGTAGCCAGGGTCGACTGCCCTGTGTACCATGTTCAGTGTGGAGAGGTTTGAAGGGAAGGTTCCGACTGGTTCCCCGTGGGACTTCAAATGAGTCTTGTTTTCTGCCTTGTGTCCCAGGCCTGCCCTGACAGAACCAGATGTGCCCAGCTGGAGCCATGGTCCCCCCACGCATCAGACCCACTGTGCTGCTCTGGGTGTCCCTTCCCGAGCTCTGTGCTGTTGCAGGCCCATCTTGGTAGTCTGTGTGCAGTTTCCGGGTTGTCTTGGGAGGGAACTCACAGGTCACCTGCCAGCCTTGCCATCCAGAGCACCTCAGCCTATGCTCGCCTGCTCTTCCGTCCCATCTCCCTGGGACATCTGTCTTCTCCAGCTCTTTAGTTTGTTTATAAAAATAATAGACTTTGGCCTGGGCAGTGTCCTGACCAAGCGCTCAGAACCAAAGAACCTTCTGAGCCTTTTGATTTTCTGTTACTCCTCTACTGTTCAGTACTCTTCAGAGTGTTCCTCCATTCATTCTGAGGGAAGATTTCCTTTTTAAAAATGTGTCTATCTGTTTTTGAAAAGCAGAGAGACGAGAGAAAGATCTTCCATCCTCTGGTTCAGTACCCAGCTGATCCAGGCCAAAGCCAGGAGCCAGAAACTCCCCAGCCAGGTCTCCCTCCCAGGTGGGTGGCAGGGACCCGTGTACTTTAGCCCTCTCACCTGCTGCCTTCCAGGGTGCACGTTTGCAGGCAGCTGGGTGGGAAGTGGAGGTCGGCTGGAACCCGGGCTCTGTACCGTGACATGCAGGCACTCCCAGCTGTGTCTGAGCCACTGTCCCAGACACCCACCCGCCCCGGGCGGGGAGCGATCTCTCCTTCCTGGTTGGTTTGCAGAAGCTGGAGTTCGTCAGGAAGCCTCGTCAGGGGTGTATTCTCCTGGCAAAGATTCCATCCGGTGGAAACGGCCCAGTGGTAGTGTTGGTGTTCCTGACCTGCCCACCCTCTCGAGGTGGCGGCCACGTGCAGGGCAGAAAGCAGGTGCAAGGATTTGCCACGGTCCTATCTCGGTGGCTTTAGCTTGGTTGTCTTTCGCTTTGGGTTCAGTTTTGGTTTTGTTGCTAAACCACAATGAAAAGGATTGGGGTTAGGGTCTTAATTTCCTGAGTTTATTTAGGTACATTCCCATGGTAACTATTATAGGGAAGTTTTACAAACAGGCATCATTGAAAGTAATAGTTTTGAGTAAGTTTTTTACTAAGATTATATGTCACAGTGCCAGTGTTGTGGCACAGCTGGTTAAACTGCTGCCTGTGCCATTGGCATCCCACATGGAGTGCCAGTTAGAATCTCACCTGCTCTACTTCCAATCCAGCTTCCTGTTAATGCACCTGGGAGACAGTGCATTATGGCCCAAGTACTTGGGTTTCTGCCATCCATATGGAAGACCTGGATGGAGTTCCTGGCTCCTGACTTCAGCCTGGCCCAACCTTGGCTGCCATGGCCATTTGGGGAGTGAACCAGTGGGTGGAAGATCTCTCTCACTGTCTCTCCATCTCTTTCTCTCTCTCTCTGTAACTCTTGCCTTTCAAATAAATAAAATAAGTCTTTAGGAAAAAAAGATTTTATTTCTCAGTGCATCTGATGGTTTGGCAGTTCATTTTTTAATTTTAAAGTGGTGACAGTTGCAGGTATTCTGAAATAGACTAAGTGTAATTACCTTCATTCAGATACTGAATGTGGGAACATCATCTCATTTGCATGTGTAAGGAGGACCACCCTGTGCATCTTCTTGACAACACTAATGGCAGTGGTGATGTTTTCATTTCTCTGAGCTTGTTCACAGAAACGTAAAAGTAATTACGGTTGCTTACGAAGATGCGCTTTGCATACACTTGAAGATTATATCTTATCTTTTTAAAAAACAGGAGCAGATGTCTCAAGTGTTAGATGCCATGTTTGAAAAACTGGTCAAGGAAGGGGAGCATGTCATCGACCAAGGCGACGATGGGGACAACTTTTACGTCATCGACAGGTGAGTCCCACCGGCCTCACGACTGCCAGTCAAGGAACCTTTTGTGTAAAATCTGAGCAGTTACCAAGACAGCTGCCAAGTTGGTGGGTGGCAGTCGCTGTTCCCTCTTTACCCTCTGCTGCATTCCAGGCTCTGTAAGCTGTGTGAGTGCATGCGGTGAAACCACAGCAGAGCGTGAAGGAGGCCTGGTTTGGGTAGGAGTTGGTGGATGTTGGTTAATTTAACCTGTAAATCTCAGTCACTCAGTGTGCACATCTGATTGTTGCTAAATTATGAGAGAATGGTATGTACTAGCATCCGTGGTCGTAGGTACTAATTAGAGAACAGAAACTTAATACAGCAACAGCTAGAATGTTAACTCACAGTGTAACTCTGTATGTGTTATGTTTTTAAGAAGCTTCTTTTTTTATTAACTGTGAAAATAAAGCATAATTTTAAACAATACAGTTCTTAGGAAGGGCAGGCTTAAGGTGAAGAGTTAAGCCATTTTTCTCAACGCTTCTGCCTCATCCATACACCATAGTGCATCTGGATGTATCCTTCCAGAAATTGCTTGTGCATTATTATATCTGTCTTTGAAAACTCTGTGGAGGGGTTATTATAGTTAGATGAGAAGGCATGCATGTATATTGGAAACCTGACTTCAGAAACCCGAAGTCATGCTTCAAGCCATCCAAGAACGATGCACCTGTGCGATAAACAGAGGAGTCCCAAGGGAGACCCAAGCCTCTGTTTCCTCATCTTAGTGAAACAGTGATGAGTGTTCGCAGGACCGCTGGCCTCCGGCCTGGTTTGCTGGATTGCGTTTGTCCTCTGCGTAGATGTGTGTTCAGCTCCGAGGCCTCGGTGGCAGCCCTGGGGCAGCGTCTTTTATGCATGAGTGTGTGCTCTGTGAATCCAGGGTCGCCTCATGACCCTGGTGACCTGTAGCTCCGGCACCAGCCTGGACCTTGGAACAGAGCAAAGCCAGTTACCCCACAAGTAACTCCAAGGCATGGCTCCGGTGTCACCGACAGCTTTCATCCCCTGAGCCGCCTCAGGGTGCTTCCAGCTCTGTGTGTTTCGCTGCAGGGGAATCCGAGAACCCCATACAACACAGTGTGCCTCCCTTTTTTTTTTTTTAAGTGGGTAGTTTTGACTCTAAAATCCTCCTTGGATTTGTATGTGCTACCTCTCCTTTTCACTAGATCCTGTTGATCCCTTTCTCAGATGAAGGTAAAACACTCAGATGCACACAAGGGCTGAGACTTGGTCAGGTCAGCCAGGTCTCCTGGCCCTGTTGCTCCTTCCCCAGCCTGCACTGCCTGGTGCCGCGCATTTTCAGGGAAGAAACCTGTAGGAACAGCAGCACACGAGAACTCGCGCGGACTCACTCCTGCTGTGATTGCAGGAGGACTGGCTACACATGTACGCGATATCCTTGAGACGGTTGTCCATGAATTATTATTATTATTTTTGACAGGCAGCGTTAGACAGTGAGAGAGAGAAACAGAGAGAAAGGTCTTCCTTCCGTTGGTTCACCCCCCAAATGGCCGCTACGGCTGGGCTGGGCCGAGCCGATCCAAAGCCAGGAGCCAGGTGCTTCCTCCTCGTGTCCCATGCGGGTGCAGGGCCCAAGCACTTGGGCCATCCTCCACTGCACTCCCAGGCCACAGCAGAGAGCTGGCCTGGAAGAGAGGCAATCGGGACAGAATCTGGCGCCCCGACCGGGACTAGAACCCGGGGTGCCAGCGCCGCAAGGCGGAGGATTAGCCAAGTGAGCCGCGGCACCAACCCATGAATTACATTAAAAACCAGTTGGTTCTTTTCTTTTACTCATGAACCTGCTTTTCTCCTATGTGTTTCTAGAGCCTCTAGTGTTCCTTTATCAGTTACAGTCTTCCTTTTCTAATCGGAAAAGCCACTTTTTTTTTTTTTGCCACCATCACACCCGTTTTGTCTTTGCTAGGGCTTAACGAGCACAGCAAAGCCCAAGAATCCCTTCTGTGTGCCCTCACCTGGGCTTCAGCAAGCCTTGGAGTCACGTTCCCTCCGATAAAACGCTCTGTGTGGGATGACACTGTCCACTCCAAGAATGTGGCTGAGAGCCAGATGGCGTGTGGTCCAGTGGCCGGGAGAGAGATGAGCACAGTAAAACTAGAAAATGACCAGGGTTGGATACCTGGTCTGAATTTCTCTATCATTTTGAACTTTAGGCTGAGGGTTAACCTAAGTGAAAGGCCAGACCTGTAAAGGGCTGGAGAGAGGTGTTTTCTGCCTCGTGAGCCAGTTTGGCTCCATCCCAGCCCTTGACCTCAGCTCTGGTAGCACTGAGCCAGCTGTATGTAATACACGAACAAACAAGTGTATTCACGTCGCAGTAAAAGCTTTAGTGACCGAAGCAGGCAGCCAGCACTTGAGCCGTGGCTCGCCAGCCCCTAAGCTGTTGATCATAAAAAGCTCTACTAAGTTCTGTAGAGCAGTGGCTCACGTGGAGTTGCTAGCTCTATCTTCGTCACAAGACATAGCTGCTCTCTTCTGATCACAAAAGCAGTACGTGTTTGTTCTGGAAACAGACCTCGTGAGATGAGGTCGTGAATGTCCCTGAACCCTCAGTGTTCTTAGGCTTGGAGATAGTAAGTGCATTCAGTGTTTGCAGTAGGCTCCCTCAGATGCTTTTCTGTGTTTTTACTCCTGGGTTATAGTCTTGGTTATGTTTTTATCACTTATACTGTGTGACTGTCCCGTGTTCCTCACGACGCGCACTGATACGGCACTGACCTCGTCTAGTTAATGATCTCTCCAGGCTGCTCTAGAGCAGGTGGGTGCACACTGACACCCTTGTCTGGCTTCTTGTCACCAGAGGGGAGCGACAGGCTGGAGATAAGACTTTATTACACAGGGCTCCTCTCCGAAATAATGTTTGATTGTAACGCGATTTCACTTGGATCACTCTGACCTGTAATTTGCATATGTCCAACAGAGGAACATTTGACATTTACGTAAAATGTGACGGTGTGGGAAGATGTGTTGGCAACTACGATAACCGTGGGAGTTTCGGCGAGCTGGCCTTAATGTACAACACACCCAGAGCAGCTACAATCACTGCTACCTCTCCTGGTGCTCTGTGGGGCCTGGTGAGTAGAGTGTTTATGTGACCTGAATGTCACCATTAGTGAAAATTATCAGTGTCAGTAGCCAGCTAGAGACAGTATCTTAATTACCTTTTTAAAATTCATTTGTTTGGAAGACATACAGACAGATCTCCCAACTGCTGCTTCACTCCACCAAATGCCTGCCCTGGCCGAGGCTGGGCCAGGCTGAAGCCGGGAGCCAGAAATGGGTGGTCTCCTTCGTGGGTGGTAGGGACTCAGCTACTAGAGCCGTTACTTGCTGCCTCCCAGGGTGCGCGTCAGCAGGAAGCTAAGCCCAGGTCCCCTGGCATGGGGTGTGGGCCTCCTAAGCAGTGTTTTAGCCATTATGCCAACTGCCCACCCCAGTATTTTAATTCCAATAGGTAGGTATATTTGTGATCGTCAGTCATCAGGGACTTTATTCAGCAAGGTCTGGATGCTGAGCTGTGGGGCACGAAGACTGAGCTCCAGTGAGGGCCGGGAGCTCAGGACATACCAGCCGAGGGGAAGACACTCAAGTCCACATCGCACGTGTGTGCATGTATTGAAGCATCATACTGTACCCCATAAATATGAGCAATTACGTGTTCAAAACTAACAAACAGCCCCCCACATAAAGCCCTCAGTGCTTTTTCTCAGACAGCATTCTGAGGTGTTTATCATCTGATACATTGGTGCCCCCCAAAATGTGGTCCCCTGGCCAGTAGCATCCATATCACTGGGGAGCTTCCTGGACGTGAAAATGGGAGTCTCACACCTACTGAGTGAGAAACTCCAGAGCTGGGCCCAGGAGCTGCGTCTGAGCAGGCCTTCCTGGTGATCCAGCCTCATCTTGCGGGCTGCGGAGCCTTTTTTTCTGCCAAGGGCCATTTGCATTGCTTATAACCTCACCACGGGCCATGCAGAATTGTCAGCTTAGAAATTAGCGTGCCATAGATAGATTGAATTTCAAGTCCGGCCTGCAATTGCCTTGGGAGGCCTTATCCTGCCTCCAGGCCAGAGGCTCCTCTATCCGGAGAGGTAAAGAAACCACCAAAAACAGATGCTCTTGGTGGTATCCATCAGTCAGCAGTTTTAACTTGGCATTTAAAAGCAGCTGTGTAGAGAAGAAATACCTGATGCTTTTGCTTCCCACCTTGACATGCATCAGAATTTCCTAGAATATGGGGGAGGGCGGTGTCGCTCCCCCTCTACGTGGAGGAACGACACAGGACCCTGCGCTGTTCTTTCGTCTGCTCGGCCCTCCCCGGGTTTGCTGCTGGTTCTTCCCGGGTTGGCTACTGTCCCTTCCACCTCCGTGGAAGGGCGGTTCCCCCTGGCCACTTTCCCACTTCCGCAGGGGAGCGGCACACCGCCGGCCGGCTCTCTCGGGGGCTGCACAGGTGTTCCCCTTAGATGTTCCCCTTAGATGTTCCCGGTGCATGCCGTCCCTCTCCTCCTTTATAGTCCTCCTCCGCCAATCCTAACTCGGCTGCCCACACGCCGAGTACACTGCTCTCCTCCAATCAGGAGCAAGTCCTACAGTTTATTGGCTGAACTGGAGGCAGCTGTGTAGAAGCTGTTTTCTCCTCTCCCAGCGCCATATTGTGGGAGAGCAGATGCATAGAATAAGTCTTAATTCCAGTAACAGTATAGTCCGAGTTGCTCCCCACAGGGGGGAGCCAAAACATTCTTGCACACCCCCACCCTGCCCCAACAAATGTAATCAGAATCTCAGCGCTGGGACCTGGGCATTAGTGCCTTCAAGTGCATTTCTTCAGGCTGGTCCTTCTGTAGGACTTGAGAGCTGAAAGGCCTATCTGGGTGAGGGAGGGGCCCCGAGAGATGCTTTTTGTGTAAGATGGCAGAGTGCAAAGTATCAGGTACCATTAAAGCTGGTTCTGCAAGACGGTCTCTAAGATGGTGATTCTCCAGCTTCCAGTGCTTCCAGCTCGCCTGGGGCGCCAGGTACAGTGCAGATTTGCTCTCCAGTGGGTCTGGGCTGTGTGTGGCCTGCACGTCTGCGTTTCCACAAGCCCCGGAGAGATGCCTGTTGGCTGGTCTCAGACCTTACTTCCAGCAGCTTCAATTTAAGGAAGTGTTTACAGTGCATGCACCTTCATAATAAATAGTTGAAAACAGCCTGCCCCGTAGGTTTTGTTTTTAAGATTTTATTTATTTATTTGAGAGGTAGAGTTACAGAGCAAGAGACAGGGAGAAAGATCTTCCATCTACTGGTTCACTCCCCAAGTGGCCACAACAGCCACAGCTGGGCCAATCCGAAGCCAGGAGCCAGGAGCTTCCTCTGGTTTCCCCTGCAGGTGCAGGGGCCCAAGTACTTGGGCCATCTTCCACTGCTTTCCCAGGCCATAGCAGGGAGCTGGATTGGAAGAAGAGCAGCCAGGATTCAAACTGGTACCCATTTAGGATGCTGGCACCACAGGCGGAAGCTTAGCTCACTATGCTATGGTTCTGCCCCCCCACTCCCTTTTTAAAGATTTGTTTATTTATTTAGGTAGAATTACAGAGAGGCAGAGACAGAAGAAAGGCAGAGAGGAAGGTCTTCCATCCACTACTTCCCTCACCAAATGGCTGCAAAGGCCAGAGATGGGCTGATCTGAAGCCAGAAGCCTGGTGTTTCTTCGGGGTCTTCCACCAGTTGCAGGGGCCCAAGGACTTGGGACATATTCCCCTGCCTTCACAGGCCATAACAGAGAGCTAGATTGGAAGTGGAGCAGCTGGAGCTTGAACCAGTGCCCATATGGGATTCCAGCACTGCAGGCGGCGGCTTTACCTGCAGTGCCACAGTGCGGGGCTCTGTTTTTTTGTTTTGTTTTTTTTGTTTTGTTTTGTTTTTTTTTTTGAGAGGCACAGAGGGAGGGAGGGAGAGAGAGAGAGAGAGAGAGAAGACATATACATCTTCCATCTGCATCTCCTACTTGGGTGGCAGGGACCCAAGTACTTGAGCCATCACTTGCTACCTCCCAGGGTGCATATTAACAGGGAGCCAGACTAAGGAGCAGAGCCAGATCTCAAACACGGGCACTGCTGTATGGGAGGTCTTAACTGCCGTGCCACAGCATCTGTCCCCACTCTATAGTTTTTGCTGTGCGTTTATGAGGTCATTTCTTTCAAACCCTTTTGTGTAAGACAAAGCTGGATTGGTATGAAATCTGTTAATAATCTCATTCCCAGAGACCTCTCTGCATTACAGAAGTTACACATCCTTCAACTCGGCATTTGACTCCGAAGTGGATTCAGCGGATAAAAATACCTCTTGATCTGAGAAACGAGACAGCTCACATTCCTTTTTTTCTAAGCACCAGGCAGTTACTGTGCTGATTAAACATGTGATGAGGCACTTTTTTAGGGTGTAGGGGGACAACTGGAACTGCTGCAGGTGGCAGGAAGTCGCCGTCTGAAGCCCCACAGGCCTGTGGAGATGTGAGTCCCCAAGGCCAGCCAAGAACAACCTCCCGGCAAGAGCAGACCCGGCTCCCCAGCATTGCCTGTCGTCAGAGTCCGGGGCGGGGCGTGCATCTCGCGTGTCCTATGGCCCGTGTGACCGTGGGGGAGGGATAGTGTAAGCAGTCAGTCCTCCTGGTAGTGCTGCCAGCCAGCCAGGGTCAGGAGGTCCCACAGGAGGGGCGGAGCCCCCTCACACACCCTGGGGGCTGCAGCGGGTGCATTGTCCATTGACCTCCTAGATACTGACACGGTTCAGCCTTGGTAGAAACCTTCATCAGGCACAAGGCCCAGAATTTCTCAGGGTGTATAGCATTTAAGCACTCAAGAAACATTGTCAAAGATGTTTAGTAGTCTGGACTTTTTTTGAAACTTTCTAAAAGTTGGACCGTCTGTCCATCACATTGGAGTACAAATATAGTGAGAGACAGTGGGGGAGAGAGAAATGTCCCATCTGCTATTGGTTTACTCCCCAAATCCTGCAATGGCAGGGACTAACCTGAAAACCAGTACCCCAACCTAGGTCTCGTATGTGGGTTGCAGGAACCCAATTATTTGAGCCGCCACCTGCTGCCTCCCAGTGTACACATTAGTAGTGAGCCGTGTTGGTAACCGAGCCAGTACTTGAACCCAGGCCCTCCAGTGTGGGAGAGCACATCTCAGTCACTAGGCCAAATGCCCACCCCCTCAAGCCTGCTTTGCTTTTTATTTATTTATTTTATCGCTTCTCAGCCTTTTGGCTAAGATCAAGTGTATATTTATTTTTATTTGAAAGACAGAGGCAAACACAGAGAGATCTTCCATCCACTAGTTCACTCCCCAAATGCCTGCAACAGCTGGGACAGGGCCAGGCTGAAGCCAGGAGCCTAGAACTCAGTCCACGCATCCCACATGGTAGCAAGGACCCATGCCCTCCAGTCACTGCCTGCTGTCGTTCAGGGTCTGCATTAGCAGGGATTTGGAATCAGGAGCGGAGCTGAGACACAAACCCAGACACTCTGGTATGGGGATTGGGTTTCCCAAGCCGGGCCTTACTACTGTTCCCAGTGCCTGTCCATCAAACCAGCTTTCCAAGAGCAACTTACTCAACCCCTTCTCTGGGAAAATCGAGTAGAAAAGAAAACTTTCAGGTCAACAGCCTGGAGCTCTGCCTTATATATGCAGGTGTGATGATACTCAAGTCCCAAGAGAAAAATCCAGTACAGCACAGTGTAGCTCTATAAATAATGTATTTGGTCACTGTTAGCCGTGGGAGATTTCCTGATCTGTATGACTGCTGATGATTCAGAAAGGCAATTATTGAAATGACTGGGGTAAAAGCATTTGAAATGGGACTCTCTGAACTTTGTGTGTCACAGTGGGTGTGAAGAGGGGGGCTGCTGAACTGCCAAGCTATTTTGAAGCTTCTCTAGTTTGCAGTATCTGGTTCCCAAGCCTGATTAAATATCAGAATCACTTGGGGGAGCTTTTATGAAATATCGATTACTGAGCCCAACATGCAGACATTTTGAGTCATTAAAGTCTGGGTTCTGAGAAATCTTTTTTTAAACAGCTATTGCTGGGGCTGGCAGGTTAAGCCACCACCTATGATATTGGCATCCCATATGGGTACTGGTTCGAATCTTGGCTGCTCCACTACCAGTCCAGCTCTCTGCTAGTGTGCCTGGGAAAAGCAATGGAAGATGGCCCAGGTGTTTGGGCCCCTGCACCCATGTAGGAGACCTGGAGGAAGCTCCAGGCTCCTGGCTTTGGCCTGGCCTGGCCTTGGCTGTTGCGGCCAATTGGGGAGTGAACCAGCAGATGGAAGATCTCTTGCTCTGTCTCTCCCTCTTTCTGTATAATTCTGCCTGTAAAAAAATAAATAAATAAAATTAGGGACTAGGGCCTGCAGTGCCCACATCCCATATGGGCACTGATTGGAGTCTTGGCTGCTCCACTTCCTGTCTAGCTCCCTGCTGATGTGCCTAGGAAAGCAGCAGAAGATGGCTTAAGTTCTTGGGCCCTTGTGCCCATGTGGGAGACCTGGAAGAAGCTCCTGGCTCCAGGCTCCTGGCTTCAGATCAGCCCAGCTCCTGCTTGTTGCAGGAATTTGAGGAATGAACCAGCAGATGGAAAATATTCTCTCTCTCTCTCTCTCTCTCTCTCTCTGTCTGTCTGTCTCTCTGTAACTCCGCCTTTCAAATAAATAAATCTTTAAAAAATAAATAAATAAGAATTTTAAAAATTAAAGAAAAAAACAACTATAGCTGATTCCAAAGCAGAACCTGGCTTGGAAATAATTTCAGTATGTTTGTAAAATTAGCTTATAAACTTTTTTTGTCTCTTTAATGCTATTAAGAGTACCAGTTCAGTTATAAGCAGTGCCAACATGGTAGTAAACTAACTTGGGGAACGAATTGTTTAATTTCTGAGCTTCTTAGTCTATTTGGGCTGCATGTTAAGACACCGTCATGGACGAGGTGCTTAAGCCACATGCATCCATTTCTCGGTTCTGGAGCCTGATAAGCAGCCATCAGGGTACTGGGAGACCGTCTGGTTGAAGGCCCGCTTCCTGCTGCATAGAGGCCATCATCTCACTGCGGCCTTGTTGGGCGAAAGGAACCAAGCATCGCTGTGGGGCCTATTTTATTATTAGAGCATCACTCTCATTCATGAAGACTCCACACCCCTGATCTAATCACCTCCCCAAGACCCACACTATGTGATACAGTCACATGAGAGCTAGGATGTCAGCCTAAGAACCAGGAGGGGCACCTGCAGACTCGCCCTGCGGAGCAGTCTTTCCCCACTGCACTAGTTCATTTAAATGGAGCCTTAACGTGTTGGCATCATAATTTATTAGTTAAATAACTTACCCTGGGGCCAGCCTTGTGGCATAGAGGGTTAACCTGCTGCCTGCGATTCTAGTATCTCCTATGAGCACCGATTCAAGTCCTGGCTGCTCCACTTTTGATCCACCTCCATGGTAATGCATCTGGGATGGCAGTGGAAGAAGGCCCAAGGGCATTGACCTCTGCCACCCATGTGAGCTGCCCAGATGGAGTTCCATGTTCCTGGCTTTGACCTGGCACAGACTTGCCTGTTGCAGGTCTCTTTCCCCCCTGCACGCCCCATTCCTCCCCTCCACCCTGTAGTAACTCTTTTAAATAAATAAATAAATAAATGTTATAAAAAATAGCTTATCCTAATCTTTATTTGAATAAAAATGTTATAATAATATATCAACGAATGCCAAACCAGTGTAATTATAGGGGTTTTTTTTAGAATTCATTTCTTTATTTTTCATTTTCTTGAAAGGCAGAGTGACAGAGAAAGAGAGGGAAGAGAGACCTTCCATCAGCTGGCTTACTCTCTGAATGCCTATAACAAGCTGGGGCTGTCCCAGGCCGAAGCCAGGAGTTCCATCCAGGTCTCCCACGTGGGTGGTATGGGCCCAAGCGCTTGGGCCATTATCTGCTGCCTCTGGTGCATTAGCAGGAAACTGCACCAGAGGCAGAGTAGCCAGGGCTCACATCAGCACTCCATTTAGGACCTGAGTCCCAAGCAGTGGCTTAATCTGCCATGTCACAATGCCTGCCCCTAGGAGTTTTTATTTAAGAATTAGAATAATATGGTAATTTTTTAAAAATAAACTTTTAGGAGAATCATTTTTTAAGCTGTCATACTTAAAAATCTCCCTGATTCCTGTTAATTTCCAAGTTTTTGAGGTCATGTAATTTACAGACATATATAGGAACATGTTAGACTATCAACCGATAAACTGTGGAATTAGGCCTTAAGAAAGTTGTCAGTTCTCTGAACCTTCACATTTCAAAAAAAAAAATTCTGACATCATGTGGGTATGAAAAAGGATGATAAGTATAACATGTTTCAGTATTTCTTAATATTAAAAAAATAACAACAACAAAAAAATCTTGCAAGGAATGTTCCCCAAGATTTCTGTTCTGCTTCCTTTTGGTTTTATAAAAGCACTGGTCATGTCCTACCAAAGTGATCTTGCAGGCCACTAGGGGCGCCATCGGCAGTGCTGAGAACTGTGTCTTGTTAAAAACAATGTGACAGCACCCCCTTGTGGGTACAGCTCGGTATGTTGGTCAGACTTTGTTAGCAGTAAAAGTCGGCCAGTGCATTCTTCTCTCAAACATGGAAGTAGCATTTTATATGGTTCTGTAGTATTTGTTGTGCTTGAAGAACTCAAAACATGAAGTGAGTTGCATTAAGAGTATAACGAGGTTAATCTTTTATTTCAGCTTCTCCTCCTATTGGCCATGCCTTCCAGGGAATAAAATAAAATGGTTTGTCCACACATGTTTTCCTCCATAAATTTTAACTCTCTTTCTCTTGCATATTCTGCCTCCAGGACAGGGTAACCTTCAGGAGGATAATTGTGAAAAACAATGCCAAAAAGAGGAAAATGTATGAAAGCTTTATCGAGTCACTGCCATTCCTCAAATCCCTGGAGGTAAATATGTGCTAATACTTTCATCTTACTTTCAAAACTTCTGTCTTAGGGATTTCTGATTCTGTGGAAAAGTTTCTTTGAGTAAGAAAAAAGTACGTTTTCATTTGAAGCAATCAAATGGTGTTAGTTGTCATCACTATTTCTTTTTTTTTTTTTATTTTTTATTTTTATTTTTTTATTTTTTTTTATTTTTGATAGGCAGAGTGGACAGTGAGAGAGAGAGACAGAGAGAGAAAGGTCTTCCTTTGCCGTTGGTTCACCCTCCAATGGCCGCCGCTGCAGCCGGCGCACCGCACTGATCCGATGGCAGGAGCCAGGATCCAGGTGCTTTTCCTGGTCTCCCATGGGGTGCAGGGCCCAAGCACCTGGGCCATCCTCCACTGCACTCCCTAGCCATAGCAGAGAGCTGGCCTGGAAGAGGGGCAACCGGGACAGAATCCGGCGCCCCGACCGGGACTAGAACCCGGTGTGCCGGCGCCGCAAGGTGGAGGATTAGCCTATTGAGCCACGGCGCCGGCTCTCACTATTTCTTTTACTGCACATAACTATGTGTGTTTGTTATTTACAAGTGATGTGCTGCTGGCCAGCATGTGTAGCGAATCTGTGTGTGTAGTCGCAGGCTTAGCATAAACATGTATCTGGAAGTGCGAGCCGCTGCATATGAGGATCAGGGAGGCAAGGTCCATGCACCGACTGGCCTCACAGACGTCATTGCTATTTGCTTCTTCTCTCTTCCTTTCCTCTTAAGATTGGCATTACAGGCCTGTGTCGGCCTTAGTCTCTTTTCCTACTCCCTTCGTGTGTGTCATAATCCCATGACTTTCAAGCACAGTCCGTATACTGATAGCCTCCCTGCGTTACCAGACTCAGTCATCCGACTGCAGGTGTGCACTGTGCTGCCCGGTGTTGACGCCTCAGACCTAACCACGCAGAGTCTCCTCCTCCCGCTTCTCTCCACCGTCCTGTGCATGGCGACCCTGCGCATCCTTCCAGCCTGCAGGCCAGGAGCCCCGGGCTCCTGCTGACTCCCGCGTGCTCCCCGCCCACGCCCCTCCTGTCTGGTCCACCTGATCTTCTCCGCCCTGTCTTCAGCATCTGCTCGTTTCCTGGTTTCTCCACCGTCACCCTCTGTGCCGTCCTCACTGCTTGCCTGGCTTGCTGCAGTCCAGACGACGGTACTCCTGTCTAAGACCCTCCTCCCAACGCCTCTGAGGCCCTGCACAGTCTGGCCCGTGCCCCGTCCTGTACCCACCCTGACCCGGGTTCCTTCTACCCTGCCCTCGGCATCCTGATCTGGACACGCTGGCTGCCTGCAGGTCCCCTGGCGAGCCTGGCCCTTCCGTCCTGCAGGGCCTTTGCACGGGTTGAGTGTCTCCCGTGTCCTCCCACACGGCCCTGCACTCAGGCCCTCATCCCCCTCAGATGTCTTCTCAGTGGGGCCAGCTGTTCAATTTGCATCTTCGAAGGTAGAGACTCAGGAGAAAGTGGGTAGTCATAACTCCAAACCTTCAACTTCACTTTCAGTTGGTCATTAAACTCATTTTAGTCTCCCCTGTGAACTATGTGGAGAGTAATTAAAGAGGGACTTCGCTGTGCACCCACAGCGTCTTATCAAAGGGCAAATGTCGAAACTAGTGGTCCTCCTTCCTCGAGGCTCTGCGGGGCTGGCAGAGCTCAGAACGCAGGCTGGGCAGCTGGCCTCCAGTGCCAGGGCTCTTCGAATAAAAATAGACCAGGGGCTGGAAACCCAGTGCCTTCGGAGGGAGGCGAGGATCTTAAAGAAAGCCAAGCCAGGAAGGGCCTTGGGCGGATTGGAGAACACGTGTTCCAGCTTCAGAAACAGCTGTGGTTTTATGTTGCGTTGGTTCCATGCTGCCACCAGCTGGAAAACCAGGCTGAGTGGTGCTGAGTCCTCTGATTCTCAAGAGAAGCTGGGAGTTGGAATTTTCATGAAACATTGATTTCTCCAGTGCTAGCAGTTAATTAATATAACAAGTCCCTGTGATGCACACATAGTTTGACACATTTGGCCTGTAGGCTGCTCATGTTTAACCTGCACTGTGGAAAGAATGCCCGGTCTGTTTCTGTCTAATAGTGTATTTTTTTTTTCTCTCCTCTGTATAGGTTTCTGAACGCCTAAAAGTAGTAGATGTGATTGGCACCAAAGTATACAACGATGGAGAACAGATCATTGCTCAGGTAGAGTAGCATCTGTAATTCAGCTCCAGGCCATGCCGCAGAAGGTTTCTACACATTGTGAATGTTGATAAATTTGTTATATGTTTCCATAGTGAGTGTGCAGTGACTGGTTAAGTGAATATTCCTCCTACCAAATGACCTGTTAAGAAAAGGGTCAGTTTGCAGCTGTTGAGCTGTTTGAATATTTTGTCTATATAATTAACTCCTAATGAATATGTATGAAACCACCAAATGGCTTTCTCCATAATTTGGTATTGGTACCTGGCATGAAGTTCACATACATAGGAAGAGTAAGGTGTCGTTTGTTTGTAAATGAGAAGCAGGGGGTATGTCCCATGAGGTCAGTGAGGCTGGGAAGGTACCTAGGAGGACACTGTAAAGTTGGGTGTGGTCAGGTCACCATGCCACCGCCTGAGGCCGCACCCTCATCACCTTCACCCAGTGATTGACTTCCAGGCACCACATGGGGTCCAATGTGTTCTTTAACCCCTAGCACTTTTCTCAAACTCTGCTCTTACACGCCATGGATAGAGCCAGGCTACCAAAAGGCTGGGTCCATGAAAGGATTTGAAGTTGGCAGGTAAGGCATGCAGATGATACTTTATTTTCAGTTGCGTTTGGTAAGCACTGAGCAAATGATTTAAATCAATCTCATAGATTCTGTGAGTGTTATATCGCAGCAGTGTACTGCAGTCTGAAATACTGTCTGTCCCTTCATGAGTGAAACAGGATCCCTGGTCTGTGTGCCTGAGGCAAGATCACTGTTTAGAAGGCAAATGAACACATAAGTCTTGCAGTCAGTCTCCCCGCTCCCACGTACACAGGGATTTGGACAGCCGGGGGCTGGGAAGAACAGAGTAGAGTCAGACTGAAGAAGCAGGCTAAGGTGATTACGCTGGTAAATGACAAAGACAGAGAGCGATGTGTAAATGCTTTGTAATGAGGTTGCTTTTCGATAATTATAAATTCGTAAGAAGTTGCAAAAATAGTACTGCCAGAGCCCATGTACTCCTCACCCAGTTTCTCTAGGGCATCTTGCATCACAGCTCTCAGTGTCAAGGCTGGGAAGTAGACATTGGCACAGTCCACAGACCTTTCTCAGATCTGTCAGGTTGACGTACACTTAGAGCATGTTTTAGAAACAAACACACAAGTACACAGAGAGTAACAGCCCTGTTAGGATTCAAGACACTCAAACATGTAACATGAAGCTCTTATGAAAATCTATGGAAAGGAAAGAGATATGCTATATTTAGGTATTTAGGGCTTATTAAGGTTTTCTAAAGGTATTAGTTGTCTTTTTTTTTTTTTTTTTTTTTTTGACAGGCAGAGTGGACAGTGAGAGAGAGAGAGAGAGCCAGAGAGAAAGGTCTTCCTTTGCCGTTGGTTCACCCTCCAATGGCCGCCGCGGCCGGTGTGCTGCGGCCGGCGCACCACGCTGATCCGAAGGCAGGAGCCAGGTGCTTCTCCTGGTCTCCCGTGGGGTGCAGGGCCCAAGCACCTGGGCCATCCTCCACTGCACTCCCTGGCCACAGCAGAGAGCTGGCCTGGAAGAGGGGCAACCAGGACAGAATCCGGCTCCCCGACTGGGACTAGAACCCGGTGTGCCAGCGCTGCTAGGTGGAGGATTAGCCTGTTGAGCCACGGCACCGGCCTAGTTGTCTTCTAAGCATTCGTAAACATACATATCCGCACTATATTCTAGAAATCTAGATTCAACATTTATTTTAATTTTCATTTATTTGAGAGAAAGAGAGTTACCATCCATTGATTCATGCCCCGGATGCACATGATGGTCAGGTACCAGGCTGGGACTGGAGCCAGGGACCTGGAATACAATCCAGGTCTCCCAGATGGGTGGCAGGAACCCAGTTCCTGAGCCATCACCCGTGCCTCTCAGGGACTACATTAGCAGGAAGCCAGAGTCAGGGGCTGGAGCCAGTTATGGAAACCAGGCACCTACTCCAGTGAGGAGGCAGACATCTTAACTACTAGGCCAAACGCCCACTGCTTCAACATTTATTTTTCTGACATGATCTGGTACTTGTTCTTTGCATTGTACTAACAAATTCTGGAATATCTGGATTTTTCTAGAATCACTTTGAGAAGCCCAGAAAACTCCATGTCTGTGTTACTATTTTCCATTGTGTACTTTTTTTTTTTTTAAGATTTATTTTGTTTAATTGAAAGACAGAGTTACAGGGAGAGGTAGAGACAGAGAGAGAGAGGTCTTCTGTCCTCTGGTTCACTCCTCAGATGGCCGCAACAGCCAGAGCTGTGCCAATCCAAAGCCAGGAGCCAGGAGCTTCTTCCAGGTCTCCCATGTGGGTGCAGGGGCCGAAGAACTTGGACAATCTTCTACTGCTATCCCAGGCCATAGCAGAGAGCTGGATCGGAAGAGGAGCAGCTGAGATTAGAATCGGCGCCCATATGGGATGCTGACGCATCAGGCCAGGGAGTTAACCCACTGTGCCACAGCGCCAGCCCCCCATTGTGTACTTTTTTAAAAAAGATTTATTTATTTGAAAGGCAGAGTTGTAGAGAGAGCTGTCTTCCATCTGCTGGCTCACTCCCCAAAGGGCTGCAACAGCCAGGGCTGGGCCAGTCTGAAGTCAGGAGCTTCTTCCAGGTCTCCCACACAGGTGCAGGGGCCCAAGCACTTGAACCATCTTCTGCTGCTTTCCCAGGCCAAGCAGAGAGCTGGATTGGAAGCAGAGCCGCGGAGACACAAACCAGCACCCAAGTGGAATGCGGGTGCCTTGGCAGTGCCTTGCTGCACTGCAACGTCAGCTTCCGTTGTGTACTGTTCAGCTCAGGAGGCGTCCCTGGGAATCAGGGCTGTGCTTGTCACCACGTGTGCTGTCAGCCAGGCCGGGCTGTCGCAGCCATTGGTCCCATGACTTTTCCCAGAAACCCCTGTGGTAGAGAGACAAGTACTACAAATACTTTGTCGAATGAAACAGTGTGTAATTGTCAGTTGTGTGGTGTCAGTTTAGAAATAGGTGGCCTGTGTCTGTGGGGTCGGGGACCTGTGGGGGTCTGTCACACCGTGTGCGTGTTCACCCCCTGTTTCTGTTGTTTTATTCCGATAGGGAGATCTGGCGGATTCTTTTTTCATTGTAGAATCTGGAGAGGTGAAAATTACCATGAAGAGAAAGGTAAGCTCCCCCCCCACACACACACAACATGAGTCCTAACAATCCACGGATCAGCAGGAATGTAGTAGAGTTTTTGATGTGTAGACCAAGGCTCACTTGTGTCTCCCATAAGCCGAGTAGAAATATTTCTGATCGCCTTGCCAGGGCAAGTCGGAAGTGGAAGAGAACGGCGCCGTGGAAATCGCCCGCTGCTCCCGGGGACAGTACTTCGGAGAGCTCGCCCTGGTGACGAACAAGCCTCGAGCAGCCTCGGCGCACGCCATCGGGACCGTCAAATGCCTGGGTAGGGATGGCAGCCGCCGCAGCCTCCTCGGGCGCAGGCGGCCCTGTGTGCATTCATCTTGTTCAGACCCTTATTTATCGCCTCTCTGAGCTGGGTGGTCCCCACAGAATGCAGCAGGGTTTAGAACCCACTGCACCCTGTAAAAATCCACACGTGGAGGCAGTTGTTCTTCTCTGACAATTTTTTCATCCAAGTGTGTTTTGTTCTTTCGTACGTGCATGAAAGAACATCTCATGTTAAGCAATCCAAAGAAGCATCCCACACACCAAGCCTTCTACCTGACCTGTCAGATAAACAGCCTACGCTTTGCCCCTCAAAAGAGGAGGCTCTGTAGTATTTTCACGGTGTCATCGCGCTCTCGGGCCAGGCCCAAGAACCTCCGCCCAGGTGTGCCAGGGCACAGCCACGTGTTCCCTGTTACTTTCTCCTACCAGGGCGGCCTGGCAGAAATGCCGTCTTCCGTGGGGAAACCTCTGTGTCTGGGATTTTAGATGTGAGAAATCCCTGTATGAATATAAAATACAGTTTGGGAGGTGGCACTGCGAGGGCTTTTTTTTTTTTTTTTTTTTTTTTTTTTGACAGGCAGAGTTACACAGTGAGAGGGAGACAGAGAGAAAGGTCTTCCTACTGGTTCACCCTCCTATGGCCACTGCGGCCGGCGTACCGTGCTGATCCAAAGCTAGGATCCAGGTGGTCTCCCATGCAGGTGCAGGGCCCAAGCACTTGGGTCATCCTCCTCTGCACTCCTGGGCCACAGCAGAGAGCTGGCCAGGAAGAGGGGCAACCGGGACAGAATCTGGCGCCCCGACCAGGACTAGAACCCGGGGTGCTGGCGCCGCAAGGTGGAGGATTAGCCTATTGAGCCGTGGCGCCGGCTGGCATTTTCTTTATAAAAACAGATTCCACACTAATTAGCCACTCTGTGCTCCACCATTTAAGAGGGTAAACTGAGTTGCCGTGTTTTTAGGATTTGCAAAGACCCGCAAAATTAACTTTCTTAGAGCAGTCATTTTTAAAAGGCTTTAAGTAAGTGAATTAGTCAAGTGATATACTTAGATAGAAGAGAAGACAATTAGAAACTGACAGGCAATTTTCCTGAGTGGAGCTATTAGACAGTGGAAGGTGACATGAGTGCAGTTCTGTTAAATTTTTTTATAACAAATTGCATTCATATTAAAGAAAGTCTAAGAAATAAAATGCAGGAAAAACTAAGACACCCACAGCATCATCCCCACTGTGATTTCTGCTGTTAACAATTGTGCTTTTTTTAACTGCATAGATTTTTCTATTTTTTTTAAGATTTATTTATTTTATTCAGAAGGCAGAGTTAGAGAGAGGGTAAGACAGAGACAAGAGAGATATCTTCCATCTGCTGGTTCACTCCTAAATGGCCACAGCAGCTAGAGATGGGCTGGTTTGAAGCTGGGAGCCAGGAGCTTCTTCCAGGTCTCTCACGTGGGTATGGCGGCCCAAGGATTTGGGCCGTCTTCCACTGCTTCCCCAGGCCATTAGCAGAGAGATGAATTGGAAGAAGAGCAGCCAGGACATGAACCACCGGCCATATAGGGTGCTGGCATTGCAGGCGATGGCTTTACTCACTATACCACAGCACTGGCTGCTGGTCCCCAGCCCTGGTTTTCTGCTCTTAAATAATTTTGCAAACTGCTTTTTTCATTAATTATAACTTAGGAATTTCTGATTTTATTACCTCAGATGTAACCTTCTATTAGATAAATTATTTATGCACAGGATAAATTATTTAGTCTCCACTGGTTCATAATTTGTGGGTTTTGGCTCTGATTTTTTTTTTTTTTTTTTTTGAGCATATTTTGGTACATAGAAGGCTTTTCTACATATAAAATGTTTCCTTAGAATTTTTTTTTTAAAGATTTTATTTATTTATTTGAGAGGTAGAGTTAGAGAGAGGGAAAGATAGAGAGGTCTTCCATCTGCTGTTTCACTCCCCCAAATAGCCGGAATGGCTAGAGCTGGGCCAATCCAAAGCCAGGAGCCAGGAACTTCTTTATGGCCTCCCATGCTGGTGCAGGGGCCCAAGGACTTGGGCCATCTTCCAGTGCTTTCCCAGGCCATAGCAGAGAGCTGGGTCAGAAGAAGAGCAGCTGGGATACAGACTGACACCCATGTGGGATGCCAGTGCCTCAGATGGAGGCTTAACCTACTACTCCACAGTGCCAGCCCCTAGAAGTAGTTTTCAGAGGAGTTTTTTGCCCCTAATGACTTTTGATATGTATTCCCAGGTCTGTTTTCTTTGTACCTATTTACATGCTACTGGCAGTGCAAGAATGTGCATTTACCCTACTCTTGTAAATGCCCCTTTTTTTAACCTCTGCAATCTGGAAAAGCAAAAGAGATGCATTCTAATCAGTATTTCTGTGATAGAAATACCTAGTCCTGGTCCTTGCAACCATTTTGGGTGTGAACCAGCTGATTGAAGATCTTTCTGTGTCTCTTCCTCTCTCTATAACTCTGCCTTTGAAATTAAAAAACAAAAATGTAAAAATTGTAGAAGGGAACGTTTGATCTTCACAACACAGCATGGTGAGCCCTGAGAAACAGGGTAGGAAACCCTCCATGGCCCCCTCTGAGGGGGATCCATAATACCAAGTTGGCAACAGGCACATTTATATTTCAAAGTCCCAAGGTGTGTCCCTTATTCTGTTCTCAGCTTGGTTCAGGCACCTCCCCACAAGCCAGCCCTGCACATCACACCCCAGGGCACCAGTAGGTGTGACCCAGGGAGGCCAGGGCTGCTGCTTTCTCTTGTCTTTTACACTGTTTGCCCAGAGACACCAGTGCATTCCCGATAGATGCAGAATGGACATTAGACATGACTTGGAGATGTTTGATTTGTCGTTTACTCTTCCCCGTCTTAGCCATGGATGTGCAAGCGTTTGAGAGGCTCTTGGGACCTTGCATGGAGATCATGAAAAGGAACATAGCCACGTATGAAGAGCAGTTAGTGGCGCTGTTTGGAACAAACATGGATATTGTTGAACCTACTGCATGAAGCGGAAGTATGGAGCAAGAAGACCTATAGTGACAAAGTGACACAGTAGTGGTTAGTCCACTGAGGATGTGTTTGTCTAGATGCCAAGCATTTTCTGTGGTTTCAGGTTTTTTCCATTTTTTTTTTTTTACATTTACGACGTATCAGTACACCGTAGTGACCTAATAGTCAGTAGGCTTTAACATCACTTTCTAAAGAGTAGTTCATAAAAAACAAAAAACAAAAAAAAACCAACATATTGGTAAAATGACTTTCTACTCCACAAAATTATTTGACTGAGAGATTTATTCAAATGATTGTAATATATTAAAAATATGTGTGTTTAAGAAGATAATTAAAATATGTTACCATGGATGATATGTGTTTGACTTCTTCATGATGTCATATAAGGCTGTGCCCATGTGAGAGGGATCTTGGCAGGAATCATGCTGTGAGGCATGGCATAACGTTCCTTTTATAACCCATTCTGTATAGTAACATTGTAATCATTCTAGTTTTAAAGCTCTTCTGGCTTGATAGGTTATGCGCTGGCCTTGGCCTGTCGGTGAAATGGTATACAACATCATATGCAATTTTAAAACTTTTTATATTTTGCAATAAAGTAACATTTTGACTTCTTTGATGTGATGTCAGTAGCCTACATATTCCAGTGGTTTTAAGGACTGGCAATTTAGTCATATGGTAATTGGAGAAATTTTTTTTTTTAGATTGGAGATCATGAATTCGTTCTTTTCATCTGGCATATCTTTTTTTTTTCATTTTGCAGTTCTCCACATTCTTTAGAAAAGTGTGGTTTTGACATTTGATGTCATGAAGGGTTTTTTTTTTTTTTTTTTTGTTAGCTAATCTTATTAAATCTGACTTTATCTTCTAAAATCCTAAGATCTAATACTTTAAAAAAGAAAAACCCATCTATACCACACATATGTTGGGGTCTTCTGAGCCTGGCCACGGGCAGCTGCTGTTCTTCGCAGGGCCTGTGTAACACAGTCCATAGTAAACACCTGCTCTCAGTGCCTGTTTGCCAGCCCATGAGCTCAGCAGTTCAGCAGCTCAGCAGCCAGTGAAGTTCCCCCACTCCTCTTAAGAATTCCTCATATGAGCAAGACTAGCCATGACGATGAAAGGAACCTTTGCCCACACAGAATAAATCCTCAGGCCTTGCCATGTGCTTCCATGTAGATTTGGTAGTTACAGGTGCAGCATGAACTCCAACCTGATAGGTTTTCATTGATCATCGACGTGCTTATTACACTGCCACGTGAGATGGATTTTATCATATTCAACCAAAGCATCATACTCTGCCATGATTTTTGGGCCTCATGACCCTATGGCTAGGGACATTAATTCTAGCCAGTTGTTTGCTTTTAAATGAGCAATTCCATTTTGGGAAATGTGTTTCAAAAGAATCTGTACATGGGTAAAATTCTTTCGTGGCTGTGTGGTCCTATTAGAGAATGTGTATGGTCTGACTTGCGTATGAAAACACAGTCAGAATGTTAAGTTGGGTAATGTATATATAAGAAGTGTAAAAAGTACGTGAAGTATAACTTCAGCCACGTTTTAACATTTTAGAATGCTGTTTGACATTTTTGTGACGACTTCTTGTAGGAAAAGAGAACTTTCTACGTGACTCGTTTTTGATTTCAGAATTTATTTTAAAAGACATGTCTGTTAAAAACTCAAAGAACTCACATTCCTGGTCCATCATTTAGTCACTTTTTCAAGTTATCTCTTTTGTTGCATAAGCTGATTGTTAACTATTCATGGAACAGCAAACAAATGCCTGTTTAATAAAGAACTCTTGACCAAGGCTATAAAAGCCAGTTACATTATTTTCAGTATTGTTGGTTATATTTAAATTTTCCTTATAATAAAGCACACTTTTATAATAAAATACATGAATTACTGTTTTTAATATCTTTTGCTTATTTCTTTAATATGATTTGCAGAGGATATAATGCATTGAAAAGCATGAAGGAGATGGACATACGTTAGCTAATAACCCCCAGGGCCTAACACAGCAAGTATGTTTTTGTACAGCAATGGGTTGGTTTTTTTAAATTTTTAACTCTTGGTAATACGTGAGAGAAATAATTGTGGTATATTGCAGATTGCAATAAATAAATAAATTTGGCTAACTAGGGAATTTATATATAATATTGCCTAATTAAAGTAGCTCCATTTTGACTTGTGGATGTCATTATTTCATCAGTCACAAAGTGTCCTTATCATTTGGGAATTCTCTGTTTCATTCAGGACTGCTTCCTGGGCTGCCTCCGTGGCGTAGCAGGTTAAGCAACGGCCTGCCGTGTCCACATCCTAGATGGGCGCTGGTTCAAGTCCCAGTTGATTCACTTCGAATCCAGCTCCCTGCTAACAGCCTGGGAAAGCAGCAAAGAATGGTCCAAGTGCCTGGGCCCTGCCACCCATGTGGGAGACCCAGAAAAAACTCCTGGCTCCTGCCTTTAGCTTGGCGCAGCTCCCACATTTGCAGCCATTTAGGGAATGAACAAGCGGATAGAAGATATCTCTGGGGCCAGTGCTGAGGTGCAGTGGGTTAACGCCCTGGCCTGAAGCGCCAGCATCCCATATGGGCACCGATTCGAGACCCAGCTTTCTGCTATGGCCTGGGAAAGCAGTAGAAGATGGCCCAAGTCCTTGGGCCCCTGCACCTGTGTGGGAGACCTGGAAGAAGCACCTGGCCCCTGGCTTCAGATCGGCATAGCTCTGGCTGTTGCAGCCAAGTGGGGAGTGAACCAGTGGATGGAAGACCGCTCTCTGCCTCTCCTCTCTCTATGTAATTCTTTCAAATAAATAAATAAATCTTAAAAAAAAAAAAAAAGAAGATATCTCTTTCTCTCTGTCTCTCTTCCTCTCTCTCTCTAACTCTGCCTTTCAAATAAATAAATCTTAAAAAAGATGCTTCCTGATAATGTTGTTGTTGTTGTTGTTCAGATTTATTTATTTCATAAGGCAGAGAGAGAGAGAGAAATAGATCTTCTGTCCACTGATTCATTCCACAAATGACTGCAACAGTCAGGTCTGGGCCAGATTGAAACCAGAAACCAGGAGCTCCATCCAGGTTTCCCACATGGGTGGCAGGGGCCCAGATACTTGGGCCATCTTCCACTGCCTTCCCAGGCGCATTAGCAAGAAGCAGTATTGGAAGTGCACTGGGACTCAAACCAGCACCTCAGTATGCAGGTAGTGACTTAACTCATGGTGCCACAATGCTGGTCCCATCCAGCCCGGTCCTGATGGGTACATGTGGCTAGGAAAGGGGTTAGGAATTCTTTCCAGAAAACAAAGGTGCTTCCCATTGTTTGTCTTAAGTAAACATAAAGAAGTAGGTGCGTTTCTTGCATACCAATATGCATTAGGGCTTAGCACATACGTTTTAACATACTGTCTAGGGGGAATATACTTGGGTGAGAACAGTAAAACTGCTCCACCTAGCTGGCCATTTAAAATGTGTAAAAATGCTGCAAGTGAAACAGGACATGAAGCAAGGGATTTTAGGTTTTATTGAAATGTGTATGATTTCAGTGCTGAGTTCTTTTTATGTTCCAAGGCATCTTTTTTTTAAAGAAAACTTTTATTTAATAAATATAAATTTTGAAAGTACAACTTCTGGATTATAGCAGTTTTCCCTCCATAACCACCCTCTCATGCACAAATCATCCCGACTCCTACTCCATCTCCCACTCCATCTCCCATCCCATTCTTCATTAAGATTCACTTTTAATTATCTATATACAGAAGGTCAACTTAGTATATACTAAAGATTTCGACAGATTGCACCCACACAGACACACAAAGTATAAAGTACTGTTTGAAGACTATTTTTACTGTGAATTCTCATAGTACAACATAATAAGGACAGAGATCCTACATGGGGAGCAGGTGCACAGTGACTCCTGTTGTTTTAACAATTGACACTCTTATTTATGATGTCAGTAATCACCCGAGGCTCTTGTCTTGAGCTGCCAAGGCTATGGAAGCCTCGGGTTCACAAACTGACCTTATTTAGACAAGGCCATAATCAAAGTGGAAGTTCTCTCCTCCCTTCAGAGAAAGGTACCTCCTTTGATGGCCCGTTCTTTCTGCTGGGATCTCACAGAGATCTTTTGTTTAGGTCATTTTTTGCCACAGTGTCTTGGTTTTCCATGCCAAGGTATCTTTTAAAAATATGGATATGATTTTTCCTTTCTTAAGAAAGTGGTATTTCTAACAAAGTTTAGATGACCTTTGTTGTTCTTATAGAAAATTAATACTGTGTAAATTAAAGGGGATTAGCAGTGCATCTGTACTAAGCCAAGGCTTTGTTAAATAGCTGGAAAGATTATAGTATCTAAATAAAATGTTCACACTTGGGGCCAGTCCTGTGGTGCATAGGGTTAAAGCCATGGCCTGCAGTGCCAGCATCCTATATAGGTACCAGTTTGAGTCCCAGCTGTTCCACTTCCAGCTCTCTGCTACTATGGGAAAGCAGCAGCAGATGGCCCAAGTACTTGGGACCCCCTACCCATGTGGGAGACCTGGAAGAAGCCCCTAGCTACTGGCTTCAGCCTGGCACAACTGGGTTGTTGCACAAGTGGGTTGTTGCAGCAATCTGGAGAGTGAACCAGTGGTTGGAAGTGCTCTCCTTCTAACTGCCTTTCAAATACATAAAAAAAAAAAAAAAAAAAAAGTTAACACCTACAAAATAACCACTACAAAGAATGCTGCTTTCTAAAATTAAATAGTGTGAGATACAGCTTGATGTTGAGAATCTAATAATTTATAATTTTTTAAGACTTGCTTATTTGAGAGAGTTACACAGAGAAAAGGAGAGAGAGAGCGCGTGTGCAAGTTTCCATCCACTGGTTCACTCCCCAGATGGCCACAATGGCCAGGGCTGGGCCAGACTAGAGCCAGGAGATTTAACCGGGTCTCCCGAGTGAGTGGCAGGGGCTGAAGCATTTGGGCCATCATCCGCTACTTGCATCGGGCCAGTGGCAGGGAGCTGCATGGGAGTTGGAGCAGCCGGGACTAGAATAGGTGCCCTAACATGGAATGGGTGTCATAGCACCTTAGCTCACTGCCACAACGCTGATCCTGTGTGTCAGAGAATTTTGACAGGAAGGAAGAAATTGCCTTTTGCGTTTTTGTGCTCCTCAATTTGTAAATCTACAATTTCCTAGGAAATCCTGAAGCCTGTATCATTTATATATGGGAAGATGGCAATGATGTAGGAGACAGAAGTAATTACATCATAAAAATGGAATGCCATCTACAAGGGAGATGGCTTTTCTCAGACCGTAGCCATTACTCCAGTCTTCCAGTTCCCCAACACTAAGATCTATGGCAAGATAGGTACACACGAAATAATGTTGTGTTGGTGCCAGTCATAACTGGTTGCTTATAGCACATAAATGCAGTCTGCCTTCAACTGGAAAAACAAAAACTGACTTTTTGCTCCAGGCACAAAAGGAAGAGTTGTAAATAAACTCTGAAATAATAAAAGAAACCCTGACTTGCTTGCAACAGACTAGACATGATATCCTACATATTTTTGCTTTAATTCCAAAAAGTTGATAATGCAGAGCCATTGAGTGAGTTTCTCAGCTAAATCTTGGGTCAGAACCTTGGGTAGAGTCCCTTCTAACTGCTGCTTTTCTATCTCTTCCTGATCGGAAACCTTCCCAGATCCTGCTGAGGAAGGCGAGAGTAAACTGTAAATCCCTGGAGCTTCACTGCTTGTTGTAGATCAAAAGCTGATATTTAATAGAAGTATATCTCTCTTACGGCGACTGTATTCTTGAAATCTAAACAAATGACCTTTACAAAGGCCAAATGAGGTTTTCATTATTTTAGGAGAGGTACTCAGCACAGAAGTATCAGTGGCTTTTTTTTTTTTTTTTTTTTTGCTCCTAATTGCTCTTTAAAGCTGATCTTAAAATTTTGATGGACATAGTCCACATTTTATTGCTGTGGTGCGTCATGGTATACTATGTAATTAGAAGGAGTTAAAGTGTCATAATTAGAAAAACATCTTTGTGTAACTGGCTCAGTGGGGAAGACAAAAGTGAGTAATGCTTATCATAGTTTGCAGCTGGAAGAGGAAGCCTGGTCTCTAATAAGAGTACAGGTTGACTATTTGGAGAGCTTAGGACCAGAAGCTTTTCAGATTTCAGAGTTTTTTTGGATTTTGAAATAGCCACACAGATTTTACCAGGTGAGCGTCTGTATTCTGGAAATCCACATTTCAGGGCATTTTGGATTTCCAGATTAGGGATCCTCAACCTGTAATGACTATATAGAGGAAGTGATGCCTACAGCACGTGAAGGCTGTTGAACAAAGTCAGTGTTCAAATGGTAGTTAAGAAGTCTGCTCCCTGTCTGGACTGAGCCCTGGCTCCTGCACTTCTGATCCGGCCTCCTGCTCATGTGGCTCTGGGAGGCAACAGATGACGGCTCAGGTACTTGGTCCCTGCTATCTACATGGAAGACCCAGACTGAGTTCCAAGCTCCTGGCTTCAGTCTGACCCAGCCCTGAGTGTTGATGCGCATTTCGGGAGTGACCCAGTGGGTGGAAGATCTCCCTTCATTTTTCTGCCTTTCAAATAAAATGAAAACCAAATTATTTTAATGTGAGAAGATCGCATTTATTTTTGAAAAGGCATATGACATACAGCATTAGCGTATACTGTACAACTGTATTTTAGGAAATTCATATTGTCACTTTCCTTGGTCACTGTTCATTCTTTTGTTCAAAAGTCATCTATGTACAACTGATTGCTTCCTATGGACCAGACCAAAAATGTGTAAGAGATGGCGAGCAATGGGGCAGGGACAGTGTAACACAAGAAGGCACAGCACTGCGTGATGAAAACTGTATCCATAGTATTCTTACAATTGTAATTGTTCTATGTCAGCTTAACTGTTCCTAAAATGTGATAATTTTGACTACCAACAATCAAAAAAAAAAAAGAGTCTAGGATACCAAGTACATGCAAGAATAAAATATTTATGTGGGGGTTTCTGTGAAACAGATCAGGTAACAGGAATTCTTAACTCTAGAACATTCTAATGAAGGGCATGAGAACAGTTCTTTGACTTTGCTTTAAAAAAAAAAAAAGATTTGAAAGAGTTACACAGAGAGAGGAGAGGCAGAGAGAGAGACAGAGAGAGAGAGACAGGGGTCTTCCATCTGCTGCTTCACTCCCCAGTTGGCCGCAACTGGCCAGAGCTGGGCCAATCCGAAGCCAAGAGCCAGGAGCTTCTTCCGGGTCTTCCACGTGGGTGTTGGGCCCCTGGGCCAACTTCTGATGGTTTCCTAGGCACATCAGCAGAGAGCTGGATGGGAAGTGGGGTGCCTATGTGGGATGCTGGCGCTGTAGGTGACATCTTTAACTGCTATGCCACAGCATCAGCCCCACTGAGCTTGCTTTTACCAACGGGAAGCGAAATGAAGATTTATTGCCTTCTCCAAATACATTTTTATTACCAGCACTTTAGGCAACTCCACCACAATGTTTGCAGGGCAGCTGAGCCATCGAGGATATAGTTCTTCTACGGCTGAGGACACCCAGGGTTCTTCCTCTAGACTTGGATCTCCTGAAAGCTATCAGAGTTGCAGCTGGCCATAGGACCCTGTACTCAACATTTGGGCCCGCAAAGAAAGCTTATGCTTTGCCCTCTTGCTGGTGCCCGTTCTCTCCAAGATCAGTATACCACCATTACCCAAGCCAGAAACCCAGCAATCATTCCTTCCTTCCTCTTCCTAATAGTTAGTCTTCAGACACCCCCTGGTCAGCCACTGAAGCAAGGTCTTGCTTTATGGACAACTGAGCAAAATCTAGATCTTTAGTTGTATCAGGAATTACAAGCATAAGGGACGCGTACTAATGACTAAGTTCTAAAATGGCCCTCATTAGCGCCCAGGCACCTTATTACAACTTGAGTTTACCTGAGTACTTTGACCTAAGTTAATTATAAAATTCACTCGTTTCAAATTACAGTCAGCTACCCTGAAGGATATTTGTGAGCATTCAAATAGTCTACGAAGGAACGAAATAAAAAATCTGGGTGCTTAATGTTGTAGATTATACATGTGCTCTATTTCCTAATTTTCGTACTTGTTTGAGTGACTTCCTTTGTTTAGACAATTTGAAGAGCAATATTCTCAATATTCAGGCAAATTCCATGTGCTTGAACATCTTATTTCTTAGTCTAGCAAAGTAATCACTGGTGTGCCAGATATTGTGGAATCAGAGGAAATATATTACTTAATTTCACTTCTAAATAGGACTGATCTAATTTTTTTTAACCATTTTTAACAAATTAGAACTTTATTTTTATGACAACAGAATTTTACAAACTGCTGAGAAGACATTTTGAGATGACAATGTCTGACATATTTTGGCACAGACTTTGCGTGTGCATGTGTCTACGAATGTATATCATGCCTACACTACCCAACAGAAGGTGTTATTTGACGAAACTGATTTTTAGCGCCAGCTTTATCATGGAAGCATCCGAAGGACAGATAAAATCTGTAATTATGTCTGTTTTAGTTCAAGAAGTGTAATTTACCTATGTAAAAATTTCTAAGGAGGTCTTCCTAGGTCTGTACTGGCTTACAAGAGTTGGCTGGTTGTGCTGGTTACTCAAGAATTAATGGGGATGTCCTTGTGAAACACACAGGAGGCGCTACTGCGGGTGCTTGAGCGTCTCAGGGTGAATTGTCTGCCTACAGGTATTCTAATCGCACTCCTTCATCAGCTGTGACTGAACTGAGTTCAACTTGTCACTTTTTGACACACTGGGTCAACAATGAGCTAAAGCATTTGAAAAAGATTTCCTGTCTTTGCATTCTTGTCACTTAAAACAGTGTTCAACACATAACGTACTGAGTACATTTTCTGAAAGAAAAATGAAAAAGCTTTCCAGTGCTCTTCAAGGGTAAACATATACAGTAACCAGATAAGAATTTAAGTGTCGGCCGGCGCCGCGGCTCACTAGGCTAATCCTCCGCCTACCGGCGCTGGCACACAGGGTTCTAGTCCCGGTCGGGGCGCCGGATTCTGTTCCGGTTGCCCCTCTTCCAGGCCAGCTCTCTGCTGTGGCCAGGGAGTGCAGTGGAGGATGGCCCAGGTGCTTGGGCCCTGCACCCCACGGGAGACCAGGAGAAGCACCTGGCTCCTGGCTCCTGCCATCGGATCAGCGCGGTGTGCCGGCCGCAGCGCGCCAGCCGCGGCGGCCATTGGAGGGTGAACCAACGGCAAAGGAAGACCTTTCTCTCTATCTCTCCCTCTCACTGTCCACTCTGCCTGTCAAAAAATAAAAATTAAAAAAAAAAAAAGAATTTAAATGTCCTGTGTCCTTAAAAGAAAAAAAAAACACTAAAGCTTTTGGTAAATCCATTCAAGTAGTTTTTTAAAATAAGGCTTCGTCAGAATCAACTCTCACAGTCTGTGTACTGAAGATAGATACAAGGGTTGCTCCTGAGAAGTCATTTTTGGGGAAGGAAAGCTTTTAGGTTTCTTGGAATTAGTGCCTTAGACATAAGTTATCCTAGACCTCGATTTAAAGTGATCAGGTGAACATGCATTTTTTTCTTTTTCGGTCAAGAAATTAAATGTTGGAGTTCATATTTTTAATGATGGGGCACTAGGACCCTCCACGGTTGGGGGAGGGGAGAAGAAAACAACAAAGTAGCAGAGACACAGTCACTCCATTCATCTCTGAAAGATGATAACATTTAAACTGTAGCTTTTCCTTAGGGGAAAAAAAAACAAGCGTCGTTTTTGGCTGTCTTTATCGTAGTAAGCTAAATAAAGTGTTTGGTTGCTAATTAAGGACACAGAAAGTACACCTTTGATCACAGGGGAGGGAGGACTTTTTATAAACAATCTCACGTCAACGATTCCAACAGAGTATCCCTAAAGGAATTTGGAAACTTGTTTCACCGTATGGGGAGGGGTTATTCTGTAATTCTCGATTGCTCCTGTGGCTTTCTGGTAGAATTAAAAAATTCAAGAAAGAGAGCTATGATTTCGGGCTCTTTCCCAAAGTCTGCTTACGGATTTCTCACCAATACCGACTTCTCTTTTCTTAGACGATGCAGACGGCAGAAGCCCCGAGGGGAGCAGAGCTTCCTACCAACGCCCTTGCAATGCGGCCGGCGTGAAGCGGCAGGGGCGCGCCGGCGGCCCCCGCGCCCGGCCGCCAGCCATGTTGGAGGCGCGGGCGGCTGCAAAGCCGACGGGCCAGCCTCCTCCCGCCGTGAGTCAGAGCGGCCTCTGCCGTCCACGGGGCGTCCTCGGCAGGCGAAGAATGGCCCACGACAGCTCACCGCAGAAACCCACGTCTGACGACTGCCAACTCCTGTCTAAGTCACGCTCGGCCCTCCTCTGTACTGCCTTACCCAACGAGGAAGCTTGGTGCAAGCCATCACGGACGTGTTCCCCGCTAACAGCTTCGTCAACTCGCTAAGCCCTGGGTGTCTCGCCCCCCAGCACCGTGCATGCCCACGCCTGAGGGCGCCTGGCGTTCACCGGCATAGAATCGACAAAGGCGGTCCCCAGGGGCTGTGTGAAGGAGGGTGGCGAGGCAAGGAGCAGGATGAAGGAATCCCGGTTCTTCCCATCGCGGGAGGAGCCCCGGCAGCACCTTCAGCATCCTCGCCGGGCCTGGGACCACGATGTGTGGGTGACTGAAGCCCTCGCGAGCCGCGCCGCTTCCGCTTGTACAGTCATCTCCTTCCCCTCGCCCTAAAACAATACCTTGGCCCCCTGCCAGACTTTGCGCGGCGAACGGCTCTGGCTGACCAAGGCCAGGCACGGGTGCTGCGAAAAGCTGAGGCCGCCTCTGAGCGCTAGCACAGGCCCAGAGGAAGCGAAGAGGCCCAAGCTTTCAAACACTCCCTTCCTCCGCCCCCTCCCTTTTGTCCCAGACACCAAAACAAACGAGCTGATACACGTGTCCCTATGACTCTTGTTTACTATCAAGAGTGTGCTGTGCACGCACCTCTGGGATATGTAGTCCAACCGGTTCTTCCGCCAGCCTAGCCTTCCCAGGCGCCGAGAAAGGCTGAGACTACGAACCCACAATCCACTTCGCGGGCAAAGTTTGGTTAGGGTCCCCCGAGTCTCGGCAGCAGTCCAATCCGGAGCGCTTAGCCCAGTGACTGACACGCTGTCTCGTCCAGTAAACACAACACAAAAGTCAATACATGCCCACCCCCCGAGAAGGGCCGTGGTATCGCCCAATGGATAAGTGGAAAGACCGAATGGCAGCTCTGCGGGCCAATAAGAGGACGAGAGAGCTGGGAGGAGGCTCAACCCCCCGGGGGCTTGAGGGGAGGGGGAAGACGAAGCTTGAAAGACTTGGTAATGGCGACGGGTTTGGTAAGTAGGAAAGTTTCGGTTGAGGAGTAAGAGTGGCGAAGGAAGCCGTAACCCGCACCGGGGAGGCCAGCGTCAGTCGCAGAGAGGATCCGCGAGCTGCCGGTGGTGTTGTCGCCGTCAAGGCGGCCCGCACCGAGGCTGCCGGCACTCCGCGGCGCGTTTGTTGTCTTTCGGCTCGGGAAGGGGTGGGGGTGGGGAAGGGAGGGGCAGGAGCCCGAGGGGATGGGGCGGCCGGGCGAGCCTGGGTCCGCGTTCCCTCCCCTCCAGGGACTGCCTTCAGAGTGGGCGCAGTTAGCCGTCCAACCGCTGCCCGCGGCGAGCCCACCGGACCGGCACCTCCTGCGAGCGCGCCTGGCGCTTCGCGGCGGCGGCGGCGCGAGAGGGGGTCCCCGGACGGGGAAAGGGAGGAGGCTGGGCGAGGACTGCGTTCGGGGCCCGCTGGCGCGGTGGGTGGCCGGGCCGGGTGCGGAGTTGGGGCGGGCTGGGGCGGGGGAAGGGGCCGGGGCTGCCCAGGAAAGTTTGACTTCCAACTCTAGGCTTGTGGGCGGAGGGTCGGCGGTAGGCCGGAGTGGGGGGCTGGCCGGGGGTGGGGGGGGATCTCTCCCTCCTCCCCCCCCACAGAGGCGCCGCCTCCTCCACCCGGGCCTTGAGGGGCGCGGGCCGAGCTGGGGAGCTCGCGGAGCAGCTGGGCCCCGGGGCTCATTGTTACGCAGTTCGAATGAATGGGCTCCGCGGCGCCTGCGCAGTGAGACGGAGCCCGGGGGAAAAACAAGCCCGGAGTCCGGGCTGCGGTCACATGATGGGGGGAGGGGAGGGCGCGCGATGAATGGCGAAAGAGGGTGGGGGATGGACTCGGCGTGACCCAGAGCGGAGGCTTGGCCGGCGCTCCCAGGCCCCGCCTGGCAGGCTCCGCGGAAGACGGGACCGGAGCGGAGGCGGGCGCCGCCGGGCTGTGAGCGTTCGCCGTGCTGGGGGGTGGTCGCCCCCGGAGGCGGGCTCCGTGTTCCGCCGGAGTCGTGCGGGAAGCCGCGCCGACCCAAGGGCCGCGCACCAAAGTTTTTTTTTTGGCGCAGGATGTGCTGGTGCCTGGACTGGAGGAGAGTTTAAAAAAAAGCAAAAAAACCCACGCGAGTTGGAGTTGCACCTTCTGGGAAGCGATGGAATGCTCCCAGCGGTTCCGAACAACTGCTGTAGATGTCTTTTCCTCCGAACAGCGGAGCTGTAGCTTTGCAGTTAAAGCTGCCTTTTGAGAATCGGAACCTTTTAACATTTGTGAACATTTTTCTGTTTTTACTGTTGACCGTGTTTACGTGGAATGTATACCTTGGTGCTTTTGATTCTGGTTTTGTTCCTCGTCTTTATTTTGTAAACCAGAGTGTTAGGGTCATCTGTTCCGTTTCCTTTGTTGAAGTCAGTTGTTGCCAGTAGGCGATATTTGACCCGGTTCCGAAGACGTTTGGATTACGTTCCAGCGTTACATCCTTGAAGTTTTTCAGCTACTTGGTGCTTTTGAGGACGCCATTTAACCACTTCAAAGTGCTGTTTGTTGTGACGACTGATTATAGAACGAACTTTTGATTTCACTTTCAAGTTGCCATCTTGGTTGCTTTTTTCCTGCGTGGAAATCCCTTTTCCTTTGTTCAGTGTTCCTTGTCCCAGAATTTCCTGCGCAGTCTCCCCAAACTTACACACTTCCCAGTGTGTACCTTCCCGACCTAGACAGGATCCTGTTCCTTTAAACTTCGCCTTCATTACTGTATATTAACTTCGTTGCACTGCGTCCTTGTTATCCAAGTGCCCAGTGAAGAAGACAGATGGAATGGATTTATGAATGAATAAACTGCCAAGCCCTGTACATTCTTTAGGGTTAATGGAAAGCTGGTCTCTTGTGTCGCTGTTTAACATGAAAGTATCATTACTTTTTTGAGCATAAATTACCTGAAGTTACTGCCATATTTAAAGAGACAGTGCCTGCTTTTCATTTTTTTTAAAGTATGAAAGTAAATATTTATTTGGAATGGGGAAACAATGTAGAAAAATTGTAAATCACAAAATTCAAGAAAAACTATAGCTATGATCAGTAATGTGAAAATGTTTAGGATTAAAATCAAATTTAGGAAAATAAATTTCATAATTGAATGTTTAGATGTTTTCAAGTTCTGTCATATGACTTATCTTGAATGACAGTACAGTTGTTAAACAGTTTTGGCAATGGCTGCTTGTAGTAAGAACTTGTATAGATGCGATTGAACAGTGCCCGCCAAAGGCAAGGATGTGACCTGTAGCGGTATTTTTACATCTGCTGCAATTCTGGTGGCAGAGGGTACTAGCCTCAGGGACAGACAGGACAGTTCAGGCATAAAGGTGAAATGTAGGGACATAATGATGCTGAGTGGTGTTCTGCAGTAGTGTATTTTACCAAAACATTATCTGTTATGGGAGTTGTTTTTTTCTGAGTGTAGTGCCAAAGTAGAGTTGTGGAAACACTTTGGTGGGGAAAAAAAGTGAAGTTTCATGGAAAAGATTCTGAAAGAACTGCATTAATGCCTTTCAACTGCTTTTGGGGTAGAAAGTTTCATTGAATACAGTTAGGTAGGGAGGCTTGCTTTAACTTGGAGTTATATAATCCATTTTCAGTGTCTCAGTTCCTCCTGCACTCCCTCTCCTACGGTAATTGGAGGGTGTGCTGAGGACTTGGTCCGGGTGTCCTTCCTTCACAATTAGAGGAGTCTAGGGAAGAGGCTGCCGGGAAGTCTGGATTGACAGTGGGATGGTGAGGAATCAGACAAGAGAGCGGATCAGTAGGTCGGAGTGAGAGTAGTTAGGCCTGTGGTTAAGAGATTTTGTGGATTTTTGCTCCTAAAAGTTTGTGTAACAAAAGCAATAGGGCCTTCTAATCCTCACCCAATAAAATTGCCAAGATTGGACATGACATTTCAAAGAACAACTTCTGTAGAATTTGACTCATCTCTTTGAAAATCACTGATCTAGTACAGAGATGACACGTGCGGAGTTAACTAGTGTAAAAGGGAAGCTTTGTTGACAAGCATGAATGAACAATAGGATTAGTTCTGCCAAGAAATATTTGAAAGAGGAGCTTGTTTATCAAAATGAATCTCTAGCTGGTGCAGTGGATGGGGGGTATTTCTGAATCAGGACACTTCTGGTATTCCTTCCTGTGTGAGCAGCCTGCCTTTTTCCCCCAAAGTAGTTTGGCCGAAGAATGAGGCACTCTGGAGAGTCTATTTGTGCATGTTTTCAAGTGCTTTGCTTATTTCTCACGCTCACCGTGTGAGGTCAGTAGAGTATGGTGGTGCTAGCTCCAGCACCCAGCGCCAGTGAGGCTCCTCTGGTATTGGTAGTCCAGGCACTCTGACTGCTCAGTAGTTTAATGGCAGCAAAGCCTCAGTTACCTGAAGACCAGACTTAGGAGCCTTGATCAGCTAGGGTACAGACACACAGAGCTCTACTTCAACAAGTGTTTATTTGGTCCCTCTTGTTATTTGTAAGTGGCTCTGCTTTGAAGTCGAAATGCTTTTCCAGCTTCACTGGAGTGTTGTGGTAGCACAGTGGTAGATAACTAAGTGCTGAAGGAAATAAGGAAGTTGCAAGGAGGTGGTAGTGTACTGGGTGAATGGTGATAGGGAAGAACGAGGAAGCTGGAGAGCCCTGCAGGGGAGGGGGAAGAACACACTACACCTGTGCTGCTGTGGCCCCGAGAGCAGTGCTGCTCGTCTACACAGGATAGCACTGGAGAGAGATGTGTAGTGCCACCTCTGAATTTCATAAGAAAGGTAAAGAATGGGACATTTTCAAAGTTTAATATTGCAGTTGGTTGGGGGGTATGTGTGGGGGGGTCAGTACTGTGGCACTTTGGTTACGCTGCCGCTGCTTGTGACTCCTGCATCCCATATTGGGAGCACCAGTTCTAGTCCCAGCTGCTCTGCATCTGAGACGGCTTCCTGCTGGGTACCTGGGAAAGCAGTGGAAGGTGGTCCTGGAGCTTGAGCCTTTGGAGACCAAGATGGAGTTTCTGGTTCCTGGTTTCAGCCTGACCCAGAGAGGTCAATTGTAGCCATTTTGGGAGTGAACCAGTAGGTGGAAGATCTTTTCTCTCTGTATCCAGTGCCTCTCTCTCTGTCATTCTGCCTTTCAAATAAATAAATCTTAACCAAAAAAATAAGAGATTGCAGTTGGTATTGACTAATTCAGCTGACATCTGTATGTGACACATAGTACTGATGTTCCTTAGGATTTCTTTTAGTCTTTTTAAAATATTTTATTTATTTGAGAGGTAGAGTTAGAGAGAGAGAGAGAGATTCCATCTGCTGGTTCACTCGCCAAACGGCCAGAGCTGGGTTGATCTGAGGCCAGTAGCCAGGAGCTTCTTCGGGTCGTGGGTACAGGGGCCCAAGGACTTGGGCCATCCTACACTGCTTTTTTAGGGCATTAGCAGAGAGCTGGATCAGAAGAGGAGCAGCCAGGACATGAACTTGCACCCATGTGGGATGTAGGTGCTGCAGGTGAAGGCTTAGCCTACTACACCACAGCGCCTGTCCCATGTCCATTAGAATTTAAGTCATCAAAATAGGTTGTGTCCTGTATACTTCAAATCTTACAAGATTTTTATGGAAAGAGTTAAAATCTCCTAAGTTAATATTAAAGAACTCATGTAGAATGACTATTTCTCTTAGGAATCACTAAATAAGGATGTATACTACCATTTACCTTTTCTTTCCTAAGAATGTTTGCACAGTAAGCTGGAGGCAGGTGACTTCCCTGACAGAACTGGGAGTATGAGTCCTCTTATTTAACCTGCTCTTCCTTTCGGTATGGGAAAGGTTGTTCTGCATGTTTATATTGTGTTTCAGTATGATTTTGTATCGAGTGGAGAGTATGCCTAAGGTATGGTTCTGATCTTGTTGGACCTCTGTGCTCCCACGTTGTCTGGTGACTTCCAGCAACACAAACCTTAGTAGTACTGAGTTTTTACAGCAATGAGATAGATGTCTTATTTCCATTTTACAAAAAGCGTGAGTATTTTAAGTAAATCTTCAAAGTATATAGCTAATAAGTGGCAGATACAGTATATAACTGCAGGCAGCCTGATTGCAGAGTGCTGTTGTCTGCACAAACATCTTCCTAACCTGAGATTGAAGTTTGTGATGCTGGTCTACCTTGCCATGTGTCTCTAACAGCTGTAGTGTCTTGACCACATGACACAAAGGCCAGTCTCCTTTCTGGTGATACTAGGGTTTACATTTTTCTGATTTCATCTTGTGCTTTACCAAATATGAGTATCTTTCATTGGGAGACCTCCTTTTTAAAAATAAAAGAAAACAAAAAAAATTTATAGCCAAGCCTTCATCTTTTACAGAACTGTGACATTTGCTTTTTTTTTTTTTAATATTTATTTTATTTATTTGAAAGAGTTACAGAAAGAGAGAGAGAGAGAGGTCTTCCTTCCCCTGGTTAACTCTCTAAATGGGCGCAACAGCTGGAGCTGAGCTGATCTGAAACCAGGAGCCACAGCTTCTTCTGGGTCTCCCATGGGTTCAGAGGCCCAAGACCTTGGTCCATCCCATCTGCTTTCTTCTGGTTTCACTCCCCAAATGCTTGGAACAGCCAGGCCTGAGGCAGGCCAAAGCCAAGAGTCTTGAACTGCTTCTAGGTCTCAGGTGGGTAGCAGGGACCCAGGTACTGAAACCATCATCTGCAGCATTCCTAAGGTGCACTTTAGGAGGCAGCTGAACTGGAAGCAGAGTCAGGATTCCATCCCAGGCACTCTGATAGGAGATTGTGCAGGTCTCCCAAGCAGCAGCTCACCTTGTGTTCCAGCGCCCGCCCCCTCAAATCTCTTTTTCATACACACATGCCCACATGCTCATCTTTTAAAAATACTTCTTAACAAGTTCATAAGCGTTTTCTTATTTCATCTTTTACAAGATCCATATCATTGAATACATCATTGGTGATGTACTAAAATTCAGTTACCTTCTTACTGCTGAACATGCTATTCCTAGTTTTCCACTCTTGTAAGTAGTATTTTGAAAGTATTTGCTTGTATCTGACTGTTTCAGATTCCTAGATACAGATTAGCAGGTGCATGACAATTAAATATACATGGAGCCAAACCCTGTATTGCCTTATTTCTTATACTCTTGAATGCTGTCGACTTAGACTCCTCAAAAATGGCCCTATTCCATGCATTGCTTTAGAGCCTTACACAGTCTCAGCTATAAGATGTATTAGAGTATAGTGAAAAGGGCTTTGGGCTAGATGTAAGGAAACATGGAATTTGATTCCAGTTTGATCACCATTTAAATACGTGACTTAGTGACTGAGCTACTCAATAAACATCTTCATCTTTAAAATAGGGCCAGTGGCCAGCATCATGGCATAACAGGTAAAGCCTCTGCCTGCAACGCCAGCATCCCATATGGGCCCCTTTTGTGTTCCAAGTGCTTCACTTCTGATCCAGCTCGCTGTTGTGCCTGGGAAAGGCAGCAGAAAGTGGCCCAGGTGTTTGGGTCTCTGCCACCCATGTGAGAGACCCAGAAGAAGCTCCTGGCTTTGTCCTGCCCCAGCCCTGGCTGTTGTGGCCATCTAGGGAGTGAACCAGTGGATGGAAGATCTCTCTCTCTTCTCTCTGGAACTCTTCCAAATAATTTTTTTTTTTTTTAAAGTTGGGGCCAGCACTGTGGTACAACAGGTGAAGCTGCTGCCTTCAACACCAGCATCCCATATGAGTGCTGGTTTGGGTCTCAGCTGTTCTACTTCTGACACAGCTCCCTGCTAATGCATCCGGGAAAGCAGTGGAAGATAGCCCAAGTCCTTGGTTCCCAGCACCCATGAGGGAGACCTGGAAGAGGCTCCTGGCTTCTGCCTGGCCCAGCCTTTGGTCATTGCAGCCATTTGGGGAGTGAACCAGTGGATGGAAGACATCTTATCTCCTTCTCTATTTAACTCTTTAAAAAAAAAAAAGTTTAGGGCAAATGATACAAAGTGGGGAAAAAAAGATAAAATGGCTTCTGTTTAAATGATTTATGACTGAGGTAGGACAACACTATATATTTTGGATATTTAGTGTCTTAAATGGAATAGTTAATTTTAAGTAGTTGACATAGGAGACTGGGTAGGGATTCAGCTTTAGCAGTTTGCTCTCTGGGAAATATTATGACAAGTTGTGTATCATGCCATTACTTTAGGCAAATAATACTTTATCTACCTAAAAGGTGTTTGAGGCATTCAAAAAAAATTAACACATTTTCAGCTTAGTGCAACGTACTGATTAATCAGTCTCAGTGTATAGTTAGAGGAGATCTGCTGGGGTATGATAATTTCCCACAGATTTGGTGCTGGAGGCAGCGTAGTTAGTAAGGCACATCTGTTTCTTAGGTGTCTACCATGATTCTCAGACCCCGCCTTCTCCCTGGCGGGCATGCAGGTGATGGACTGGGCTCGTTTAGCTTTATCAGTGATTCTCTTCAACCCTTGACGCATACAGAGTCACATGTATTCTGTAATAAATGATTTTTAGATCTGCGCCTAGAGTATACATGATTTATTTGGTCTGGGCTGTAGCTGGGTACCCTGCTTAAACCTGCGCCACAATGCTGACCCCTTAAAAGCTCGCGAGAGAATCTAAGTTTCTTTTAAGTGTGTTAAAGCTGTCCACTTTCAGAATAAGAGGAAACAAAATAATGAACACAGTTGGTGAACAGAGAAATTAAAATTTTCAGTAAATAGAATATTTCTCCATTCTTTTTAATTGAGAAAAGATTGTTAATTTCTTTTAAATAAGATTTACATGAGAAAATATCTTGTTAGTCTCAGTATTTACAACTAAAAGGAGAATTACCAGGTTAAGGAAATAAAAGTACTTGTAATTCTGCTTTTATACTTTACAAGAAGAGAATTCTAGAAGTTCAAGGTAACAGTCCTTTGGGCTGAGGTTTAGTCATGTAGTGCTGAGGTATGCAGTGGCAGGCCAAGATTCTGGGGAGCCAGAGTTGTCCTGGTCTCCCTGTGATTTGAGGGACACACAAAGGGCAATGTATGATTAAGTTAATACAGTGTTGTGATGTCTCTGATTATTTATACTTGTATCTCTCTCCAGATTGCGTGACTTGACACTGTGTTCTTATATTATTTTTATTTTAAGTCGGAGCCCCATAACATGGTGTGGGAAGTGAAGACAAATCAGATGCCTAATGCAGTACAGAAACTCCTGCTGGTAATGGACAAGAGAGCTTCAGGAATGAATGACTCACTGGAGTTGCTGCAGTGTAATGAGAATTTGCCATCCTCACCTGGATATAACTCCTGTGATGAGCACATGGAGCTTGGTAAACAAAATATCACTTAGGGATCTCACTCAAATGCAGATTACTTTTAAAATTTGCTCAGCTTCTCCACCTATCTTGACTGCTTAAAAAAGTGTGTGGTGGTTTTGTTTCTTGGGAATTTTCAACATTGTCTTGTTAGTGCTGTTGAAATGCTACTTAAAATCAACATGAGTTTGGGTTGTTGATAGTTACCATAGACTTATTTACAAATTATTAAACTTAACTGCTTTGCTTCGTATGTAAAGATTGAACTAAACACCTCAGGAAAACTCAGCTATGTGATTTTTCGAAAGATACTACTTGGGAAACATCACCTAGTGAACACCTAACCCCTGATGGTTAGGTGTTCTTCCTGGCCATTCAGTTGGTGTGATAGGAAAATGAGGATCTGATGTTTGCAGTTATTTGCGGTGATCACTCTGGCTGAATTACCCCAGAGGTGGCCTACAGAACTGTGTTGGTTTGTTGAGAGTGTTTTAGATTGTGTCGCTTTGAGGTTTGTGCTCAGGAGTAAATAGCTATTGAGTGACCTTTGCTCACTGCCCAGCCTTTCTGCTCAGCTTTGTCTCCATTTAGTATGTAGTTGTCCGTAATGCTCGTAAAAACCCCGAGAGGAAGAGACGACTGTCTTCATTTTACTATGCTGAAATGGAGGAGGTTATGTGCTACAATAACATTTGGGAATTTGGAGACCCTGAAGGTCTCAGGACATAATCTGTTTGCCAGAGATTTTTCTGGGCCTTAATATCCATTGCCTTGTGGTTATTGTTGAGCAAGGAGCACCATTTTACTCAAATAGTGGATTCAGAGCCATCATGTGTTAGGTTTCAGGAGGAAATCATACCCAAGGGAATCGAAAACTTGTTGCCTTCCACCCATGATTTCAGTTAAAAAGTAGTTAATTTCCTGATCTTGAAAGACAGGAACGAACCCTGTACAATAAATAAAGAAATGACGATCAAAGGAGGGGTGCTGGAAATTAGGGAAGGCAAATAGCTATAGCATTATTTGAATATTAGGGTGGCATTATCTTAAATTGGTATTGTGTTTTAGAACTCCTGGGCTGCTCCATAAAAGGGGACTACCTTCTAGTCAGTTTAATGAATGGATGTTTAGATTCAGTGCTTTCTTGTAAGTTTTGGTTTTAATAGGCTCTTTGGAATATTTGCCTGAATAGGAACTATACAAGGATAATTTAAAAAGTTCATGGAAAAACAGAGTTGAAAGATATTGGGGCTGGCACTGTGCCATAGAAAGTTAAACTGCCATCAGCAGCGCTGGCATCCATATGGATGCTGGTTTGAGTCCCAGCCACTCCACTCCTGATCCAGCTTTCTGCTATGGCCTGGAAAAGCAGCAGAAGATGGCCCAATGCCTTGGGCCCCTGCCACCCACATAGGAGACTTAGAGGAAGCTCCTGGCTTTGGCCTGTCCCAGCCCTGGCTCTTGCATCCATCTGGGGTGTGAACCAGCTGATGGTCTTATCACTCTCTCCTCTCTCTGTGTATCTCTGCCTTTCAAATAAATAAATAAATATTAAAAAAAAATGTTGGCACAAAAATTTCAAAAAAGTATGTGTGATTTTTTAATATTCTCATTTCCCATGAACTTTTTTGGACTTCTTTGTGTATTCTTCTGGTGACTCTTAGGAAGCTAGAGTGGGCTTCTTGGTTTGTGTGTTTTACCCATGGACCTGCAGTGCTTATGCTTAGGTTTTCCATGGACAGGGGCTGTTAGCTTTTAAGGCCTGCAAAGATGCTTCTTCTTCCCTTCTTTGTACTCTGTTTCTCTTTTTTGGTTTTTAAGGGTTCAGTTTTTTTGAATTCCTTGTTCCTTCCATTGTTTCTAGGCTTGGTGTGTATGTGAATGGTACTTAGTGTTTCAGTTGTCTTTGTCGAAGAGCTAAAGGTCTACCATAAACTACCTTTCAGGGATATACCCACAAGAGTAATAATCAATAAATAGTACTGAGTTCAGCATTTCTTGGTGAAATGCTTTTAACACAGAGTTGTCTAAGTAGTATCTAAATGTTCATGTCTGTATTCTCATTTTTGCAATATCTGTGTACTAGGATATAAAGTTTTGTAGTTAATGACTATATATGAGTATATGTACACATACAATGCCTTCTTCCTTGTAAGGTGTTAATGTAAAATACCCCAGTGGCCTATGTATTACTCCCTGGGGAGATTCATAAAACGGGGGCCAGGAGAGTCAAACCACAACCGGACCCTCTTTTTTCATTCTGTTAGTAGTTGTGCTAACTGTTCACAATAGTGATATCACTTCTGCATTTGTTGGGTTTTCCATCAGCCTCTCTGACCCTTAAATGCATAAGGTATCACTTTACAAATATGTTGCATTCAGAAGAATATTTTTGAATTTAATTATGAATTTATGATTTTCCTCTCATAAAATATGTTTGCTAGATTTGAGGATTTCTCTGCTGACTACCATTATAATGTGACTCCTTGTGTGAGTGATTTCTTTGTTACAGTTTTGAATGTGCTTACTTGCAGATGACCTTCCCGAACTTCAGGCTGTTCAAAGTGATCCTACCCCTTCTGCCATATACCAGCTAAGTTCTGACGTTTCACATCAAGAATATCCAAGACCATCTTGGAACCAAAATACCTCAGATGTATCAGAGAATACTTACCGTGAAAATGAGGTGGACTGGCTAACAGAATTAGCAAATATTGCCACCAGTCCACAAAGTCCACTTATGCAGTGCTCATTTTACAACAGGTAAGAGCATTGATTATTTTTGTTTAAAACTTCAGATGTTGGGGTGGGCATTTGGCTCAGTGGGAAGTTGCCACTTGAGATGCTGGCATCCTGTATGTGGGTATCTGTCCTGCTACTCTGCTTCTGATCCAGCTTCCTGTTCATGCACACCCTGGGAGGCAGCAAATGATGATTCCAGTGCCTAGGTTTTTGCCAGTCCACATGGGAGACCTGGATGGAGTTTGTGGCTCCTTGCTTCAGCCTGACCTTGCCCTGGCTATTGGCAGTATTTAGACAATGAGTTAGCTGATGGGAGCTCTCTGTTTCTCTGTCTTTTGGGTAAAATAAAGTCAAAATGACTAAATAAAAATTTTTAAAACTTAATATTACAAAGGCTATTGAATTTTTTCCAGTTTCAAAAGTACTAATGTTGTTTACCATCTGATGAATGATTCACTTAAATTTGCTTTAGGTCTTTAGAATTCAGTTAGTTTTTGTTGTTTAAATATGTTATTTATTTGAAAGTCAGGATTTCAGGGAGAGAGGATGAGAGAGAGAGACAGAGACACAAAGGTATCTTGCATCCTCTGGTTCATTTTCTAGATAGGTTCAGTGGCCAGGTTAGGCAGGGCTGAACCTAGGAGCCAGTAGCTTCTTCTCTGTGTCTAACATGGGTGGCAGGAGCCCAAACACTTGGGCCATCTTCTGTTTTTTTTCCCAGATGCATTAGCAGGGAGCTGGATCAGAAATGGAGTAGCCGGGGTGTGAACCTATGCCCATAAGGGATGCTGGTGTTGCAGGTGGCAGCTTTGCCCACTTTGCCACAACACTATTTTCAAGGAGTTATTTCACCCAATACTGTGATTTCATAACTGGAGAATTATATAAAGATATGAGAACAACCATTAAAATATTTTTTTAGGGGCCGGCGCCGTGGCTCACTTGGTTAATCCTCCGCCTGCGGTGCCGGAATCCCATATGGGTGCTGGGTTCTAGTCCCGGCTGCTCTTCTTCCAGTCCAGCTCTCTGTTGTGGCCCGGGAAGGCAGTGGAGGATGGCCCAGGCGCTTGGGTGCTTGCACCCGCGTGGGAGACCAGGGGGAAGCACCTGGCTCCTGGTTTTGGATTGGCGTAGCTCCGGCCGTAGCGGCCATTTGGGGGGTGAACCAATGGAAGGAAGACCTTTCTCTCTGTCTCTTCCTCTCACTGTCTGTGACTCTACCTGTCAAATAAATAAAAAAAAAAATTTTTTTTTTTAATGTTTAAAAGTCATCAAAGTGGTCAGGCACTGTGGCATAATGGGTGAAGCCACCGCCTGCAGTGCCAATATCCCATACGGGCGCCGATTTGAGACCCGGCTGCTCCACTTCTGATCCAGCTCTCTGCTGTGGCCTGGGAAAGCAGCAGAAGATGGCCCAAGTGCTTGGGCCCCTGCAACTACATGGGAGACCCAGAGGAGGCTCCTAGCTCTTGGCTTTGGACTGGCACAGCTCTGGCCGTTGCAGCCATTGGGGGAGTAAACCAGCAGATGGAAGATCTTTCTCTCTCTGCCTCTATGACTCTCTGTAATTGTACCTTTCAAATAAATAAATAAGTCTTTAAAAAAAAAAAAGTCCTCAAAAATAAATTAGAATAATATGCCTGCTTTTAGAAACAAAAATATTTGCTTAAAGAACCACAGTAATAATATACATTGTACTTTAAGCTTGTGTTACTTTAAACTTGTATTAACCTTGAAGTTAGTTCTTTTTGCTTTAGTCTTATGTCTTCCACAATGTATGTGGCTTTATTTGTCTATTTGCTGATTCTGAAGATTGCTAATGCTAAAATCCTGAAGTTATAAAAATGGACTCCTATTAGCAAAAATGACCATATATCCAGATAAGTGTTTAAGAAGTAGAGAGTTGTGTGAAATTATGGTGGCTTCCAACTAATATTTCTAGGAGACCTAAGTGAATAGCAACATATCATCATCTATCCCCTAAAAATAATATGGAGAAATACGATAGTTTGTAAGGGAAAGAAGTGCCTAGATTTGCATGCCTGTGGGTGGAAAATGATAGACCAGAGTCCATACTACTAAGCTGCAGGAGTAACTGGAATCCTGGTCCTGGTGCTAGGTTAGTGTACTGCTTTGCCAAAGAATAAACTTTTTAACCTTCAAACCCAGGTTTTCTTGTGACCTATTGGGTTGTCTTTAAAAATTTTATTTTGCATGGTAATTGGTTTTTATTAGAGCAAATTCAGTTGAGTTAACTTTATTTTAATCACATGTAAGTTTCCATAGGGAAGAAAATTTGCCTTTCAGAGTATTATTTCTTCATAATTCTAGTTTTCAGTGTAATCATAATAATCAAAATGCTAAAAAATGCTTTAAGATTTTTTATTTTATTTACTTTTTTTTTATTTTTTTATTTTTTGACAGGCAGAGTGGACAGTGAGAGAGAGAGAGAGACAGAGAGAAAGGTCTTCCTTTTGCCGTTGGTTCACCTTCCAATGGCCGCCACGGCCGGCGCACTGCGGCCGGCGCATCGCGCTGATCCGAGGCCAGGAGCCAGGTGCTTTTCCTGGTCTCCCATGTGGGTGCAGGGCCCAATTACTTGGGCCATCCTCCACTGCACTTCCCTGGCCACAGCAGAGAGCTGGCCTGGAAGAGGGGCAACCGGGACAGAATCCGGCGCCCCGACCGGGACTAGAACCTGGTGTGCCGGCACCGCAAGGTGGAGGATTAGCCTAGTGAGCCACGGAGCCGGCCATATTTTATTTACTTTTAAAGATTTATTTATTTATTTGAAAGGCAGTATTACAGAGAGGCAGAGGCACAGAGAGAAGTCTTCCATCCACTGGTTCATTCTCCAGATGGCTGCAGCTGCTGGAGCTGGGCCAATTCAAAGCCAGGAGCCAGGTGCTTCTTCTGGATCTCCCACGCGGGTACAGGTGCCCAAGGACTTGGGACATCTTCAACTGCTTTCCCAAGCCATAGCAAAGAGCAGGATCAGAAGTGGAACAGCTGGGACTCGAACTGGTGTCCATATGGGATGCTGGCACTACAGGTGGCAGCTTTATCTGCTGCACCACAGTGCCAACCCCTGAATTTTTTATAAAAACAAACCCTGACTTAATTATTGGGTCTCTTCCTACCATTTCTGGTTTGGAGATAATACTTCTCATTTTTCACAGCAGAGTCATGAGAATTAATCATGTAGTTCCTGGAAAGTGAGTAAACCCTTCGGAAGCAAAACAGTACGAAGACCTACGTAAGGGGTTATCTCCCCAAGGATGTAATTTACTCTACACGTCTTCTACGTTTCCCTTAGCATAGAAAGAATCACTCTGCTGTCTTGCCAGCCATTGGTGCTGTCAGTGGCTGCCCATGAACTTCTCATGCAGTGTTAATCCCCACCAGCGTTTGAGCTCTTGATGTGTGCAGTCATAATTGTTCAGCACCAAAGCTTTGCTGCACAGATAGCGTGCAGATTGGTGTTAGGCAGGCTCTAGCATGGTAATTTTCATAGAATATTTAGGCCACCAGCATTTTAGAACATTGTTACTTATATTTTAAGTCATCATACTACTAAAAGAATTGATGAAACTTTTGTCTATTAGTCATGAGTCAGGGATAAGCAAAAGGAATTTGTAGCAGTTTGCCTTCCTCTGATATGTCATATACATCTAAATATGTAATAAAAGGAACAAGTTGTGTAGAGAGGAAACATGCAGCGTGTAATTTAAAATACTTGATGGGAGAGTATGTAGGCTATATGGGAATTTGAGGGACTACTTATTTATTTATTTATTTTTTAAAGATTTAAGCCAGGAGCCAGGAGCCTTCTCCAGGTCTCTCACACGGGTACAGGGGCTCAAGGACTTGGGCCATCTTCTACTGCTTTCCCAGGCCATAGCAGAGAGCTGGATCGGAAGTGGAGCAGCCGGGACTCAAACTGGTGCCCATATGGGATGCCAGCATTGCTAGGCGGCAGCTTTAGTCATAGCACCGGCCATGGGACTTCTCATTTAAGGAGTAATGTGAAAATGAAAGCATAGTTTCATAGATCCTCATTTTCACATCATTTCTGTGAAGGTACAATGAAAAGATCATTTTTAAAAAATATTTATTTTCTTTATTAGAAAGGATTGTTGGGGGGGGTGGTGGTTTACTCCCTGGATGGCCTCAACAGGCTAGGCCAGACAGGAGCCAGGAGCCAGGAGTTCCTCTGGGTCTCTCAGGTGGGTGCAGGGGCCCAAGGACTTGGCCATTCTCTGCTGCTTTCCCAGGAGCACTAGCAGGGAGTTGGATCAGAAGTGGAACAGACAGGAGGTGAATCAGTGCCTATATGGGATGCTGGCATCGCAGGAAATAACTTTACTTGTTATGTCACAATGCTGTCCCCAGTGAGAAGGTCTTAATTGAGGATAAAATACAAATTGAAGGGAGGAATAAAGATTTTTCAGGAAATAAGGGAAGGATTAGAAAGATGTTCTTCTCCCCTTTAAAAAAATGGTTATTAGTACAGACATACATCAGTTAGCTACATTTGATGTATAATAACTTCTTTTTTTAAGATTTATTTATTTATTTATTTGGAAGTCAGAATTACACGCAGAGAAGGAGAGACAGAGGGAGAGAGAGAGAAAGACAGTGAGGTCTTCCATCCGCTGGTTTACTCCCCAGTTGGCTACAACAACCGGAGCTGCGCCAATCCAGAGGAGGAGCCAGGAGCATCTTCCGGGTCTCCCACACGGGTGCAGGGGCCTGAGGACTTTGGCCATCTTGTACTGCTTTCTCAGGCCATAGCAGAGAGCTGGATCGGAAGTGGAGCAGCCAGGACTCGAACTGGTGCCCATAGGGGATGCTGGCACTGCAGGCGGCACCTGCTGTACCACAGCGGGGGCCCCTGTATAGTAACTTTAACAAATTTGAATTAGAAAATAAGATACAGTGTCTGGTGCTGTGGTGTAGTGGGTAAAGCCACCACCTGCTGTGCCGGCATCCCATATGGGAACTGATTCAAGTCCCAACTGCTCCACTTCTGATCCAGTTCCCTGCTATGGCCTGGGAAAGCAGTAAAAGAGGGCCCAAGTCCTTGGGCTCCTGCATCCACGTGGAAGACCCAGAAGCAGCTCCTGGCTCCTGGCTTCAGATCAGCTCAGCTCTAGCTGTTGCGGCCATCTGAGGAATGAACCAGCAAGTGGAAGTGGAAGACTGCTCACTCTCTCTCTGTCAGCCTCTCTGTAACTCTGCCTTTCTTTTTCTTTTCTTTTTCTTTCTTTTCTTTTCTTTTCTTTTTTTTTTTTTTTTTTGACAGGCAGAGTGGACAGTGAGAGAGAGAGACAGAGAGAAAGGTCTTCCTTTGCCGTTGGTTCACCCTCCAATGGCCGCCGCGGCCGGCGCGCTGCGGCTGGCGCACTGCGCTGATCCGATGGCAGGAGCCAGGTGCTTCTCCTGGTCTCCCATGGGGTGCAGGGCCCAAGCACCTGGGCCATCCTCCACTGCACTTCCCTGGCCACAGCAGAGAGCTGGCCTGGAAGAGGGGCAACTGGGACAGAATCCGGCGCCCTGACCAGGACTAGAACCTGGTGTGCCGGTGCCGCCAGGCAGAGGATTAGCCTAATGAGCCGTGGCGCCGGCCTAACTCTGCCTTTCAAATAAAACAAATCCTAAAAAAAAATACAGTGTCCAGTTATAAGGAGTGGGAAATAGGCCGCTTTCTGTTACAGTAAGTTTAAACATTTTTGTTTCAAGGAGTTCATTGTTTTTGCTCAATGACACACTGGTTGATAAAGAGTTCGGGGTTGGTCATTTTAAGCATTGGTGCTGTATTCATTCCAAGACTTACTGAGGGTATCCCAGTAGAAGAAAGAAATGGGTGATATGTTGATATGGGTTAACTAAATGAAACAGGAGCAGTAATTGAAAATTCGTTGTCAGATGTAGTGTGTGAGGATGGTTTGGGTATGAAACAGCATATGGTGGATGAAATCTTGCAGTGTGTACTGGTGTTCGCCAGTGGTGTTTCAGATGAGTGACAATGAATACGAAGTTCTCTCAAAAGGAAGGCTCTATTTTAAGCACCTATGCTTTATAATTAAAACTTTGAAAACTTTGATTTTAGATCATCTCCTGTGCACATCATAGCTACTAGCAAAAGTTTACATTCCTACGCACGCCCTCCACCAGTGTCCTCATCTTCGAACCCTCATCACCACTGGAAGGAGGAGACCCCAGTGAGACATGAACGGGTGAGTTCCTTCCGGAGGTCACGCTTTCAGGAAGGTTGCAGCCGACACCTGCCCCGTCTAAGAAGCTCCTTGGAGGCACATTCAGAGAGGAGAAAGTATGTCTCGTTCTGCTGGTGTCAGGACTGCATTTTGTAAACAGCTCATTTCCTGTTAGGACAGTCTGTAACAAGTAGGAGTACACATTTTCCCCTAAGTTTAGAATGATTAAGTTATTAACTAATAAAAGATAAGCTTGAAAGCTTGGCATAGAAACAGGTATTAAAAGATAAAAAATAAGGTTATCATATTTTTCTCCATAGGCAAACAGTGAGTCAGAGGCTGGCATTTTCTGCATGTCCTCCCTGTCAGATGATGATGATTTGGGGTGGTGCAATTCCTGGCCTTCCACTGTTTGGCACTGCTTTTTGAAAGGTAACAAACAAAAGCAAAATACTTGGCTGCTGAGCAGCGTCAGTAGGTAGCGTGCACGTCACACATCTAATTCTCGTTTTCTGCTTAAACTTCAGGCACACGGCTGTGCTTTCATAAGGGAAGCAATAAGGAGTGGCAGGATGTTGAAGATTTTGCTAGAACTGAAGGTTGTGAAAATGAGGACGACCTCCAGATGAGCACTCACAAGGTTAATTTCAAATTCTTCAGAAATCTTTCTAAATGAGGCGTAAGGTTCATGGTGAATCTGTGAGCATGTCTTCTGTTTGCTTTCATGTTATATGACACTGTATGTCTCAGGTACTGGTTTCTCCTGAGGGAGAGGAGCAGTGATTTAGGCTTACCTGGGTATGCTTTCTTGCATAGGAAAAACAGGATGCTTCATAGCGCTTTTCTGTATCTTATGTATTTTATATTGGGGAACACTAAATTGTCATAAAAATGAAATAATCAAAGCTTTGTCTTACTACTCCCCTGTAGATAATTGATAGTGTTTAAATGATCTTACCAAACACAAGCAATTTCAGCAAAAGCAGTAGTGAACATTAGGATTAGTGATTGACACCTTTCACTTTGAGATCTTTAATTCTGCATCCCTGCTGTTAGCAGAAAGAGTTGCCATGAAGTGTGCTTGCTTGTAAGTCCTTTTCTGTCTTACTGTCTTGCTTCTCTTGAAAGAAACAGTCTTGGCATGGCTGCCTTCACTCCCCAGCCCTGCCCCTCGCTGCCATTACCCTTCACCCCTGTTCACAGTAGTCAGACTTTGGCCTGCACTGCATGACTAGAAGCGGCCCAGCTTACTGGCATTGTTCTGATTCCTAGGACCTGAGACTTAGGCGTGGTCTGTTTGCTCTGCAGTACTACATTCAGTGTTCCTGACATCTTCCCTTGATGGTGGAGCGTGGCAGTGCCCTAGTCCTCGTTGCTTTCTCCCGTGCTTGCCTGCCCAGGGAATGTGCCGAAGCCCGAGTTCTGCCCCTCTGCACTTGTCATCACTTCCTTTCTGCTCATGAGTCAGTGTTGCCTCCATAGTGTCTTGAGGAAAGCACTTAGGACTTGGAGTCAGAACATCTGGGTTGGCTTTCTGCCTCTCCAGGCACTGTTTGTATGACTGGCCTTGGACATCTGTACATTGAGACTGGATTAGTTGTAAGGTGTCGGAGCTCCAGGAATCAGATTACTTATAAATATGCATCTGTAGCCTTCACCTACCCATTTCCAATTGCATGTTAGATATCTCATGAATGTCAGTCAGCTCCTCAAACTCCGGGCCCAGAAGCTCTACTGACTTCTCTCTGACCCCTCTTGGGGTCTTTTAAAGCGACTATCCTTCTTGCTGACCTGATTCGCAATCATCAGGTTGTCTTACTGTTCCCATTCTCTCCTTCAGTACTTCATACGTGCACTAATATAATAATAATTGGATATTCTAGTTAGCTATTGGCATATTTGTTGCAGGGTAAGAATCACGTCTTGTTTGTATTTTTAGATCTTATAACTTAGCATGTACTAAACACTCCATAAATATTCATGATTCATCTCTCCTTTTTAGCCTTATTTGCCCCAAATCTGAACTCACCTTGTACTTTTAGCAAATATTCAACATTCTCCAAGGAAGCTAGCTGCTCATGACAACTTGTTTCTGTGCAAGGCGTGCTCTCGTTCTACCATTCTACATTTTGTTCTTTTAGCTCCCAGTTCAAATGGAACTGAAAGCCATCACTAGTATCTTTTGGAATGAGTATCTTCTTTTACTAAACTCCATCGGCCTTACTCAAGTTAAAAGTGCTTATTACCATCTGCCTCATACATACTGTTGTTCTTTATATGTGTGCCTTTCTGCCCTACTGGTTTGGAAACTCTTTAAAGGCACAAGTTCTGTCTTTGTTATTTTTCCCACAGAGTCTTACACGTGATGAAAACTTCACTGTGTCCTGAGTTGAACATTTCCAATTCATTCACTCTGTGCATATATTTTCAGGGCTATGGTTCTGATGGTCTAAAGTTGTTATCACATGAAGAAAGTGTGTCATTTGGTGAGTCTGTTCTGAAGTTGACTTTTGATCCTGGTACAGCAGAAGATGGCTTACTTACCGTAGAGTGTAAGCTGGACCACCCTTTCTATGTTAAAAATAAAGGTAGGGCTTCGATTGAGTTTGTAGTAACTTTTAAAAGTTTCTTAAATCTCTGATTATGTATTTTGGCTTTGATGATTAAGGGGGGAAAAAAGATTTGAAGGGAAAATTTCCTTCAAACTAAGTAAAAACGCCATAGAGAATGCTTATTATAATAATATCTAATGATGCTCGAGTATCTTAACAACAGTCAGATGGGTCTCTAATTCCTACAGGATTCCTCTAGCGTGCTATCATAAGTTCTGTGTTATTTTGGTATAGTTTGGGGAATGTTGTATTCTGGTAATCACATTTTGATTTATTTACCAGATATGTTGTAAACCTGAATCATTTTTCAAAGGCTTACTAGAATAACACCATAACAGTATGTTAAACATAATGTAATAATTCAGAGACTATCTCATGGTACTAATTATCATCATTTATCACTATCTTATAGGTTGATGGAAGTGCTGATTGATAGAGATGTACATATTAATAAAGTGTGTAATTACACTAGTTTGGAGGGCTTTTCCATTGTTGAAAGGAAATAATTACCTAGTACTTTTACCACAGATGCATGACCTGTGTTAGAAAAATCTAAATTTTAAGTAATTATTTTAATAACTTTTAAATTTTTTAGATGCAGAAATAATGGTAGGTCTGTTACAGAATCATCTGGGTGCTTTCTTTCACTCATCCTTTGTGCTGCTGTTGTTTGACTTCAGGTTGGTCCTCATTTTACCCAAGCCTGACTGTGGTGCAGCATGGCATTCCATGTTGTGAAGTCCACATTGGCGATGTCTGTCTACCTCCCGGACACCCCGACGCCATTAATTTTGATGATTCAGGGGTCTTTGATACATTTAAAAGGTAATATTGGGTAAAATCCCTTTTTTTATTTAAATTTATTCTTAATTTCTTTAATGATTGCTAAGTCAAATATTTAGAATTTGATAATTACAAAAGGACTACTTAAAGTATAGTCATGATGACATGACAAACTAGGTGGTTAAGTGTGAAGAATTAGAAGTTTTACATGAGTAGTCATATGGACAAAGCGAGTTTATAAAACATTTAGGATTAGATTAGAAACAATATCACACTGCATGACCAAGAATTTAGTGGATCAGCTTTGATAGTTACATTTGAAAAATCTGCTAAGTTTAACCAGCCTGTAAGCCTACTAGTCTTCATAGCTAATTCTTTCTTTGTGAGTAGTTACCTGTGTTTACTACTTATTTTCATCAAGGACATTAGTTGTTTAAAAATAGCAAAAATTTGACATTTGGAGATTTAGAAAGGGAGCAGTTTTTCCTGAGTTTACCTTGCTAGTAACTAGCAGAATAAAACATGAACCCATGTGTCCCAACTGTAAGTTGACTAGTGTCCCAGTTTATATGGGACTTTCCTGGGTTCAGCACTGAGTCCAGCATTCTTTTAAAACCCTCAGTCCTGACATACTGGGCCAGTTGTTTATCCTGCTCTCAGAAGGTACCCAGAGAAAGCCTTTATCTGGGATTTAAAAACTCACTCTTTTTTGAGATGATTATCCAGTATATAAGCATGTAAAGGCACTAAGTAAAGAATTCTTCAGAGTTCATATTATCCTGTACTTCTTATTTCATTCAACAAAATGCAATATATTTTATATATTCCTAAGGATAAGAGACATTGTTACTAAAAAAGCGGCTAGCATAGGGCCCACACCGCAGTCTGTTTCATAAATGTCCACGACATTGGAATCTAAGTGCTGTTTGACTGCATGTTTTAGTTTCTTTGAAAAACTATAGAAAAATCAGAGAATTTTAAGTATTCTTAGAATGTAGATACTGGTAAGTATGTTTTCGGTCAGGGTGTAACCTAATAGAAAATTTTGGGGGATACTTTGGCTTTATCTTGTAAAGGTGAGTATCAGCAATTCCATGTCCATTACACATACTCCAGAGGAAAATTCTTGTGGATAGAACAAGGTGATAGGGGCTGGCGCCGTGGCTCACTTGGTTAATCCTCCACCTGCGATGCCAGCATCCCATATGGGGGCCGGGTTCTGGTCCCGGTTGCTCCTCTTCCAGTCCAGCTCTCTGCTGTGGCCTGGGAAGGCAGTGGAGGATGGCTGAAGTGCTTGGGCCCCTGCACCTGCATGGGAGACCAGGAAGAGGCACCTGGCTCCTGGCTTTGGATCGGCGCAGAGCCGGCCATGGAGGCCATTTGGGGAGTGAACCAACGGAAGGAAGACCTTTGTCTCTCTCTCTCACTGTCTTAACTCTACCTGTCAAATAAACAAAAATAAAAAAAAAAAAATTTAAAAAAAAGGAACAAGGTGATGTGTAAATAAGCTTGTAGCTAGCTCTATTGCTCATAATAAAAATGTTATCAAACATTATCAGTACCTGCTAACTGAAGTATAATCATGCAGTGAAACTTTTTATCAGTTGAAAAAATTATAAGCTTTATAAATAATCTTCATCTTATGGTTATGTTGGGGGTTCCCTAAGACCACATTGTGATTCTGTGAGTCACCACAGTTGTGTTCATTGCCATGATTTATTGTGGCAAGGATCAGGAAAAGGAAAGAAATGGAGTGAAAGTCTGGGGGAAGCCAGTCTTGCAAGGTCCTCTCCGGTGGAGGAAGGCACAGAAGACGTGCTGAATTCCTTCTGCGGGAGTTGTGACAACACGTGTGAGGTGCTATCTGCCGGGGCCGCTCGTGAAGATGCCCAGCATCCAGGGTTTTACTGTGAGCTGATCGCCTCTGCTTGGTACCTGTCAAGATCCCGGACTTCCAAGAGAACAGAAGGTGTTTCAGAGTTGTTTGTGCAGTTTAGTTGCAGGAAGCGATTCTCGTCAGTGTGGGCATGCTAGGAATCATGGGAAAGTCCCAAAGGCCAACCGTATGGGAACACCTGTGAAAGGATACCACTCAGGCCTGCCATACTGTCTTCTTTGCACAATAAAACATTATGTGTTATGTGCTAGTGTAATAAGCATATTAACATAATACTTTGATAGTATTTATATTTATGAATCATAGGTTGTTTTCATAATAGAATGAGAAACCTAAGTTTAAGGAGCCTGGTTATCTTTGGGGCTGGCCAATGTGGAACATTTGTGATCAGTACAAACATCCACTTTTTCATTGGGATTCTGGGTTCACTTATATTTATATGCATGCTTCATAACTTATCTATATGCTACATGGAGTTTTTTTTTTAAAGATTTATTTATTATTTGAAAGGCAGAGTTACAGAGGGGCAGAGAGAGTGGTCTTCCATCTTCTGGTACACTCCCCAAATGGCCACAATGGCTGGAGCTTTGCCAGTCTGAAGCCAGGAGCTTCTGGGTCTCTCACATGGGTGCAGGGGTCCAAGGACCTAGACCATTTTCTGCTTTCCCAGGCCATAGCAGAGAGCTGGATTGGAAGTGGGGCAGGCGAGACTCGAACCAGTGCCCATATGGGATGCTGGTGCTGCAGGTGGCAGCTTTACTCGCTAAGCCACAGCGCCAGCCCTGTTACATGACTTTAAGATGTGAAGTATTGCATGGTGCAAAACTTGTGCTTTTTAATGCAAAAGGGACACTTGGCTGCTTAGTTCCTGTCCCTTCTCACCTGGAATGTTACTGTTACTTAACTTCCACCAAATGATCTCTCTCAAGACAGCCAGGTCATTGATCTCGTTTTACTTCTGAGTGACAGCAGCAAACACCAACAAGACCCTCCTTCCTCTTCCCACAAAGGAGTGGCCATTGGGCAGTTTGACCCAGAGAAACTATGAAAAAGTTGAGGAGCATGGAGGAGCACAAAGGTTTCCTGTGGACTGGGTTACAAAGTGGGGGTTAAGGGAGTTGAGGCCCTGCATCGGGAGGGCAAGAAGGGAAAGGCAGGCAGGAAGAACCAACAGACTACCAGGCCGCCTCAGACTAAGTTCCCAAGTGCACTTGGGGTTTTGGGGTAGCCTAATCTCTCGGGTCATGAGTTACTACATTTTAGCTTAGTGAGAACTGGAAGTAGTCAACAGTACATCCGTGAGCTCTTCCACACAATTTGAAGCTCTACTATGGAAATGAAACCCATTTTGAGACACTGAGCTAATTCTAGGCATCAGGCACTTTACAGCGGTCACTTGCGAAGCGAATGTTTCTACTCAGTAATTGATGATTTATTTTTATTTTTATTTTTTTAAATTTTTTGACAGGCAGAGTGGACAGTGGGAGAGAGAGACAAAGGTCTTCCTTTGCCGTTGGTTCACCCTCCAATGGCCACCGCCGCCGGCGTGCTGCAGCCAGCATACCGCGCTGATCTGATGGCAGGAGCCAGGTGCTTCTCCTGGTCTCCCATGGGGTGCAGGGCCCAAGCACTTGGGCCATCCTCCACTGCCTTCCCGGGCCACAGCAGAGAGCTGGCCTGGAAGAGGGGCAACCGGGACAGAATCCGGCGCCCCGACTGGGACTAGAACCCGGTGTGCCGGCGCCGCAAGGCGGAGGATTAGCCTAGTGAGCCGCGGCGCCGGCCCAGTAATTGATGATTTAAGAAACTTGCTGAGTACCTACTGTGTGTCAGGTACTGTTCATTGCCCTTCATTCTCCCGAGAGGGAGAGAACTAGATCCGAGGGAGGTTAAGGCACATGTTCCAGACAGAGCCAGTAAGTGTGAGAAGTTAGGATTTGAGCTTCGGCCTTAGAAGGCTGCCAGATGCAGTCCTGGGAGTGCCACCGCGTGCGAGCCTCTGCCGGGGCGCACTGGGTTTACCCTCCCAGCAGCACTGCATCACATGCACAAGTATTTATCTTTACTTAAATAAAAACCAGCGTCTGCATGATGTACTTAACCTGCCGCCAGTAGGTGGCAGAGCTGGGATTGGAACCCAATTGAAGGGTGACATTATTATGCTCTTCAGAGTTAATTTAAAAAATGAGTTAAGACATGGGCACACCTCTGTTTCCAGTCGAAAGGAGGAAATGGGTCAGTGTGTGCGTGTGGTGCGAGCTGATGGGCAGCGGGTAGCTCGGTGGGAGCATGAACTGGTGACGGTCGATTCAGATCCTAGCTCTGCAATACACTTGCTCTGGAAGCCTGCATACGTTGAGTAAACCTTTGAATTTTTTTTCCTATAAAATAGGGATAATAGTGAAAGAAGGACTAAAGAAGCTATTATGGGAGTACTTAAAAATTTATGGAAAATGAGATTAGAAGATAATTTTTGGTACAAAAATATTTTGAAGCCAGGGCCTAGGAAGGGTCTTCAGAAAGAAAGTTCATGGAAAATGTGTATAGTGAAAAACTCTGCATGGTTTGCACCAAAATAAACTTGTCTTTTAGTTCCTTTTACCCAGAAATCTTGGCAGTGTCCTTGTATGTGTGACGTAATAAGCACTACAGTATTGTGGACTTTGCCTTAAGAGTATTGACTCTACAGCGAGGACAGAAGTCTTTCCGAGCCCAAGGAACGACACATACACAGAGGCGTGAAAAGCCCCTGAGGCTGTGCAGCAAGGCTGAGCTCTGCTAAAGAGTGTCCAGGCTGTGTGTTAATGCTGGTGCAGTCATGTCAAAACCCTGAGTTTTGTGACTGACTGTTTCTGATTTCAGTTGTAGCCATAATGGAGATAATGATTATCTTGTGCCACTAGAGGGCAGCGTTTTCAAATTTTAGTAATTAGTGAACCTTCTGTCTTTTGGTATTTTGAATTTTAATTAAATATTTTCTTTTAGTAAAGATTAATAAATTTATGTTATATCTCATTTATAGTGCTTACTCTCCTGTTTTCCTAAATAGAAAGGGCTTAAGATATTACACAAATTGCAATCCTAGCAAATGAACATTCTCTTACGTAATACTGATTATTGTGTGCTCGTTTTGGGATCAAAGTATATTTTGTGTACGCCTTTGAGAAGAGACATTGTTGGCCAGTAATGACAATTCATTTTTACTGTGTATGGTGGATGGTGTGTGACTACTTCATTCATTTAGCTCTTTCTGCCTGAAGAATACTTAATAATTTCTCATATTTTACCTAACACCAGCCCATTTTGATGTATGACAAGAATTTCTGTGTCAGGGATGGCAGAATTGGATTTAGAAGAGAAGCTGAAAAGATTTTCTGTCAAGGAGGTAACAAAACACAGGCAGAAAATCAATACAGTTGGAACGAAAGAGGTTTTTTTTTCCTTTTAAGATTTATTTATTTGAAAGTCAGTTACGCAGAGGGAGAGAGAGAGAGGTCTTTCATCCGCTGGTTCATTCCGCAATTGGCTGCGATGGCCAGAGCTGTGCCGATCCGAAGCCAGGAGCTTCTTCTGGGTCTCCCATGTTGGTGCAGGGGCCCAAGCATTTGGGTCATCTTCTTCCGCTTTCCCAGGCCACAGCAGAGAGCCAAATCAGAAGTGGAGCAGCCAGGACTCGAACCGGCGCCCACATGGGATGCTGGCACTGTAGGTGGCAGCTGTACCTGCTAAGTAAGCCACAGCAGTGGTCCCACAAAAGTTTATTTAAAAAATTTATTTATTTGAAAAACAGAGAACACTTCTCTGGTTTACTCCCCAAATGGCTGCTTAGGCTGGGTTTGGGCAGGGCTGGGCCTTTTAGTAATGGAGCCATCACCACTGTCACTTGGGGGGCCATGATAGCAGGAGGCTGGAAACGAGAGCCAGACCCGAGTACTGAACCCAGGCACTGCAGTGTGTGACGCAGGTGTCTCCACTGGCATTTCAACCACCAGGCCAAATGGCTGCCAAAGAATTCTTTTGCCTGATGTGTATTTAGGCTGTGGTCTGCATTAGCTCTAATTTTCAGCTGATACTTTGACTTAGTAGGATTCTTACTTGGTCATCTTGAGTTGAGCCAAGGGCAGTCCCAGGTGCTGAGGTTTTGGCGAGGAATCCTAGGGCTTTGGAGCTGCACAGGTCTGGGCTTGATGCTGAGCAGTGCCACCTGTGGCAGCAGCACATTGCCTGTTGTAGCCTGTGCTTCGGCTCAGAGTGGTGACAACGATGGCCCTCCAGGCTGGCTCGAGGAGGGTGAGACACAGAATGTATAGTTCACATTCATGCCTATGCAAAGAGAATGCGGTATTTCCTGATGAGTGGGTTTTTGCCATGAACTGTGACTAGCTGTGTGAGAAGATGCAATGGTCTTCTGTGTGCTTTAAGTTCCTTTAGTGGCATTTACCAGCTTGGCACTGCCTTCGTCTACCTTTTTGTCGTCTGTATCATTTACTCCTTAGGCCTGGTGTATGCCTGATAACTCCATTTAAATTTTCTAGATCTAGGTTCCTTTGAGGCAAGAAACAAGATGATCAGATTTGTCAGAAAGTGACAAATGACCAGGCTGCGTGGGACTCGAGGGAGTGTGTGCTGTGAATAGTGTGTTGATTACACCAGGTTCATGGAGGGTGCACTTTTCTTTTAAACTTTTGTACTTGGAGTTTTAATGAGTAATTCCAGCAGTGCGTATAAAAAATTTAATTTGAAAGCAACTTACAATGGCAAAGTTATTGAAGTAGTGTTGGCATGATTATGTAGGGAAAAATGCACTGAAATTTCCAATGAGTTGGTAAGTTTGTTTTTTCTTTTTAAAATACATCCTGTTGAGACAAGCTAAACTGTTTTTTGCGTTTTCAGCTATGACTTCACCCCCCTGGACTCCTCTGCAGTGTACGTGTTAAGCAGTATGGCTCGTCAGCGCCGTGCCTCTCTGTCCTGTGGAGGACCTGCTGGCCAAGACTTCGCAGCATCTGGGTTTAGTAAAAACTGTGGCTCACCGGGATCATCACAGCTCTCTTCGAATTCTTTGTATGCTAAATCTGTCAAAAACCACAGCTCAGGGACTGTGAGTGCCACTTCTCCTAATAAGTGCAAAAGACCAATGAATGCCTTCATGCTTTTTGCCAAAAAATACAGAGTTGAATATACTCAGATGTACCCAGGGAAAGATAACAGGTAAGCGATAATGATTTTAATTCTGATAATTGACACTGAAGTGTGGTTCTGAGTACCTTCATTAGTAAGTCTGTTCCCCCAGCAGTTAGTGTTAGCAAGGCTGCTTTCTGGACTGTTCTCATGGTGACTCTCACTGTAGCTTCAGGTGTTAAGGTTCTATCAGGTTAGACCTCTTACTGCTCACCGGTCTTTCTCAGTCTATTTTGGTCACCATCTAACACTGAGGTATGTTCTGTCTCTAGAATTCAGTGGAAAACTCATGTCATTTTGAACTCAGATTTTCCCCTTGTCTCTATTTATTATGACATCTTTATTAAAAAAGTTCACAGCTGTGGGGCAAGTTGTGAGGGAATGAAGTTAAGATTTATTTATTTGAAAGGCAGAGCGCGCAATAGAGACACAGATCTTCTGTCTGCTGATTCATTCCCCAACTGGCTGCAGTGGTTGGGGCTGGGCCAAGTTGGAGCCAGGAGCTTCTTCCAGGTCTCCTACACAGGTGCAGGGCCCCAAGCACTTGGGCCATCTTCTACTGCTTTCCTAGGCCATAGCAGAGAGCTGGGTCAGAAAAGGAACAGCTGGGACTTAAAGTGGCATTCTTATGGGGTTCTGTTAGCCGGCTACGCCACAGTGCTGGCCCCAGGTCTAACATTTTAAAACCAGTGATGGGGCAGGAGCTGTGGCGCAGCGAGTTAAAGCCCTTGCTTGAAGCGCCGGCATCCCATATGGGGGGCAGTTCTAGTCCCGGCTGTTCCTCTTCTGATCCAGCTCTCTGCTGTGGCCTGGGAAAGCAGTAGAAGATGGCCCAAGTGCTTGGACCCCTGCAGGGCCATCTGGGGAGTGAACCAGCAGATGGATGACCTCTCTCTGTAACTCTTTCAAGTAAATATAAAACAAACACTAAAAACGGTGTTATTTTGAGTCTAGCAAATGCAGTTAACTTATTTCAGAATAAGTTTTCTAAGTGTCTTGTAATACCACCTTCAAAAACATTCCACCCTTACTTTGAAAGGGGTGTGTGTGTGGTGCTTAATGATTTGCTTACATGTACCTTTAACTCAAAGGCTACAGAAGTTGGTTTTTAATTCTGGGAGCCACAGTACAATGTTGCGTTAGCTGCGTTTGCTGCATGTTTAATTTTGTTGGCAAGTAGCAGAGCAGCTTCTGTGATGATGATTCTCTTGAAAGCACAGATGCCCATCACTTTGACATGAGGTCTTCAAAAAGTTCATGGAAAATGCATCTGATGAAAGCAAGCCTGTGCATGGATTTGATATTTTGCACAAAATAAACTTGTATTTTAATCATATTGTTCCAGAGACTTTCTGAAGACCCTCATGCACATTGTAGAATGAGACAGAACCTGCTTTGTACAACGTCATGCAGTGAATGGTCAAAAACTCTTCATAGAAGGAAAACGGTTTATGTCTGTGTGCTGTGGTGAGGCTGAATATTTAGGTTAGCAGGGGGACGATAAGTAGAAATAGGAATATGATATATTCTTTCAGTTTGACTTCTTATTTTTTTTTTAAGATTTATTTATTAGAAAGAGTTCTACAGAGAGAGAAACAGAAGCAGAGAGTGGTCTCCCATCCACTAGTTTACTCCCCATTTTGGCCTCAAAGGCTGGAACTGAGCTAATCCAAAGCCAGGAGCTTCCTCCAGGTCTTCTCACGAGGGTGCAGGGGCCCAAGGACTTGGGCCATCTTTCACTGCTTTCCCAGGCCATAGCAGAGAGCTGGATCGGAAGTGGAGCAGCCGGGACTGGAACCAGGGTCCATATAGGATGCCGGTACTGCAGGCAGTGGCTTTACTCACTACGCCACAGCGCCGGCCCCGGTGTCTTGATTTTGAGTGTATCTAGTTTTCTCGGGTGTTTAGTACAAATACTCCCTAAGGTTTACTTAGTTTTTGAGAGGTCAACAGTGAGGTATGCTTAGTTATGCCATTTTGACTAGGGTTGCATGAATGAAGACTTTTCGTAAGTCTTCATTAGGTTGTGGCACAAAACAACTTCTAATATGAGCTGCTTATGCTGATGATACTGAATGCTGTCTGTCTGCCTTTTATATCTTCAACTTGTAAAAACTTAGGTGCTAGGATAGATCCATATTACATTTAGTTGAAGCGTTTTCTGTGGATTTAACTTTGTAGAATATGCATATGAGTTCTAACCACTTGAGATGTCCTTCGGCAGTTGGGAATACTGGCATCATCCCAGAAGGGTGAAATGTCGGGACTGAGAAGTGGACCGTGTGACTTGGGGTTTTACTGGAAATGACGGTTACAGCCTTGACCTTTGCACTGCTCTGTGAGGATCAAGATCTTCTTTTAACTTTACATTTGTTCCTGAAGTAGCAGCACTTGGCATGATTTTATGAAAAACTTTGGCCTTTATAAAGCATTTTGTAAATATTTATTTTACAGAGCCATAAGTGTGATCCTTGGTGACAGGTGGAAGAAAATGAAGAACGAAGAGAGAAGGATGTACACATTAGAAGCAAAGGCTTTGGCAGAAGAACAAAAGCGTTTAAATCCTGACTGTTGGAAAAGGAAAAGAACCAACTCAGTACGTGTCAACAGTCACTTAGAATCACCTTGACGCAGTCCCCTAGGTTTCTGGCGTGTTGGTGCCACTGCTGTAGCCTTGGAAGCGCTGTGTGGACGCTCTTTGTCAGCATGCGTACTCTTCAGAATGTGCTGACGTGTTCATGCCTCCTTGTAAGGGAGACTGCCTTCCGTGCATCATTAAGTAGCACTTACTTTCTTGGGACGGAAGTGGAAACAGCAGGCAAGCTTAAGCTTAAGCGTGCTTGTCCTGCACGTTGAAGTGCGGAAATCATGGTGTCGGTAGTGCAGGTTGAACATCCCTAAATCAGAAATCCCCAACCTAAAACTTCTGGTATCACTCAAGTTTTGGATTCCAGATTTTCGGATTTGGGATGCTCAGGCAGTGAAGTCTATATAAATATTCCCAGATCCAAAAATGTCCTAAATCAGACATTTTTGGTTACAAGCATTTGAGTTAAGGGATGGGTTGCTAGCTGGATGTTAGCCATGAGTATCACAGTAGAGAATGTGTCCAATTCTTGGTAGTATCTTTTTTTTTTTTTTTTTTTTTTTTAAGATTTTATGCATGAACTTGAAATAGAGGAGGAAAGAGAGAGAGGGGTCTTCCATCCACTGGTTCATAAGTGGCCACAATGGCCAGGAGCTTCATCTGGATCTCCCATGTAGGCAGTAGGGGACTAAGTACTTGGAGTATCCTCCAGTTCTCTTCCCAGGCCATTAGCAGGGAACTGGATTGGAAGTTGAGCAGGTGGGACATAAACAAGCACCCATGTGGGATGCCGGCATCACAGGTGGCAGCTTTACCCATTCTGCCCTTCTGCCACAACGGCAGTAGTCGGGGAGGTGTTTTCTTCATCTAGACGTCGTACGCCTCAGCACCAGCCCAGTAGTGTCTTCATAGTCCTTCTTCTTTCATTGGTGAGAGCTGATGAAGATCGATGGTAAGAGTAGGTTAACCTAAGAGTAGGGGACCTCTGCCATTGGCCCAGGATTTCTGGGTTTTTAAAACCTTAAGAGAAAAAACCTGGAAGGACCATAGAGGGTGATAAACAAGTTTGCAGTATAATAGTTATCTTGGATGGACTTGGTTCTTAGAATCACTAAACATCTTTACAAGAATTTTCACATGATAGAAATAGTTGGGCCTCAGTTTGGAAGACCATTTAAAGTGAAGATGTCTGTAGTCTCTGTAGTAGGGTGGCTGGCTGATGACATTTATTCATTCTGTGTAAAAAAATTATGCCTGTTTTTATCAGGTGATAAGTATAGTTGAAAATAAGCAACATGCAGGTCACATCTGTTTAAAAAAACAGCTGAGAGAGCCACTCCCGGGCCACAGCAGAGAGCTGGCCTGGAAGAGGGGCAACCAGGACAGAATCCGGTGCCCCGACCGACCAGGACTAGAACCTGATGTGCCGGCGCCGCAAGGCGGAGGATTAGCCTAGTGAGCCGCGGTGCTGGCCCTGTCTCTTTTACATATTTTCTGGATGCTTGAGCCACAGGTTTTAGCAAATTTGTGAAAATCATCTTTGAGAAAGTGATCTTTTTCTTCATACATTGAATTTGCATACATTCACTGAGTCTAATTTCTTTCCACAGGGCTCACAACAACATTAAGCCAGGATACATATGTCCTCAAGTCTGCATTTGTGTAAACATTGACTCCTGATGGAAAGACTTAAGAGGATCAAGGTCTCACCATGTGTCCTGAATTCGTGGGACGACCATACAACACTGATAGCATTGAGTCTTGAAATGATTTAATTATAAGAGTGAGGATTTGCTTTCTCCATTAGAGCATTAAGTAAGCTAAAACTATCAACATTGTAAACCAAATTGCCTTATTTTCCTTCCAAACTTCATATATGTCTATCAGGTAATATAGGCTTGAAATTGATATCCTGTGGTGCTAAAGTACAGTAGAAAGAGAGCAGAAGTGTATACATGTTTTATTTTAAATTGTATGAAAGGGGAATTCAAAATACGTAACTGCTGTTTCTACATTGGCTCCTTACGGCTTAGTAATCCGTACCGTACACATGACGGAGTGGAGCAGAGGCTGGGAGTCGGCCTTTCCCCGAGCACCACCACGTGGCCCAGCATCTGTGCCAAACACGGGCGCGCGTAGTCTGGCCAGTGCCAAGAGACTGCCAGAACGTGTGGTAGGTGGAGGGTGGCAGTATCCCAGGAAGAGCGCCACCTGCTGCAGTTACCGAGGGCAGTGCTGAGTTTATGCACCAGGTGGCAGCACCCAGCCATTATTTCCAGTGGAGACCTAGCCCAGGCCAAGGTAAACTTAGTTAATAGCATTGAGATATAGTCACTGTAATGGTGCTATTAACAGTTCGACACCATTGTATTTTTTAACTTTGTGCTCTATATCTCAGCCACGTATCTTAAATATATTTTGTCATCATATCTATGGTGGGGGCAGACTTTGCACTTCTCACAGTGCAACACTTGCACTTTACTTCTCCTCCAGCTGTCTAAAGTGAGAGCAAATACATTGGCAATATGACTGCTTTTGCTCTGAGCTACAATCATGGCTTCTCATGTTACTTACCAAGTGGTGTTTCTGGTTAGGAATCACAGCTGTAAAATTGATTTCAGTTCATTACACTTCTTCATGATGTTGCCCCTAAATTTTGCACACTATATTCTTGTATATTATTTCAAATAAAATAAAAAAAAAAAGTCATTTCTGGCTGCTTCTTGAAGCTGCTTGGGTTTTTGTCTGTTTTAAAGTCAGAGTAAGAGAATGGCTGCAATGGTGGGGCTGGGCCAGGCTGCAGCATCTTCTGTGTCCTCAACTGGGTGGAGGGGTCCAGCACTTGGGCCGTCTTCCACTGCTTTCACAGGTGCATTCGCAGGAAGCTGGATCCAAAGTGGAGCATCTGGGGCTCAAACTGGTGCCCAGCTTGGATGCTGGCCTGCAAGTAGTGGCTCAACCCCCTGCACCATAGCACTGGCTCCAGGATTTTTTAAATTAAAATGCTAATGATGAAACAGGAGTTACAGAAAAATAGGGACTTTATCAACTATAAAAAATCTTGGGGCTGGTGCTGTGGTATAGTGGGTAAAGCTGCCGCCTGCAGTGCTGGCATCCCATATGAGCACTGGTCCAAGTCCTGGCTGCTTCACTTCCAATCCAACTCTCTGCTGTGGACTGGTAGGGCAGTAGAAGATGGATGGCCCATAGTCCTTTGGCCCCTGCATCTGCATGGGAGACCTAGAAGATCCCAGCTCCTGGCTTCAGATAGGCCTAGCTCTGGCTGTTGCAGTCATCTGGGGAGTGAACTAGCAGATGGAAGACTTCTCTCTCCCTCTGCCTAACTTTGCCTTTCAAATAAATAAACATTAATAAAAAACCTTTACAGAATACTTTTATTCTTAACTTGGCATCTTTTTCACAAGGTTATAATGGCCCCCAAAGTATGCTTCTAATAGATGAAAAAAAACTATAAAGAAAGCCTTACTTTATTTACAGATACAGAATGATGTTTTTTAAATAAGCACATACAGCCCTTTTTCTTAGCTCTGGCATAAGCCAGTGATTACCAAACTTTATTGTGTACTGGAGTCACTTTGAAGATTGACGTCTTGATGCCTGGTTCACACTCCCAGGTGTGTTAATGAACACGGATGTCTCTGGGCATCAGGATTTCTCAGGTTCCCAGGTGGTCTGAATGTGCGGCCACAGTTGGGGGCCACTGGGCGCTATACTCACTTGGTAAAGAAGGTGGTGGGGTGGGAAAGGCAGGATACTGGTAACTTGATCCACCTCTTTAAAAAGCAGTGGGGAATGCTTTTTACACACACATGCACACGCACATGGGTGTGTGCACCCATGGTGGCAGGACAGAAATCTGGGCCCCCACAGGAGCTGGAAGAGGAGAAAAGGGTTGGGTGTCTTCTGGGGAGAGGAGCTTGTGGCGTTCACAGGTGCGACAGCGCCTCTGTCCTCACACGGTGCTCCTGATGAGTGCTCAAAGCGGAGAAGGAGCAGCAGGAGACACAGCCAAGGCCATTCCATCCTAAGACGGCAGGTAGGGGCTGCCAGCTACAGGGACTCATGTGCCACTACTGATGGGCAGACATGGCTTTCTGAAGCAGCTGGAGCATGATGGGATAAACTGGTGCAAATTCTTTGCCTTCTCTACTTCTCACAGACTGAACATAAGCTTCCAGGGCTCCCCTGAAAACCAAAAAGACAATGTCAAGACATTGCAGTAACAAAACAAAACAGACTCGGCGGCACCAATACTCAGACTGGAAGTAAACCGTTTCTGGAATCACTATGCCCAGTTCCAGGAGCCTTTAGTCACTAGTAGTGTTACCATGGTTACTGCAAAACTTTAACCACTGCTAGCCTGCACTGTGGCCTTTTCATCACCAGCAGGCGCGCTCGCCCTCGTTCCCTAGGAAAGACAACTCTGCGAAGCTGCAGGCAGCTGGGGCCCTGCGGCCGGCGCAGTCCCAGTCACTGGATGGACTAGGACCAGCTGTGACTGGCACGAACACTCCTGAGCTCTCCTGGTAGGCCAGCTGCGTCACGAGCAGCAGCGTGAATGCGGTCAGGCTGTGTCACCCAGCATTTCCTGGACTGCTGCTGGGTTTCAGTTCATGTGGCCTAAAATGATCGACCACTGGCTTCCATTTTGTTGTCATCAGCAAGTGACGTGCAAATGAACGTGAGCCCACAGAGGGTGAGGAGGGGTGCTTGCTCCTGGACTCAGGTACGGATGCCTCTAACGAGGCGGGGGCTGCCACACACAGTCTCTCTGTTCACAAAGCAGCACCTGAGGCCTTTGCACATTCTCTTCCTTCTGGAATGCCCTTCCCTGCTCTTCCTCGCAGGTTCATTTCTCGGGACTGGGCGTCAAAAGCCGTTCCCAACTCCAGGCTGCACGGAAGAATGGGGAGCACCTGGAGCTCCAGGAAGGTGGGGAGAGGTCTGGCTTCAGTAGCGTCAGCCCTGACATGGTGGGATCCAGCATTTGCGATCCCCGGAGGCTGACTCCTCGCCCCGTTCGGGGTAGGCCCTCATTGAAGACACTTCTTCACCACAACCAAAGTTACTCCCGTTATCGGCACGCACAAGTCTGCACGGGCACACCACGTGGAGTGCAGCACTCTTAGCGGTGATCTGTGGACTGCCCTTGTCCCTTAGTGGAGCTGTTTCTCCCAACAGCCAAAGACTGGCTGCTTCCAATCACATTTGTCAGGGTGTGCGCCGCCCCGGGCAGCCGGCCCCGCGCCCTGGCCGAAGCCCTTGTACGCTCCTGTGCAGTGGCAGTCTCCACAGGCTCTCAACGCCCTTAACGGCGCATCTGGAGTCTCTGTGGTGGGACTCAGAGGAACCGGCAGTGCACGGCCAGGGAGTTGGATCCCTGCTTAACAAGTGCACGCAGATCAGCCTAGCAGTTTCATCTGCATTCAAAGGATAAGACATTATATAAATGACATGGTGTGCAGAAGGAAGCGCAGAGCTAAGTCTGCTTAGATTGGTGTTTTTTTTTTTTTTTTTTTTGTATTCATCAAAACCTCCATCAGAACTATGGGGAGAAAAACAGATTAAGCTGCCCGCCCACATGAAATGAGACCAAGGTTTTCAAGCACTTATTACATTTCTTCATTTGCTTCAGCACAACATTAGCTTTCTTGGAAGTCAGGCCAAGCATTATGTAAGTCTCAACTCTGGTTTGTCACCAAATTAAGCAGATTACTGAAGTTATCCTTACTGGGAAAAAAAACAAAACCTAACACAAATAACGAGCAGAGGAACGGCTCACGATGTGGCGACACTGCCCGTGTGGCACGAGCTAACCAAGTGGAGATGGTCTGGAAAGCAGGCATTACACGGTGTGAGGGGTGCTGACGTAGGGAGCTGACTGCAGAAGACACGCCTCACCAGGCAGTCGGACCCCCAGCTGGTGTTCCTGGGGCAGGCGTGCACGGTCCAGCACTGCCCTGCAGGGACACAGCCTGTGGGTCCAGGGCTTGGGCGGGGGCGAGGGGCGAGGGGCTCAGGATGCGTGTGCCTGTTGCAGGGTGAGCGTTCTACCTGGTCAGTGCGCTCCGGGGGCTTTTCAGATATGAAGTGCTCCTCCAACGGGTCACACGGGGCGCTCTGCTGCAAGCCGGTGAGTCGGCGGGCCGCAGGCCAGTGCTGGCGCTTCTACACCAGAGCCTGGTCCCTCACTCACTGGAAACACACCCAACGCTCACTCGCCCACAGGGATGAGGGGATGAGGCAGGTGCCGCCCCTGCCCCCGCAGCTCTCCTTGGTGGGCACTGGGGAGGCACAGTTTCTCCACTTGGGCCGCTTGGCCCCCGGAAGGCAGGCGATCACTCTGACTCCAGAAGTGAGTTCCTCACTCACTCGAGCCCCGGAGAGCGCTCTGGTGTCAGAGGAAATGGGCAGAGTCTGTTGGGTGCCGTTTTGGCGGCGGCAGCGGTTACACTGGCCTCAGTGTGCCCTTCTTTATGACAACCAAACGCCGCTGTGCTGGGAGGCAGCGAGTGAGCACCCCAGCAGCTCCGCCCCAGCAGCTACAACAAACCTGCTGACATTTAAAGAGCAGTGCTCACCCTGGGTTTACCTACAGGGAAAGAAAAAGTCAGCCGTGATGCCCTGGGCTGCGGGGGCAACGCGAGCTGTGCACTAATTCGCGAGAAAGAAGGTGCCCTGGGATGGGGGCTGCTCCTCGCCGAGAGCTGGCCCGCAGCAGCAGGGCAGCTGTGCCCAGTCCCCCAGGGAGGGCTCGGTTTCCGCCCAGGGCACGCGGGCTCCGGGAGCAGCCATGTGCGCAGGGACGCTTCGGCCGCATTTAAAAAGCACGACAGCATTTTCGAGCATGATTTTCAGTTACTAAATATAGGCTCAGCAACAGTACTGCTGATGAAATCACTCGGGAGACATTTTTAAAGAGAAGCAGAAGAAAACAGGCTTGTGATGTCCCCACAGCCGGCAACTGTTGTGCGTGAACTCATTCCAACTTGTTCAGAAGACAAAGACGAACCCTCTTCAGTCAACTGAGGCTTCTATTCCAAGCATGGTGAGCCGAGGGACCTCTGGGGAAAAGCACCCACAAGAGACACTGACCGTGCCAGGGTCAGGCCCTTTTAACCACGCCCATTCGCTATCTGCACAGGCTCCGCGCACGGAACTCTGGGTCAGTGTCACTTGTGGAACTGATGCACCACGCTCTCAGCGAGCATCCTCTGTGGAGTCTTGCCCTGACAATGGGAACGTGGACCTGCCCGAGGAGCTGGGAGAGACCCGGGCCACGCCACAGCCCCACACATCCCCTGGTGGTCTGGGCACTAGGATTTCTCAAAGCCCCATTAATGCGTCCCCTTCTAAACGTGGGTCACAACCACCCTACCATGCTGGCCTCACTCTGCACTGAGGTTCAAACTCAAGCTTGCTGGGTGGGTGCTGTGGTCCCAGCTCCCTGGGGACTTGCGCGTGGCTTCAAGAGTGACCAGCTGGACCTGCAGAATGAAGTGACAGGAGCTGAATGACAGTTTCAGGGTTTTCTAGTGTGGTAGCTGGTTAGGTGGCAGAGACCTTCCGACAGACAGGAAGAACAAGTGAGAAAGGAGGTTTGAGGGCAAAGGTGACGTGGAACGTCTGAGACTGAGACTTGTGTGGGTACCTCAGTGGCAGTGCAACAGGCACCTGCTCAGGGCCCCACAATCAAGTGAGTCACAGCCCTGGGGGCATCAGGGACGAGAGAGGCCACCAGAGGCCTGTGTCTGGGCTTTCCCGGGAACCAAAGTACACACAGAACATCAGAGAAGGAAAAAGAACCTGGAACAAAGCGTTAGGAACGAAGGCATTCAAGGAATAGATGGCAGAAGACAACCTAGCAAATGCTTTAGGGAAAAAGGGCCAGACGTCAGACCAGCAACAGGTGACCAGGGAAGCACCAACAGGACAGGGGCGCTGATCCTGACAACTCTGCCATTGCCCCTTCGGGATGGAGATCTTTCTCTGACAACACCACTCAGTGTCACGTAGCTGGCCCATGTCTCTCCCCCGGTTGCCGGTCTGGTCGGGGTTTCCTCAGTGCCTGGTGCATCTGCCATCAGTAACAACGCACTGAGCGAGCTGATGCGTCTCGAGAAGGGAACGGCAGTCACCCCAGCAAACAGCGCGGAGCAGGCAGAGCGAGGACGTCCCGGCGCACGCCGGGGAGGGCGACTTCAGAGGACAGAGTAGATGGGGGCCAGACGCCCACTGAGCCGGCAGGGAAAGCACCCCAGCCTGGGCAGGGCTGGGGCACATGGAGGTCTGTGTGGGCATGCGTGGCACACGCGCATACGCACCAATGCGTTCCTGGGCAGTCCTGGAGGACATGAGGGATTTAAGCGGCTGCTGGGCTGTCCTTGTTCCCCCCTAACAATTGCGTCCCATTTCGGTATTTTTCAAAGTTCATTTGCATCTGTACTCCACCAATTAGGTAACCGCAAAACATGAAAACGAAGCAGAAAGCATGGAGCCAGGGAAAGTCTGTCCATGCCTCTCCAAACCAGAAGAGCAGGGTCCTCGGGCTGGGTCAGGCATGGAATGGCTGGGAAGGATGCGGCGGTTTGGGGGTGGAGGGCGCGGGCAGCACAGTTCCCATGCGAGGTGCCCCGCACCTGTGTGCCCTGCAGGGGCGGAGGTGCCCTCATGGCCACGCCCACCCACGCACTGCGCCCGCCCCTGCCCCGGCTCCCAGCTTTACCTGATGAGGAGCAGCCTGTCCTTCTCAGAGGGATGGTCGTCCAGCCACTGGGAGAAACGCGCGTGGGACCACTCCGCCCTCTGCAGGGGAGAAAGACAAGGAGACAAGAGCGCGCACAAGCATCCTGCAGCAAACGGCTGCAGATGTTGGCTCTAAAACCACGCCCGCTGGTTTGCAAGGTGCAGGAGCAGCTGCAGGAGGAGGCGCCACAGGCCCTGGTGCGCCTGCCTGCCTGCCTGCCTGCCACCCACGCAGTCTTCTGGACCCCTCAGCCCCCGTGATCACAAGTTCCCGTGACACTCTCATCTAAAAGGCGCCCTCCAGAGTCGGGGGTCACTTTCTGCACTGAGAACGCAGACGCTGGGCAGCTGAGTTTTCCCTGCCTAGTCCCTGGCCACTGTCACAGACATCCACACTACATAAGGCACTGGGGACCCAGGAACGCCCGCAGCGAGGGGGCTTGGTGCTCACCCCGCTAACCAGGAGCACTCACACGGGGTGCTGGCTTCGCTTGATTACCTGGAAGGGGGACTTCAGCTCAGCAGGTGCGCGCGTGAACAAGAACTGGATGACGACGCTGAAGGGAATGATGTCCCCCAGTGCTGGGCTGTTGGCCACATGTTCACTGGTCTGGAACAGCAGTGGTCTGCAAGAGGGAAGCAGAGGGTCACAGAGGCAAGGCGGCTGGGGACTCCTCCGCGGAGGGCGGCATTCCCCCCAAGGCTGGCTCCTGGCGCCCTCCACGCCCTGCTGCGAGGCCTGGGCTGCGTGGCATCCGGCAGCCGCATCCGGGACCCCTGCTGTACTGGGTTGATGGGTCTGAAGGGAGCTTCCAGTGGACTTGGCGAAATCCCCTCTTGGAGCTTTTCCAACCAATGGGCTCCAGTCAAACAGTGCACAGAGTGAAGGCTTCAAGTGGGTGTGACTAACGGACTCTTCCCGGGGCCAATCCTTTCAGCTTTCATTTTAGACAGAATCATTTTTGGGGGCTCTAGTCTAAGGTAGGTCAATTCAAACTTTTTCTACTCAGCTTTTCAAAACAGCAATTATGTATTTGTCTACATAAAGCTGCATCCGCTGACAGTCACCAAGCAACTGATGCTTGCTCCTAATACGGCCCGTCCACAATTTTACAAGAGGGATGTGCAGGCCAATCCGCTCCACTACCCCCAACTCCCACCTCATGCACAAGTCTGCCAAGGATGACAAGCCGTCATTCATCTGTCCTTGGCTTTGAGCGCTGATGGGCAAGAGCTGATCACAAGCTGGAGCTACTGAAGGTTGAGTCTCAGGGGTAGGAGGCCAGCACCACCGCTTGATGGACAGGTAATGACGGAGCCTGGTCTCCGCCTTCACCCCACCTACTCTGGACCATCTACGAATCTACAAAAGCCTGTATAAAACAGGGGCAAATGTCTGCCTTACATTAATGAGGTATGTATGTATTTGAAAGGCAGAGAGAGACAGACAGACTCGGATACGGGCTGACTGGTGTACTATTTACTGGTTTACTACCCAAATGCCTGCACCAGGCTGAAGTCAGGAGCTGGAAACTTTATCCCAGTTTCCCATGCAGGTGGGAGGGATCCACCTACTTGAGCCATCACCTGCAGCTTCCCAGGGCTCACATTAGCAGGAAGCCGGAACCAGAAGCCAAGCCAGTACCGGAACCCAGGCCTACCGATGTGGGATGTGGGCATCCCACGCAGCATCTTAACCGGCTGCAGCAGCGCCCCCCACAGTGGAAAGGTTTTTAATCAGCAGTTGGTAGTGCGTTCAACAGACAGCTGTTTGGCATTGGATCCATACATTAGAAAAAAAAGTCTTCGTATTGTCTATCCCACAAAGTCTATCTCTGACAGGGATTTTTCTAATTTCAACTGTTTTATCAAATAACATTATTTTGTTATCTATTTTTAATTATTGGGGAAACACTTTCATTAGATTAAAAAGTTTTATATATTTACTTATTTGAAAGTCCGAGTTCCTGAGAGAGAAGGCAAGACAGAGAGAGATCTTCCACTCACTGTTTCACTCCCCACATGGTCACAACAGCCAGGGCTGGGCTAGGCTGAAGTCGGGGGTTTCCCCTGGGTCTCCCACGTGTGTGGCAGGGGCCCAAATACTTGGGCCACCTTCTGCTGCCTTTCTCAGGCCACTAGCAGGGAGCTGGATCAGACGTGGAGCAGCCGGGACTGGAATCAGTACCCAGAGGTGATGCGGGTATCACAGGGTAGCAGCTTCACTCGCTTCAGCACGCCAGCCCCCAGGGAAATACTTTATTCACCTTGTCAGTTGCCAGAAAGCTGCAAACCAGACATTGTATGGGAGTCGAGGCATAGACTTCCTGTGGCCACAGTGAGAAGGTGGGACACTCGCCATGATAACTGTCAAGGCCCAGATCATTCCAGTGTTCCAAAAGGCCCCTGCCCAAGCATGAAAGCGCCGCTGAGGGGGTTTGGTTTGGTCTGCGGCATCCCTGTAAGTCCTTCTCACGAAAGTGAGAGCTCCCAGTTCTACCAACATCACCATCGTAACCATCAACAGCACCGACAGCGGACTCACAGCAACTGCTGGGTCGGGCCCAGGATAAAGCCTTCCAAAGGGTGAGGCCAGCAAGATGGCAGAAGAGGAGGTCCCAGGCCTCACTCCTCAGCGCAAAGTTCAACCACGGTCCCCAGCTAACAGCACGGTTGTGCTGGACATGCGTGGACCTCACGTAAGGCGAGCGGTCTCCCTCTGCGCCAACCTTCTGAGTACCGCACACAGAGGGGTCCCGAGGCCCATGACTTCCAAGGCTGGAAAAGAGCCAGCAGTGGACACCAGGCTCCCTCGCACCCTAAGACATGTCGCAGGAAGCCGCCTCCTGCCTCGCCTGCCAGGGAGCGCTGGCTCAGCACGGGGTAAACCACCAGATGGGAGATATTTCTTTCTATGCCTTTCAAATATAGTACAAATGGACCAAGAAAACTAATCGCTGAAATGTGGGGAAAGATGCCAAAATCCAGGTGAAGAACACATAAAGGTTTCCAACCAAACACAATCCAAAGAGGAATTCAACGAGTCACATGATACACCAGCCAAAATCAAAAATGAAAAAATTCTTGGAGTGACAAGTGGCTGAGAAATGATCACATACAAGAAAATCCCAGTAGAGCTATCAGTGGGAGTCCTCTACAATTAAATGCTAAGAAATGCTGCACTCTCTCTAAAACCTGCCATGTGTCTTCTTTCTGGTGATGAGAATGAGGTACTTGATTCTGTTCTTCTTTTATCTTTGGCTTCAGGAAGTTAAAAGCCAAATCTGAAACTTACCTACAGAAATTACCTTATGTGGCAGGATGGAGTATTTGTGTTTGTCTTTATTTTCCACCAATACACTCTAGATGCAAACCCGCATTGATACAAGGACACAGAGATGGGCAAAAAAGGCAGAGGGATGAGAAGGGAGAGACGGGGCGAGAACCAGCTGGACACACGAGCACAGGACGCGGACGTGCCGGCCTTGGCGGCCTTGCACACACGGGGTTTGCTCCTGAGATGCCCACAGAAGCTGGGCCAGTGACAACCAGCTCGCTTGAAAATGGGGTTTTCTGGTCAGTCACGGGTCCCTTCTGAGCCATTTCTATGACGAGGCCGCATCTTCAGCACTGGGCACGACCAGGACTGCCAAGAGAGCCAGGAAAAGCCACTCTGGATCGAATTCTGTGCCGTGCCTCATGACACAGCCACCTGTACATCAAACGCAGACCCTATTTCTGCTGCTGGGTTTAGGAGGCTGCGGGAGCGTAACCTGAGCCCTCCCCTCTCCCGGGTTCCATGTAGAATCTGAGGTGCTGGCCAGACAAAAACCAAACCAGCTTCTGCAGAGTTTTATGGAACAAAAGAAAATTAATCAAGGTTTTATAAAACTCAGACGCCCTAAATACCACAACATCATCCTTCGAGAGTAATATTCTAAATACACCAGCACTTCCAGGGTGAAACTTTTTAGCCAGAGGTAGTGTGAATTAGTCAAGTAGTAGGTCCCACTAGAAAAACTGCATTTCAAGCCGGGAAGATTCACAGCTGTGCAGCTGTCGGTACTCCGAAAGTCAAGTGCAGCAAGAGACAAGTCCTGCTGCTCCTGCGTCCACACCTGGTGTCACCGGCCCCTTTCACGCCACCTGGCACCGACCTACTCCTAAGCTCCCCTTGCTGAAGGCCTGGAGAAGGCAGCAGGAGGGAGGGGGACAGGATGCAGATGGCCTCCCTGCCTGCTCAGGACAGAGCAGGGCTCTGGGAGAAGACAACAGTGCTGCAGGCCTGCAGGAGCCGCGGGCCGCTAGGGAGGCCCAGTTCTGCAGCATGAGGGGCACGGGGGTCCCTGGAGAGAATGACGCACAGGCCGATGGCTTCAGTAAAGCAGAGCTCCACATTCAGAAGTTAGGAAGGGTTTGTTCTCAGAGGCTATGCTGCCTGTCCCCACAGAGCAGGTAGCAAAGCAGGCCGGAGGTTCAAGTAGCCACTGGCCAGGAATAAACACGTCCATCAGGCTGAGCGGGCCCGGCGCGCTGCCTGGATGTCTGGGGATCTGGGGCAGGAAGGGGTTTCAGCAACGGGAAGCTGCCAGCCAGGTGAGGGGATCGGATTCTCTTCTACACATTCTGATGTTTTCCTTGATGACGCATGCAAACATTCCCATGCTGCTGCAGGACCAGTCAGGGGAAAGCAGACAGAACCTTCTGGAACGGGAGCAAGTTACTGCGGTCACAAGCACAGGCTCTGGGTTCTCTCACCTCTCAGCTGCACAGCCCTGGCCACTTCCCCATGCTGGCTGCCTCGTGGTGGGTGCACTGAACTCACACGTGCTAGGAGGGCTCAGGAGAAGCACTAGCCAAACAGAACTGACCACAGTTGCCATAACTAACTGTTCAACTGGCATGGCTCCCTGGGTCCCCGCAGCCCCCCGCCCCACCATGGGAGCAGCCAGCAGTGATGAAAACAAACCAATGCACCAAGAGGCGGGCCACGCTGGGATCTGAGACCTGGGACTGACAATCCAGAAACATCAGGGAACCAGTTACTCAGCTCACGAGTGCAGAGGAAGCACAGAATGTAGCTGGGGTCTTGGGGGTCAAAGTGCTAAACACAGAAGCTGCCGAGGCGGCCTTGTTGCCCCTCTGCAGACACGTGGGCATGGAGGTTTGCACCGGGATGCATGGGTGCACCAACACCACAAACTGCCACCCAGGGCCCCGCCCAGCTCCTATAACTACAAACAGCTGGCACACATGCTGCATCCTGGTTATCCACGCTCCGTCCTAACGTGGTCCCTCTCTCGACAGTTCCCTCTGCTCTCTCACTAAACCTGGATGGTAACGAAGCTTACAGCAGAGCAGGCTGTGGGCATCATCGGGGACAAAGGTGGTGGGCCAGCCCGAAGGCAGGACCTGTGTCCCTGAGCTGGTGAAGAGCAGCCGGTCCCTTCCGTGTCCTTTGCCTCACAAAGATCTGCACTGACAATGTCAAAGTCCAGAGCTTCCAGACCTCTGGCCAGGGGCGTGAAGACGACGGCCTCACGAACACGACTGAGGGGAAGATGCCACACTGCAGAGGGCCGGACAAAGACGGGGCTGCAGCAGCTCTGACACGTGTGCCCAGGGGCAAGTGGCTAATGTCAGCAGCTGTCTGAGGCAGCGCTCTGTCTTGGGCACGAACAGATTCCTGCTGCCTGCCGGAGCAGCTCTCATGCTAATGTATGCGAGAAGCTTGCTGGCTGAATCAGACAGTCCACTCCAATTACTGCCGAGAAACAAGCGCCCTGCGGCAGATGGCAGCCTGACAGGGGAAGGGAGCGCCTGCTAAGAAGGCCTGGGCCTGGGCCTGACTGTGTGGATGAGAGCGAGAGACAGGGTCTGGGTGGGAGTAAGTGTGTCAGTGTGTGTGTGACAGGGTCTGGGTGGGAGTGAGTGTGTCAGTGTGTGTGTGTGGTGATGCTGCAGCTGGGGTCACAGCGGGGACGCTCTGGCTGGCACATCCCTGGGCATGGCGATCTGCTGGCCTGGGCTGTCTGGCTGGTTGCTCTCCTGGCCTTGCCCCCTTTTACAGGGTGATGTTTTGGTATATCTTTTTTTTTTTTTTTTTTTTTTTTTTTTTTTTACAGGCAGAGTGGACAGTGAGAGAGAGAGACAGAGAGAAAGGTCTTCCTTTGCCGTTGGTTCACCCTCCAATGGCTGCTGTGGCCAGCGCACTGCGGCCGGCGCACCACGCTGATCTGATGGCAGGAGCCAGGTGCTTCTCCTGGTCTCCCATGGGGTGCAGGGCCCAAGCACTTGGGCCATCCCCCACTGCACTCCCGGGCCATAGCAGAGAGCTGGCCTAGAAGAGGGGCAACCAGGACAGAATCCGGTGTCCCGACCGGGACTAGAACCCAGGGTGCTGGCGCCGCAAGGCGGAGGATTAGCCTAGTGAGCTGCAGCACCAGCCTGTTTTGGTATATCTTACACGGTTTTTTCACTCCTTTGTTATTGTTACATGAGAAAAACAATGCAAAGGAAATTTAAGATAACATTTACTGACTTTTCTGTCTATAAAAATAAGGCAAAAAACTTGAAAAATAAAACTCAAAAAGAAAAATCATTAATGACAATTCCACTATTCAAGATAAATATTTTTTTAAAGATTTATTTATCTGAAAGACAGAGTTGCAGAGAGAGGTAGAGACAGAGAGAGAGGTCTTCCATCCACTGGTTCATTCCCCAGATGACCGCAACGACCGGACCTGTGCTGATCTGAAGCCGGGAGCCAGGAGCTTCCTCTGGGTCTCCCACATGGGTGCAGGGGTCCAAGGGCTTGGGCCATCTTCTGCTTTCCCAGGCCACAGCAGAGAACTGGATCGGAAGAGGAGCAGCCGGGACTTGAACCAGCGTCCATATAGGATGCCAGTGCTTCAGGCCAGGGCTTCAACCTGCTGTGCCACAGCGCCGGCCCCAAGATACAAATTTTTATGTTTGCCTTTTTTTCTTCATACAAACAACTAATATTATTTTAAAAAAAAATAGTAAGCATCAGACCATGCACGCTGAGTAGCCTGTCTTCTCATTTGATGATGCATTAAGGATTTTTCCATGTTGTTAGACACTAGCTAACAATATAACCATTAATGGTGGCATACATCTGACGGGAAAAATGTGGCATTCTATGTGGCCAATGCCCGACTGCCTGCCACTCAGCTGGCTTTGGTGTGATTCAGAACCTTTGACAAGCAGACACACAACAAGGCCAAGGTGGACCACGTGCACGGTAGATGCTGCCTACTTCTTGTCACAGCACTGAGGGAAGTGCGCGTATTAACAGGAGTGGAGCCCTCACTGCAACTGCCCGGGACTAACTCTGGAGCAGACACAGATCAAGGTTTTGCAGGTAGGCGAAACAGAGGGCTGCTTATAATGTGGTCATTAGAATACTGATTGCTCTGTTGTGACTGACTCCTGTTTAGCCCCTGCACATCAGTGAGCTCTCAAGTCAACTGTCTGTCAGAATTTTTCAATTAATTCAAGCTATGGAGATAATCCATAGGAAAAATATAATTATTCTTATGTGCCCAAAGCCTTAGGACCTAAGGAACCATCTACAAGGAGAAATTCAGGGGTACCAGAATCCCAGGCAAAAAGGGCATTAAAAACTTCATACTTTGTAGAATGGAAAAACAAAACAAAACAAAACAAAAACCAACCAAACAAAAAAACCCTCTGCTCCCTGTTAAGAGAGCCTTTAAAGTTCAAGAGTTAAGGGCCCCATGAAAAAGTTGAGAACAGGGGCTGGTGCTGTGACTTAGTAGGTTAAGTGTCCACCTGTGGGGCCAGCATCCCATATGGGTGTCCATTCAAGTCCCAGCTGTCCACTTCCAATTCAGCTCCCTGCTGAGGCCTAGGAAAGCAGAAGATGGCTCAAGTGTTTAGGCCCTGCATGGCCTGCATGGGAGACCCAGAAGAAGCTCCTGGCTTCGGATCAGTCTAGCTCCAGCTGTTGTAGCCGTTTGGGGAGCGAACCAGTGGGTGGAATACCTCTCTATCTCTCCCTCTGTAACTATGCCTCTCAAGTAAATTAATAAATCTTTAAGTTGAGAAACTGTCGAATGCAAACTAGTACAATACCTGGGTCATTAATAGTTGACAGCATCAAATGAAATAGAAATGCCAGAGAACAACTCATAAAACAAGGGGAGTTACTGTTTCATAAAACATACATATGGGTTTGCATGTATATGAACATAGGTTTGAGGGTTTTGCATGTTTTCAGGCAAACTGCAATACAAAGTATGTCTTACTGTGAGCCATAGTCAAAAAAGTTTGAAATCCATCCAGGTTCACTATTACTCCATGGAAAGCTAGGTAAAAACTAGGATTTGGGGCCAGCATTGTGGTACGCCACAATGGGTTAAGCACCCGCCTGCGACCCAGGCATCCCATTTAAGTGCTGGTTTGAGTCCCTGCTACTCCACTTCCAGTGTAGCTCCCTGCTAATGCACCTGTGAAAGCAACAGAAGATGGCCCAAGTACTTGCGTCTCTGCCACTTGCATGGGGACTCGGATGGAACCCAGGTTTCTGACTTTGGCCTGGCCCAGATGTGGTTACTGCCATTATTTAGGGAGTGAATCATGGGTAGAAGATCTCCCCCTCTCTCTTGCTGACTCTTCCTCTTCCTGTAACTCTTTCAAATAAATAAATAAATCTTTTTAAAAAGTATAGGATTTTTAAAAATTATAATTGGTCAATGATTAATTCTTGATTCCATAGAAAGATACCAGAAGGTGTTGCCCAAATGTCAAAATGTTCCTTTATTCTTCTTGTGTGATAATCATGAGGGTGGACAGAAATTTTCCAAACCCACTGGCTTCCAGCAGTAATTGGTCTTAGGTGAAAGCCTCAGAACTGGTGTCTCATACAATGATATAGCTTTTCTTTTTTTTTTTTTTTTTTTCTTTGACAGGCAGAGCGGACAGTGAGAGAGAGAGAGACAGAGAGAAAGGTCCTCCTTTTGCTGTTGGTTCACCCTCCAATGGCCGCCGCGGCTGGCGCGCTGCGGCCGGCGCACCGCGCTGATCCGATGGCAGGAGCCAGGTGCTTCTCCTGGTCTCCCATGGGGTGCAGGGCCCAAGCACTTGGGCCATCCTCCACTGCACTCCCGGGCCATGAGTGGGCCATAGCAGGGAGCTGGCCTAGAAGAGGGGCAACCGGGACAGAATCCGGCGCCCCGACCGGGACTAGAACCCGGGGTGCCAGCGCCGCTAGGTGGAGGATTAGCCTATTGAGCCGCGGCGCCGGCCAACAATGATATAGCTTTAACATTGTTTGGATAAAGGTCATTCTGCACCAGCAAACAGGCAAATCAAGCATTATTCTAAGACATTTACATGCAATAAACAACTAAACACACGGTTTGGGACTATCAAAACTAACCACCTAGGGGCTGGCACTGTGGCATAGCGGGTAAAGCTGCCACCTGCATGGCTTCAGCAAAATATTTAAGCACTTCTTAACAGAATGAAAGAAAAAAAAAGGAAAATGAAAAATAAATAAAAGCAACAATTTCTCACAAGATGGGAACTGATCCAAAGAAGGTTTATGAAGGATTTGGGATCTCTGTACAGTTTGTGGTCCTTCATTTCAGAGAAAATAACATTTAGGCTCCTGTGTCAGCATTAAAAAATAACAAACAAACAAACAAAAACCCTTTGCCAGTGACAAATGGGCAAGGTAAAGGATGGGGTGCCCTCTCCACCAACACCACTGGGTTCTTCTACTTCCTAGGTTATACCACTGGGTTTTCTCCTGCCAAAGCTTGATGACGCAAGAGAGCAAAGCAGTTAATTAGAGGACTCCTGTGAACGTGTCCTCTTCACTTCCAGTATGGAGTGCAGAGGGCTGCACTCTGACCTGATCTGTACTGAAACACACGCAGAGACCACCATGCTCTTGGTTCACTGACAGCGCACACCAGGTGCAGTCACAGCTTGGTCACAGATCCGTCACAGATCCAGGCTCCTGGCTGCAGACTGGCGCAGCTCTGGCCATCACAGCCATATGGGGAATGAACCAGCAGATGGAAGACCTCTCTCTGTCTCTCTGTCTCTCTCCCTGCCTCTGCCTCTCTGTAACTCTTTCAAATTAAAAAAAAAAAAAAACTTAAAAAAAATTTAAAAAGCCATATGAATAACCTCCCCTTATTGCCTGGAGTCTGCTATAGAAGACCTTAATCATTGAGTTTTTCACTATTTCATAAGATCTGAATTGATAAAAACCTATTTAAGTGGAGAATTTTTCTCTGTTAACTGGTAGAATCTAAGATCATTAAGTATGAATTGGCTCTTCGTCTTTCTTTCTGAATTGGTTTCTGGGAAACTCAATGTAAATTCTGTGCTCAATTGCATTAGTCTAGGTTATCTACTACATTCATAGTCACTGCCTGCATTTCATCACTACAGGTTTTATAAATAGTCCATTCAGTGGTTCTGACATCCCTCTCTTGGAACATAACCTTTGTAGAAGCAGACTGGGTGAAAAACGATACAGAAACACATGAACATCTCAGAAAAAAGACACCCATATGATCATGAACTGCCTGGCATTATTAGTCAATGCATTCCTGTAAGAATGGGAAGCAAAATAAAACAGCTCCCTAGGAATAGCACAGTAAAACTTACTAGCCTAACCTTGTGATTTGTAGCTCACTCAAACAGGAGAAAAAAAAAAAAACACCCACTAACTTATTAGTCAATGCACATAATCCTATGTGGGTTTCTAATTAGAATAATACCTCTCAAGATGACTCAAATGAAACTGTCATTATTTTAAGTCATACATGGATGAACACTGGCAATTTTATACATTTCCGCCTGAAATGGAGGAGAAAAATTTATTTACTAATAGAATACAAATATATTAACCAAGAAATAGTCTTACCTGAATGACCTCAGCATCCGATAGGACTTCCCTAAGTCGGACACTCGTCTGCAGAAGGGACCCACAGCCAGCTCCATCTGAAACATCAGAAGACACTCTGTAGCTCTCCAGGGCGGCATCCCAAGGTCAATCAGGGACTTGCCCGATCATGGAGCTGTAGCCCACAGGAAACCTAAGGTTATCTAGACCGTGAGGCACATTCTGGAAGCCAACTAAACTCATGACAAAGCAGTGACTTAGATAATTTTTGCATAAAAGAGCGTACAACGAGGTAATTCCTTCATGGAAACAGAAAAGATGCTTTTTGTTATTTACCAGAAAGAAATTTAGAGTTTCTCCACTGAAAAAGAAAGGTCTATAAAACTGTGTACATGCATTTTAAGTAGGCATAAGTCTGTTTACTTATTCTTTTTTTATTTATTTGAAAGTCAGAGTTACACAGAGAGAGAAGGAGAGGTGGAGAGAGAGAGAGACAGAGAGAGAGAGATCTTCCACCTGCTGGTTCACTCCCCAATTGGCTGCAATGGCTGGAGTTGTGCTGATCTGAAGCCAGAAGCCAGGAGCCAGGAGCTTCCTCTGGGTCTTCCCACATGGGTGCAGAGGCCCAAGGAGTTGGGCCATCCTCTACTGCTTTCCCAGGCCATAGCAGAGAGCTGGATTGGAAGTGGAGCAGCCGGGTCTCAAACCGGTGCCCATATGGGATGTTGGCACTGCAGGCAGCAACCTTACCCACTACACCACAGCACCAGCCCTATTTATTTATTAAGATTTTATTTATTTGAAAAGCAGATTTATAGGGGGAGAGATAGAGATACACAGAAAGAGAGAGAGAGAAAGAGAAGCTTTCCATCCATTGGTTCACTCCTCAAATGGCAGTAATGGCTGGGGCTGAGCTGGGCAGGAGCCAGGAACTTCCTCTGGGTCTCCCACAGGGGTGTTGGGGCCTAAGGACTTGGTCCATCTTCCACTGCTTTCCCAGGCACATTAGGTGGAAACTGGACTGGAAGTGGAGTATCCAGGACTTGATTAGCAGCCCATAAGGGATGCCAGCACTACAGGCAGTAGTTTAGCCTGCTAAGCCACAACGCTGGCCCCAATGTTTATTTGTTTAGAAACAGAGAGACAGTCAGATAGATGGAGTTCCCATCCACTGGTTCACTCCACAAATGCCTGCAACACCTGGAGCTGGGCCAGGCTGAAGCCAAGAGTTGAAAACGGAATCCAGGTCTCCCGTATGAGTGGCAGAACTCAAGAACTTGAGCAAAAGTGTTGCCTTCCAGGGTCTGCATTAGTAGAATCTAGTGTTAGGAACCAGAGCCGGGAATTGAACGCACACCCACTGCTATGGGATGCAGGGTGTCCTAACCGGCATCTTAACTGCTAGGTCAAACACCCGTCCTCAGAACATTTTTTATATTCAACATAGATGATGACAATTCTTTTTTATCAATGTAACTCAACTGATGAAAAGCACCAACTCTGGAGCCCCAAGAAGTCCAAATCTGTAGTTGCTAGTTTTATGACCCTGGACAAGTTATATGTCTCAGGTCTCCCACCTGTAAAATGGAAATAGTAGTACCTACTTACTAGAATTGTGCAAAGTGAAAGATAATTCCATAGTGTGCACAGCACATAATAAGTGCTCACTAAATGCCAGCAATTATTATTGATATTAAAAAATGATTTTCTAGTCCTGGTTGCTCTGCTTCCAATCCAGATTCTGGCTAATGTGCCTGGGAAGGCACTTGGGCTCCTGCCACCCATGTGGGAAACCTGGTTGGAGTTTTGGGCTCCTGGTCTGTGTTGTGGCCATTTGGGAAGTGAACCAGAGGACGGAAGAATTTCTGTATTTCCCTCTGTCTCTGTCCCTCTGCCTTTCAAATGGATAAATAAATCTTAAAAAATAAATAAAAGACCTAGCTTGAGATGCTCATGGTTCCATATCAGAGTGGTTGGGTCCAAGTCCCAGCTTCACTCCCAATTCCAACCTCCTACTAATGTGTGCCCTGTGAGGCACAGACAACGGCTCATCATTGAGTTCCTATCACACACGTGGGAGACCTGGATTGAGTGCCCAAGTCCTGGATTTAGCCTGACCCAGCATTCAGGGAATTAACCAGTGGATGAGAGAACTTGCTGCTTCTCTTTCTCTGACAGAAAAATTTGTTTTGAAAACGTTTATTTTGGTGTGAAAATTTTTTGAGATTCATGTGTAGTTTTTTCATAATATCCATTTCTACAGACTTTCTGAGGAACCCCCTCATACATGATTTCAAAAATGTTCTGCGCCAAAATAAACTTAGCTTTTAATTCCATTTTCTACAAATTTCCTGAGAGACCTTCACACACACATAAGAGTATTACTACGCAAAATGGTAAGAGTTCTACCAAATGTATGAACCAAATTTCCAGGGAGAATTGGTGGGCAGCTTTCTTGAGACAGTCTCAAGGGTGAATAGGGCCAGGTTAATCTCAATGTACCAAAGACACAGAGTGCACACTGTTTGTCCTACACAGAAACCTCGAGTGGATGGAAAACTCTCCCAAACACTGACAAACAAATTACAGGAAAAGAAAAATGTAAAGAAGAAAAAGTCAGGATTTTTGCCAACACCACATAACAGAACTGCTATGAGCCAGCGTTCTTTACTCAAAAGACAGTGGGAGACGGGCTGTTCCCTTGGACCTGTTTATTCACTGGGTGGGAGTTTCTGTTTTTTTTTCAAGATGTAAGGAAAACGACCACAAAGTGAAAATATGATCATGTATCTTTTGATTTGTTAATTCCACTCATAAGGTTGTGTGTGTGTGTGTGTATGAGGTTTTACACACTTCAATAATGTGATGTATTTTTCATGAAAGTTTTTGTCATTTTGTTTTCAACCGCCACAGTGGGTTGTCCTCAAAGATCAAACCAAACAACCCCTGCGTCAGCATGTGAGCAGGGTGAAATGTTAACACAAAGGAGGAGTTGCTACGTGACAGCGTGGGGCTGTGAAATCTCTAACAGTGTGGAAGACTACTGTGCCATGGGGCAACTTGAAAATGTTAAATGTCTAAAATAAATTTCTCATCCATCAAGGACTTCCAGGGTACTGAACATCATTTTTTCTGCCAGGGTTCCATGAAACCATGAAGGCCATGTTTTCAAGGACAGGAGTGTCTGTTTTAGAGGAAGGAGGTAACTGTGCATAAAGTGGCCAAGGCGGAGGGAGGGAGCCGTCAGCTGCAGGGCTGGGAGCTAATTACTGGCTGCGCCTTATCTACTATGGACATTTGGTTAACCACAGGGCATCCCTGGGCACTCCCAGGGCACCCCTGCCCTGACACTGTTCAGAAGAAAAGGCAAGCAGAATCATAATAGAAATGACAATTCTGATTCTCAGGCACCAGGCAAAAGAGACACATAAAGGGAGACTTAAAGGGCACCAGTAGGCCTAAAACAGAAATGGCCGGGAGAACCACCGAAAGACTGGAGGCCAACTCCAACAGCCATCTTTCCCTCAGGGAAGGGCGGCAGGGCGGAGTGGCCAGCGCGTCACATGGACTCCCACTCAGGAGGACCCCCGTGGCTGGGGACAAGCTCACGGCTTTCAGAACTGCTGTGTGATCAGTGCAGACACCAAGACCATGTGGCCACAGCAGGGAATTAATTACCTGAAGGAAAGCACCTCCTGCCCATGACCTGGATCCTAAGGGGACAGGATGCTGGCACTTCCTGCACCACAAGCCCTCCAGATGGCACCCTACAACCACGTTCCTGCCCTGCACCGGCACCCGGGGCACGGAGAGGCTCTCAAAGGTGCCCTCACCATAGATCATCATCTGCAGCCAGACACCAGCACCCTCAGTTCTCCTGGCCTCTTGAGCTCCTTCTCTCCCTGTGACCAATGTCAGCAGAGCAGCATTTTTATCCCAAGAACACTTTTCAACCCCCCAGAGTGTCCATTCTTGAGTCCAGCGACCTCCATGGCTTTGTTTAATTTTGGATACAAATTGGCAGAACCCTCAATAATCAGGCAGTTGGAAGGCTTTCTCAGCCCCAGGTGATGCCTGTCATGAATATAAATGTCAAGGCGATGCTATTTGAGTGTTTTGACTGAACCCAGAAAAACATTTTCAGCTGAAGTACAGTTCTGAAAGCTGAGGTACAGCATTGTATAATTGCATTGTGGCAAGAAACCACATGAAATGAAATAAAAAAAAAAAACCCAAAACTTCAAATTCAAAATCTAATTTTTCAAAATGGGGGTGGGGAGGATCCTGACAGAACAGCTGGGCGCTTGCCAAAGTTCCTGATTGTCAATATGACCACCTGTGCTAGCGCTGCCACCTGCCCTCCTGTGCCCATGACCCACAGGCGTGCAGCCAATCCCAAGGTGAGCAGTGGGAGGGGGTGGTGCCTCCGAAACTGGGGCACGCTGCGGTACAGACGAACTGACCACATGGAAGGCAGTAACCACCGCCTACCGCAGGGCTGGGAAATACACTCTCACCACCGAGTCGCTGCTACCTGTGAACAGCCCGAGTCAGCGCAGATGACTGAGCAGTTTTAACTGTCTTAAGTAAGGCAAGGGACCTGGGGAAAGTTCGGTTTGTCCAGCAGCAAGTCTGCAGAATGCAGCAATGCCAAGAACAGTTCTGAATCATGCCGGTTTTGCAGAGTGGAAGCCAGCCCCTGCTGCCGGCCCTTGGGCATCCTGAGCAGGTACTAGCTGCAGTAGCAAGAGCTAAAGGACGATACTTTCCATCTTTCAAGTCTCATAAAGGAACATATTATTAAAATAAAAACCCAAAACAACAAGCCTCTCTCCCACAGCACTCTCATTTTGGCCATCGCCTGCTCGGCTGCCACTCTAATTGGACTTGAAGTGCTGCCTCCAGGAAAGTGACTCAAGAGCCAGCTGGAGCAGAATGCAAATAAGCCGGTGGGGGTGGGAGCCCCAGGGAGAGGAGAGGACAGGAAAAGAAAAACAAAATCAGGAGGAGAGGGAAAGAGGAGAACAGAGACCCACCAGAGCACAGCTTACAACATAATTAATAAGCAAGAGTGGGTCCCAGCCTGCAACCCTGGCGAAAGACAAGTCGGACAAAAGTCATGTCTAATCCTCTTTAAATGTACAGGTGCCTCCGGAAGAAGCTGACAGAAATGGAAAAGGTCATATGAATGGTAACACTGAAACCCTCATTTTCACACTGTAGCTACCAATAGCGTAATTCCCAAAGGAAGGCTTCCTGTGGTCTAGCGGCCTCCAGCATATCATCTGGGGAAGAAAATGACTAACTGCTGGATCAGTACACATGCAGAGTTGAAGGTACAGGTTTGTGGTTTGTGTTCCCTGCTCCTTTGTGTAAGTGCACCATGTTCCAGCAAGCTGACAACCATAACCTTGGGAAATGCAACCCACCCCGGCCCCTTCCTCAGCACAGACGACCTCTCCCCCCACCTGCAACCCCGCCCTGCCAGATACCCAGGAATAAATTCTGATGTTAAACATTTATCTTTATAAGCAAGGAGGATTTGGCTTGAACAACTATTTAGACTAGTAAAGCTAACAGCTTTGAAAGGCTTAAAAAATGATTTCACCCTTGACATGCTACACAAATAAGAATCATCTCTGTGTCTGAATCTTTTAATCAAGATTTTTGTTTGAGGTGTTCCCTTTTCTTTTTTTTTGCCTTTGTTGCTGTTGAAATGATTTTAACATCAGACTAAAAAAAGAAAAAAATATTTCTATAAGATTTGATTATGGCTCTGCTAGTTAATTGCCATTCGATGTCACACATACTAGGTAGCTTGGAATAATTTCAAGGCTAGCCACTGACAAGTGTACTCTACTTAACAGAGAAAGACCAAGCAGTCAGATGGCACGTCCCCCTGACCCACTGTGCACCTCAATGCACTGAACATAGTCTTGGAATGGGGCCAGATATAATGGGGCCAGGATAACAGACATAGTAGAATTCTTTCTCTTCACACAGGGACTCCCTTTCCACTGTCTGAAAGGTTATTTCATTGTCTATATCATTTTCCAGCAAGGTCAATGAACTACTTTCACCAGTACTGACCTAGAGAAATAGTGAAAAAGCCCCACAGTATGCAAAAATGGAAAATAACTGGGTTCCTGTGGGATGAGCTACTTCACCTTGACCTTGAAACAGTAAAGATGTGGGATGATTTTTTTGTTAACTACTCAAAGAACAAACTATTTCATTAAAAGTGTCTTTAAAGTCTCCTTTTCTCCTTTTACCAATTAAATTTAAGTGGATTTACTTTTCTTTATTCTACTTTATAAAAACATGGACGAATATATATTTAACATTTTACTTAATAGGTAATACTGACACCAAACATTTTTCCCTTTGTAGCTATGCATTTATTTACCTGTGCAAAATCAGCAGCAAGTCGCATTTTCCCACCTTCACCAAGAGGTCTTATGAGACTAGCATTGCGGATAAAAAGTTCAATTGCTCGTTGGGCAATAGCTTCCGTGTTGTCAAAGACAAAATCTGAGCATTCGAAGTGTTTGAAGTAGTCACTCATAACTCGGGCAATGAAACCTTGCAGCTCCTTCATGTACAGAGAACAAGGAACGTCGGGCTTTCCTGAGCCGGACACCGACCTGCGACAGAACAAGCAGCTGTTCTCAGCACCAGTGCACTCAACTGCACTCTCCCATTCCCCACCTCTGGAGGCTACTTCAGTCCTGTGCAACTTTTCCCCCTAATGGTGTACAAGTATCAAAGAACACAAGAAAATATTTAAATCATACTCTAGTGGTCCCCCTCCCCTTTTTTTCTCCGATGCTGGAAGGACTGCTGAAGGAGCTTTAGAATCCATGTACCTGAATACTATCAAGAACGAAATGGATAACTATCTGTCCTGGTTGAATCTCATGAATCTGTCCGCACTCGCTGGCCTCGCCACTTCCATCTCTTCTACAGTTTGCCTGCTTAGTGAACGCATCAATCACGGACCCTGAAATAGCATTTTACACTTTGTAACGACAGAAAATGCTGCCTTTTCCAAACAAATTCCTGGCAAGGACATCTTTGCTCTTGCGCTATTTAATCAGATCAGTCGCATAGCAGAATTCTGACTGTGGAAGCAGTTATGCAACAATACACGTGGTGTGCAGTTTCTCCCTCCAGATGAGGAGGTTTGGAGAAGCTTTAATTTGGCTCAGCAGATGATGCCAGCTGATGCTCGAGGATACACTATTTATAATTTATAAATGCTTACAATCGGCCTTTAAAGAATATATTAAAAATGTGAAATATTTATAGGAACAAGAATTATACCAAAATTAGAAATCACCTGATATTGTCTAATAGATGAGATCATTAGCTATATAAAGCTGAATCGCTTCAGAAAGCAAGTTAAGTGTTTTCATATTCTGAGAATGACGTAGAAAAACACGATGGTCTAAAGAGGAACAACAGACATAACTAAAATTCCTAGAGTAAGATAATGAGGTGAACTTAATTATCTTCAGATACAGCAACGGTTACTATAAATAGGCTGCTAACCAGAGGTTCTCCAACCCTAAAAGCAGAAACAAACAAGGAAATCAGGCTTCTGTTCCAAGAGGAAGGGATGGTGTTCAGGTTAAGAAGGAATGTTTTGGCCGGCGCCATGGCTTACTAGGCTAATCCTCCACCTTGCGGCGCCGGCACACTGGGTTCTAGTCCCGGTCGGGGCGCCGGATTCTGTCCCGGTTGCCCCTCTTCCAGGCCAGCTCTCTGCTGTGGCCAGGGAGTGCAGTGGAGGATGGCCCAAGTGCTTGGGCCCTGCACCCCATGGGAGACCAGGAGAAGTACCTGGCTCCTGCCATCAGATCAGCATGGTGCGCCGGCTGCAGTGCAGCGGCAGCGGCGGCCATTGGAGGGTGAACCAACGGCAAAGGAAGACCTTTCTCTCTCTCACTGTCCACTCTGCCTGTCAAAAAAAAAAAAAAAAAAAAAAAAAAAGGAATGTCTTAACAGCTGCAAGGCCACTGAGGGGCACATGGTGTCACCACCAGGTGGGCTTCCCAGTGGGTGGAGGGAACCACGGTGAGTCACGGGGGCTCTGGTGGATTCAGACCACCACACAGCTGGCTTGATTCAGGTTCTGTCAGTCCAAAAAGTGGAGTTGCAAAAAATGGTCCTCCTGCTCTTCTTCCTACTTTTTAAAATTAATTTTTAAAATTTGAATTTGGTTTTTCTTTTTTTCTTTTTTTTTTTTTTTGACAGGCAGAGTGGACAGTGAGAGAGACAGAGAGAGAAAGGTCTTCCTTTTGCCGCTGGTTCACCCTCCAATGGCCGCCGCTGCAGCCGGCGCACCGCGCTGATCCTGGCAGGAGCCAGGATCCAGGTGCTTTTCCTGGTCTCCCATGGGGTGCAGGGCCCAAGCACCTGGGCCATCCTCCACTGCACTCCCTGGCCACAGCAGAGGGCTGGCCTGGAAGAGGGGCAACCGGGACAGAATCCGGCGCCCCAACCGGGACTAGAACCCGGTGTGCCGGCGCCGCAAGGTGGAGGATTAGCCTATTGAGCCACGGCGCCGGCTTGAATTTGGTTTTTCAACATACTATAATAATGTGTAATTTCAAGATATTTAGCTATGATATATATACATGGTGTGGAATGACTGAACGGAGTCAATTAACATATTGATCATTTTAGATAATTATTTACTCCTCCTAAGTACAACTTGTATCCTTCGACCACTATCTCCTCATACTGGCAACTCCCAGTCCCTGAACCCTCTGTGAGTTCTATTGTTATGGATTCCGCACACTGCTGAGAATATGCAGTGTTTGCTTTTCAGTGTTTGACTTACTTCACTTAACAGGATGTCCTCCAGTTTCATCCATGGCTGCATTAGATAGCATTTCCTCTTTTTTGAAGACTTAATAGTACAGTACACACATATACCATATGCAGCATTATGTACAGTAGCCAAATGAAGGAACCACACTAAGTGTCCATCAATGGATGAATAAAAATGGACACTTAGTGTGATTCCTTCACTTGGCTACTGTACAAAATGCTGCAACGGACACACGAGTACTTTCACACACTTATTTCAAGTCCTTAGGATCTACACTCAGAAGTGGGTTAGCTGGATCATATGGTAATTTTATTTTTAGTTTTGTCAAAGAACTTCCATACAGTTTTCTATAATTACTGTACTAATTTAAATTTCACCAACAGTGTACAAGAATTTCTTTTTCTCTATATCCTCACTAACATTTATTTTTTTGCTTAAGATAATTTTTTTAAAAAAATTCACTTGGGGCTGGTGCTGTGGTGTAGCAGGTAAAGCCACTGCCTGCAGTGTTGGCATCCCATATGGGTGCCGGTTCGAGACCCAGGTGCTCCACTTCCGATCCAGCTTTCTGCTATGGCCTGGGAAAGCAGAAGATGGCCCAAGTCCTTGGGCCCCTGCACCTGTGTGGGAGCCCTGGAAGAAGCTCCTGGCTCCTGGCTTTGAATCAGCACAGCCTTTGTGGCCAGTTGGGGAGTGAGCCAGTGGATGGAAGACCTCTCTTTCTCTCTCTCTTCTTCTTTCTCTGTGTAACTCTGACTTTCAAATAAATAAATAAATCTTTTCAAAAAATTCACTTACCTTCATTTATTTATTTGAAAGGCAGAGAAAGAGACAGACAGAGATCGAGAATTCTGAAACGCCCTCAACTGCCAGGGCTGTGCTAGCTGAAGCTGAGAGCCCAGACGCCACCCAGGTCGCACATGCTGGCAGGGTCCTAAGTACCAGAGCCATCACTGCTGCCTTCCAGGGGGTGCATCAGCAGGAAGCTGGATTGGGAAGCAGACCAGGAACTCGAATGCAGGCACTCCTACATGGGATGTGCCAAGCAACAGCTTAACTGCCGTGCCAAAGGCCCGTTCCTATTTTGTATTTTTGATAAAAACCAATCTGACATGTGTGATTTCTTGCAGGTTATCTGATTGGTTAGTACATAGTCAATTATTCATAGTAATTTTCTATCATTCTTTGTACTTCTGTGGTATCAGCTGTAATGTCTCCTTTTTAATTCCTGAGTTTGAATCTTTTTTTCTTAGTCTAGGATAAGAGTTTATCAATTCTGTGTACCTTTTCCAAAAAATCAGCTTCTATTTCAAAGTTTTTCTGTTGTTTATCTTGTCTCTACACCATTTATTTCTGCTCTGTTCCTTGTTACTGCCGCCCTTCTGCTTACTTTGGGTTTAATTTGTTCTCATTTTTCTAGTTTCTGGAGGTAAAATGTTAGGTTGAGATCTCTTTCTTTTTTGAATAAAGATGTTTATTACTATAAATTTCCTTTTTAGAAATCTTTTGCTGTATCCCTTATATTTTAGTATGCTGTATTTACATGTTCATTTGTCTTAAGATATTTAAAAAATTTTCCTTTTGGTTTTTTCTTTGATCCATTGATTGGGAGTATGTTAATTTTTACCCACACTGTGGACATTCTAGGAGTTCTCCTCTTGCCGATTTCTAGTATCGTACTATCGTAATAAGAAAAGATACTTAGCCGGCGCCATGGCTCACTAGGCTAATCCTCCGCCTAGCGGCGCCGGCACACCGGGTTCTAGTCCCGGTTGGGGCACCGGATTCTGTCCCGGTTGCCCCTCTTCCAGGCCAGCCCTCTGCTGTGGCCAGGGAGTGCAGTGGAGGATGGCCCAGGTGCTTGGGCCCTGCACCCCATGGGAGACCAGGAAAAGCACCTGGCTCCTGGCTCCTGCCATCGGATCAGCGCGGTGCGCTGGCCGCAGCGTGCTGGCCGCGGCAGCCATTGGAGGGTGAACCAACGGCAAAGGAAGACCTTTCTCTCTGTCTCTCTCTCTCACTGTCCACTCTGCCTGTCAAAAAAAAAAAAAAAAAAAGAAAAGATACTTAATGCAATTTCAATCTTCTCAAATTTCTTGAGATTTGTTTTGTGATCTAATATGTGACCCATCCTGAAGAATGTCCCATGCTTGTTTGAGAAAAAACTGTGTTCTACTAGTTTAGGGTAGATGTTTTGTGTATGTCTGGTAGATACAAACGACAAAGTTCAATGTTTCCTTATTAATTTCGTATCTGGATAATCTACTCATCATTGAAAGTGGGGTACTGCTGTCTTCTACTATTCCCTTCACATTCATTAATATTTGTGTGCTCTGATGTTGGGTATGTATGTGCTGATAATTTTTTTTTAAAGATTTATTTATTTGAAAGGCAGTGATACAGAGAGAGAAGGAGAAAAAGAAAAAGAAAGAGAAAGAACAGAGAGAGATCTTCCAGCCCCTGGTTCACTTCCCAAATGGCCACAATAGCCAGGGCTGGGCCAGGCCAAAGGCAGGAGCCAGGAGCTTCTTCCAGGTCTCCCATGTAGGTACAGGGGTCCAAGCACTCAGGCCATCTTCTGCTGCTTTTCTAAATGCTGGCACTGCAGGCAGAAGCTTAATTAGCTAAGCCACAATGCCAGCCCCACTTACAATTAGTACAATCACTTGAATCCTTTGTATAATGACTTTCTGTCTTTTCTGACATTTTTTGACTTAAAAGTTATTTTGTCTGACGTAAGTATAGGTACTTCTGTTGTCTTTTGGTTTCCATTTGCATGGGTTCCCTTTTTCCATATCTTCATTTTTGGTTTATGATGGTCCTTAATGGTGAGGTGAGTCTCTGTATATGCAACACATAGTTGGTCTTTCATAACGTCTTATGTTTTACCAAAAGTATAGTGTTTTCTCATACTTTATAGGATTAGCCCAAGAATGTTAATTCTAGGTGCTGGAGTTGAAGCACAGTGAACTAAACTGATGCATGCTATGCTGGCATCCCATATGAGCCCCAGTGGCTCATCCCATACAAGCAGCCCTAGTGGCTGCTCCACTTCCAATCCAGCTCCTGGCTAATGTGCCTGGGAAAGTAGAGCAGACGGCCCAAGTGCCGGGGACCCTGCTACCCATGTGGGAGATCTGGATTGAGTTCCTGGCTCCTGACTTTGGCTGGGCCCAGTCCTGGGGCACTGGAATCATTTGGCAAGTGAACCAGTGGATCGAAGATGTCTCTGTCACTCCTGTAAGTAAATAAATAAATCTTTAAAAAATATATTAATTCTAGCCAGGTAAAATGATTCCTTAAGCACTAGAAAATAACATACTAAAACAAGTTTGACAGGCATTTGACAAAATAAGTAAAATAATAAAAGATAAAATTCTGAAATACATATATCAATTTTTATTGTATATTAAAAGACTAATTTAAATTTACTAGAATAAAAACTTGCTTGGGTATTGCTAAAGCTCAGTTTCCCTAGTCATACCAAAGCCATTATTAAAAGATTTTCAACTGACAAAGTGAAGTAGTGAGCTATGCAGACGTTTAAGGGTCTTTATAGTGACAGCCTGCATGCAGATGTTGAAGGTAGGAGGATTAAACTTCTGCACAACTGGGAATTGGTACCTGTTCACCTTTCCATCACCAGTCTTGTGTGAACGTACTCTCCCCTTCTCAGAAGTGCTCACCTAGGATCTAGGTCTGCCTCCTCCTGCCTCTCCTCCTGCCTCTCCTCCTCCACTCCAAACTGTAATGAGACACGAGTCATTCTACACTAAGTGAAAGGATTTTAATAGATGAATTAGGTCAGTCAGACATTTACATTTTAAATGTTAACTTGGAAAGAAACACACTAGTTCTATTAAATAAATTTCAACTACCAGGAAACTGTGTTGAAGATTACTTTCTAAATAGCAGGGATTCTATCACCACACTGACCTAGAAGGTAAATATGATTCCTTTTCTCTAGAATAGGTATGTAGGGCTTAAAGAGACAGGTATTCACAATTTTTTCCCAACTGATACCAATGGGGGCCGGCCTTAATATACAGGTGACTCCTATTTCTTGAACTGTTTAATCCAACTTCACCTTATAGTTGATATTAGCTATATAACTATATCTATATATCAATATCTATGAAATGGCATGAAAAAATTACTAATGACACAATTCTAGAAAGTAGGAAGATTATTACCCATGGGAACAATCCTTTAAATAAAAGCAAAAATGCTCCACGCTCCTATACTGCTACATAGGGAGAAGGACTTTCTGTGGAACCTCTCTGTCTATTGTATATATGAGTACTAAGCTGAAATGCAAACATCAAAAGCCATATGGGTATAAAAAATAAGGACAATGTTACAGACCTTACAATAATGCTTTCCATTCATGGCAAACTATCACTTAAAAACCAGTCTGTCTTACTAGTATTAAGCAAACTTGTAAAAACATAGCCAATTGGGAAAGCAATTTGCAGCCGTTACAGTCTAATATTTCATCTGCAGGGTACTGGCTGTAGGTCACCCATTAAATCACTGACGTTTCTTACCACTCAGAGTGAGCCTTCAAAAATTACCTCATTTTGGCTCCCTTTTCAGAGGCATTCATGATTGGTCTAATTGGGACATTTCACATCACTTTTGAACAGAATCCATTTCCTCCCAAACGTTCGTAATCAGCAGTTTTATCTCCTATTGAGTTCCAAACAGCGTTTTTTTTTTAATTCATTTTGTCCTTCTGTGCTTTATGCCATTATTGAAAATAGAGACTGCTCTTTTGACACTTCAGAATACTATGTAAGTGAAATGGCAAATGATTTGAATAATTCAAGGGCAGTGAAATAATCACTATTTTTTTTTTCTAGAAATAGCAAACCAGTGGTTGGAAACTAAAGAAAGTAGATATCCTTTAAACAATATGAATATAAAGAAACAAGATGGTATAAAAATAATAAGGACCTATGGTCCTAGGAATATAAAATCCATGCCAACATGTTAATATTTGAATGTTAAGCTCTAGAACTATTTCAAGATTTTTAAGAAAGCACTCCAATAGATATATGGATGGTTTTCTTATATACTAAACCAAAACTATTTTGCTCTGCTTTTAAAAGATTTCAGCAAACTGGGCTGCAAACTCTGATGATTATTATGCTCAAGATACAGAAGCTATGCATGAGCAAAGCACAGTGTTTGTTCTAGGTGTGATGTGAGCAGGTATCACGGCCATAGAAATTCTGAGGAAGGACACAGCAGGCCTAGAGGAGGCTGAGCAGGTGCTTGCCCCCAAAGCCAGAGGAAGATGCAGATAAGCAGAGTGGCAAAGGCAGCACCTTTTACACAAGGATAGCAATGCCTCTGCTGGGAGTAGCCAGGAGGCTGACAGAGAGGGTGTTTGTGAGAAGTAAGGGAGAGTAGTGAGACTGGAAGTAGAAGGTACCATCACTCCCACAAGCTGTGAACTGGTGGGCACAGACCCACACACCCATCCCACATGCCTGCCAAAGGAGAGAAATGATGGACATAGCAATGGAGCCATTTTTATCTTACTGGGGCTCATCAAGGGGTAGGCAGGAGGTTAGAAGCCCACACCATCACAAGGGGAGCAAAGTTCTAGGGGGTAAGATGCCCGATGGAGTCGTGGTGGAGGTAGGAAAGAAAGCCAAAGGCAACTGAGGTTAGTGTGGTTTTGATGAGAAATTATTACCCAGAGAAATCTTCCTGATGCATGGTGATGATGATAGCCTCGATAGCATCCCCCACGGAGGTCAGTAAGGGCTGCACAGCATTTCCCATCAGAGTGTGAATCGTCTAAAAAGAAGAAAGCACAAAGGAGAGGCACAATTATTGAAAAGCACCAAGAAAGCTGAGACATGAGAAACAGGTGACTAGCAGTTTTTGTATTCCGTCAAATGCAGATTATTCGTAGTTCAACTCCACAGAAGTCTGCTCCCCTTCCTAGCTGCCGTCAGCAATGATTTCTAAAGCTCAAAATACATCAAAATGGCACTGAAAAATTTCAACTCCCCCACTCATTTCCCCCCCAAAGATTTAGTGGTTAAATGAGCTCACGGAGAAGCCAAGATGTGTGAAAAGAGAGGAGTATGCCCACTTGTGAAGTAAAAGTCAAATGAACACTTTTTTTTTTTTTACTTCAAAGTTTCTCAAGAGAATGAGGCAAGAATAAAAGAAATTCTTTAAAAATTGGAATAATATCTTAAGCTCCTAGCCAGAGGGAATATGAAGGATGTGCTGGTGAGCCCTATAGGACAGAATAGGTATTTCAGGGGTCAAATTTTTGTGGAGAGACCACAGCAGTGATTCTCAGCTGTAGGCAACTGTGCTCCCCAGCTAACATCTGGCAGTGCTTGGAAACACTGCTGACCATCACAGCTGGGGAGAAAGCAGGAGTGTGCTGCTCGCATCTAGTGGGGGGAAAACAAGACTGCCGCTACAAATACGCCTATGCACGGATGGCCCCCGCAACAAAGAATCATCAAATCTCAAATGCCCATATTGTCAAGGCTGCAAAACAGTTCTACAGGGACTTTATGGTCACTGCTTACCTTATTTAAGACTCTAGCCCTTGAGAAAAGGTTTAATAGGACCCTTCTTAATTACATTCCCAAATATTTTCTGTAGCCCTTGGCCTCTGGTGAAAATAAACACATTGTGTACAGGCTTGATTGAGAGAGAGAGAGAGAGTGTGTGTGTGTATGTGTGTGTGTGTGCTCACATACAGTATGTCCTCAGAGAGCCCATGGGTCAAAGCAACAGATAGAAAGTCATAGCAATAAATATCCTAAGAGAGTACTGTGGGGTCATGGGAGGGACCTCCAATGTACACCGGCAGGATATGAAAAATAGATGGCATGGCTTGAGCTGCATTTCAGAGAACAAGTAGGTAAGACAAGGTGAAGAGAGACAGGTCATCCACTGACAGGCTTGGGAGCCCGGGGAAGCCGATACACTTGGAGCACTGCAGACCTGCCATGCGTCAGAGAAGCCGCAGGAGACATACTCCGTGTAGGCTGCTAAGAAGTGGGAATTTATTCTGAAGGGACTAGGAAAACAACGATGAGTTTTAAGCAATGAAAAAAAAATGTGGTAATGATTTGAATTTGGCAAAAATCCTTTTGGACAGTAGGTTGGATAAATTTGACTAAGACAGGAGGACAAGTATGGGCCACAGTAGTAGTAGAGACATAAAATGAGTGCCTGAACCAATTCAGAGGCAGTAGCCATAGAGATGAGGAGATAGCAAGACTTTGTAATTAGATCTATGACATACAGAGAAAAAAAAATTTAAGGGGACTTTTTTTTTTTCTTTAATGACTTAGTGGTATTATTTAATGATATGACTTAGCAGTAGTTATCTAAATACAGAAGCAGCAGCAGTTGATTTGGAGATGCAAAGAGAAAAAGGGGAGGAGTTCATTTTGGGACATGAGTTTGAAGTGCATATGGGAAACCCATATGGGCTATAAAATAGGTATTGAGGTATTTAAATTTGCAGTCCTGAGACATTTTGACAAGAGTTGGTAGGGGAGGGGAAGCCAAAAGAGTCAATAAGATCCCAGAGAACACTGTGTTGACTAAGCCCAAAAGCCATTTTATAGTCATGCTGAAAAAGAGGAGCCACTGAAGGGTCAGAGGGAAAAACACTTATGGAGTACACATTACGTGACAGGAATTCCAATCTGTGCTTCACAGGTAAACATTTCACTTAGAACCAAATTATTCCTTCTCAAAGAGTCATTAAAATATTTAACAGAGATAGGGAATCTACAATAATTCACAGATGGGAAAACTGAAGTCAAGTTAAGGTGACTGTCTCAAGCCACGACTCAGCAAGCAGAAGAACTGGGGTTTTCTAGGTCCATGTGACTCTGGTCAGCTTTCAATGAGACTATGTCACTGGACAGAGGGGGAGACTCTAGAGTATGGTGGAAATATGAGGACAAGAAGAAACAGGGTTTCTAATTCTGAAATGAGGAGTGTCTAACTATAGATCTAACTATAGATCTTTCTACAAATAAGTATAGAAAAAAAAAAAAAAACACACTGAAACCAAAGCAAATCAAACATTCTGGAGGGCTCTGAAGACAGAAAAAAAAAAAAAAAAAAAAAAAAAAAAGACCCACAGTTTTAGAGAGATGAGGAAACCTAGAGTAAGCAACCAGAAGGGCATGGTTTGAGCTTTTTGTGGCTTTGCCCTGAGGATGACTACAGTCATGGAAGGGCAATTCTGAGAAACATGGAAAGAGAGAGTACCACCACCAACACAGCCCATCACCTTTCAGGTCAAAGGAATAGACGGGAGCCTTGAGTCAACCAGGATTGTAACAGAGTGGAAGGTGAGCCTTGGAAAGGGGAAAGTCGGGGAAAAAGCATGCCTAATTCTATGTTGTACACTCAGCACTAGTCTTTAGCTGACTCATCAACCACTCATGTGCAGAGCAAACTAAGTATGGCCTGCAACCAACTCAGTTACAGAAGTGAACTGAGATCAGATGCCTGGCCAGCTGCAGGTCTGACAGTGCACAATTTGAGTCTAATCAAAATAATTGTCTGTTAGAGCAAAATCCTCAACCCTCTTAGAAGAAATAGGGAAAAATACTGAGTCAACACAACAAAATGTTCACAGTGCTCAGGATATATTCAAAATTCTTACATATACAAAAAGCTAGGAAATTTCATCAATTCTGGGGGAGAAGATAATCAACAGATGCCAAGCCTGAGACTACTCAGACTACAGAACTATCAGACAAGAATATCAGTATGATAAAGAAAAATATGCTCGTAATAAATAAATAATAGGAAATATCAGCAGAGTGGTTAAAATTGGGAAAAAGAACCAAAAGGCAACTTAAAACAAAAAATTACACTATCTGTAATTTGATAATCAACTGGGTAGGTTTAGTACAAGAATTGAGATCAATCACAAAGGAGAGAGTCAATAAAGCTGAATAGAGAACCAGTAAAAATCCATCCAAATAAGATTAAAAGAAAAAAAAAAAGGATTGGAAACATAACTGAACTTATGAAACAACAAATGATCTAATATGGTGGTAATTAGAGTTCCACCAGCAGAGAGAAAGAATGGGTTAGAAAACTATGAGGGGGGGGGACAAAAACCCCAAACTTCTCCAAAATAATAAAAAGCATGAATTTACAGATTTAAGATGTTCAGCATACCTCAAATAGGAAATTCTTTTTTTCATCTTTTTAAAGATTTATTTATTTGAAAGGCAGAGTTAGAGAGAGAGAGAGAGAGAGAAGAGGAGAGGAGAGGAAAGGAGGGAGGGAGGGAGGAAGGGAGGGAGGGAGAGAGGGAGGGAGGGAGAGAGGGAGGGAGAGAGGGAGGGAGAATCTTCTATCCATTGGCTCACTCCCCAAATGGCTGCAATGGTGAGAGCTGGGCTGGTCCAAAGCCAGTAGTCAGGAGTCTTCTCTGCGTCTCCCATGTGGGTGGCCCTTGTCTCTTCTATTGAGGAACAGTGTGCTCTTAATTCTATTTGTTGAACTCTTTTACTTAGTGTAGGGTTAACTTTACAATCATTAAGTAAACTGAAAAGAGATCTTTGTAAAAATGGAAGGGAAGAGTGAGGAGGAAGAAGTGTTGGAGCAAGCGCAGGAGGGAGGGTAGGGTGGCAAGTATCACTATGGTCCTAAATCTGTATCTATGAAATACATGAAACTTGCATAATATAAATAAAATTTAGAAAAAGGAAAAAACTGAAGGTAAAATAAAAATATTTTTGGCAAAAGAAAATTAAGGTAGTTCATTGCCATTAGATTCACACACAAAAAAATGATAGTAGCCAGTTGAAGGAAATGCTACTACAAGGAAATTTTAAAAATATACATTATTATTTTTTAGAATTGTATCTATGAACTACATTGAATCTGTTAAATTTAAAAAAACTAAGAATAAATTTTAAAATAAAAATATTATTACTAAAAGCAAAAATTACTGTCTTGTGGGGTTTATAATGCAAGTCATACTTCTACAAGATTTCTATATTTTACATGACATGGTCAGTATTATCTCTAAGAAGGCTGTAAACAGTTAAGGATAGGGGCTTGGTGTTGTGGTGTAGCAGGCTAACCCAGCTGCTTGTGATGCTGGCATCCCCTATCAGAATGCCAGTTTGAGTCCTGGTTGCTGTTTCCAATCTTGGGTCCCTACTAAGGTGCCTAGGAAAGCAATAGAAGATGGCCTAAGTCCTTGGGCTCCTGCCACCTATATGAGAGACCCAGATGGAATTCTGGGCTCCTGTCTTAGGCCTGGACCAGCTCCAGCCTTTGTAGCCATTTGGGGAGTAAACTAGAAGATGGACGATCTTTCTCTCTCTCCTCTGAAATAAATAAATCAATTTTGAAAAAAAATTAAGGATGTATTTGGTAACCCACAAGAGGTTCCACTAAGAAAAAGGAAATCAAGTAAAGAGGTACAAATGAAAATTTGAGAAATAAGTGAAAACAGAATTCTTAAAGAAATTCAAATCATCCAAATAAGGTGAAGAAGTAAAAGAGAGCAACAAAAGACAAATAATAAAATTGTGCACTTAAACGACACCCTGTTAATATCTGTGTTATGTTAATAGGCTAAACATCCCAATTAAAAGGCAGACATGATTAGAATACACAAAAAGGCAAGACCCAATTATATAGTGTCTACAAGAGACACACTTTAAAAATAAGTGGATAGAAGACACACCATTTAATCATTAAGCACACAAAATATATTAACTAAGTCAATTCTAGGTAAAACAAAGAGTAAGACAGTAACTGCCAATGAAGGCAAAGAGGGAAATTTCTAACAAAAAGGTCAGCTCATCAAGAAGGCATAACAAGATAAACATATATGTAAACGAGCTTCATCAGAGCTAGTAACACAGCTTCAAAACTGAGGAGTTAAGAAATGAGCAGGGCCACACACATAATAATAATAATCTTTTAACCCCTCTGTTTCAGGAAATGACGGAATAACTACATAAAATACCTGTACAGACATACCTTAATTGTTGTCCCTAACACTGTACTCAACAGTTGAAGACTACATATTACTTTTAAGCACATACATTCACCAAGACAGACCATATGTCATGTCATAAAATAAGACCTGAGTACATACAAACATAAATCCATACCACCAAGTAAGATTTAAGCTTGTAAGAAGAGTGATCATACAAAGTATGATTCTGACAACAGAATTAAATTAGAAGTCAGTAACAATAAGACATACATGAAAACCAAAAACACTAGAAATTTTAAAGCACATTTCTCAATAATCCATAATTCAAAAAAATAAAAGAGAAATTAGAAAACATTTCAACCTGAATGAAGATAAAAGTACAATATATCAAAATCGCATTGATGAGAGGGAAATTTACAATTTCAAATGTCTATTTTAGGGGGGAGGGTCTAAAAATCGATGGCTGTTAAGTCTCAAGAGATCTTAAAAAATGCAAAAAAAAATCAAAGTAGAGAGAGGGAAATAAAAAAAGAGAAAGGAAAAAACAATCAATGAAATAGAAGACTAATAGAGAAGATTCCTGAAGTCAAAAGTTGGTTATTTGAAAAGACCAACAGGGGCCAGCATCGTGGTGTAGCTGCCTGTAACACCAGCATCTAATATGGGTACGAGTTCAAGTTCAGGCTGCTCCACTTCCTATCTGGGTCTCTGTTACTGATTTGGGAAAAGCAGTGTAAGATGGCCCCAGTGCTTAGGCCCCTGCACTTGTGCGGGAGACCTGATGAAACTCCTGGCTCCATCACACCCATGGAGGGGTGGGAGTTGGAGCAGGGCATGGCCCAACAGATGGAAGATCTCTGTCTCCCCTCTGCCTCTGTAACTCTAACTTTCAAATAAATAAAAATTGGGGCCAGCACTGTGGTGCAGTGGTTAAAGTCCTGCCTTGCAGAGCCGCCATCCCATATAAGCGCTGGTTGGAGTCCCGGCTGCTCCACTTCCGATCTGGCTCTCTGCTATGGCCTGAGAAAGCAGTGGAAGATGGCCCAAGCCCATGGGCCCCTGCACCTGCATGGGAGACCTGCAGGAAGCTCCTGGCTCCTGGCTTCGGATCAACTCAGCTCTGGCTGTTGCAGCCATTTGGGGAGTGAACCAGCGGATAGAAGACCTTTCTCTCTCTATGGCTTTCTCTATGTAACTGTGTCTTTCAAATAAATAAAATGGATCTTTAAATAAATAAACTGATCAATTAAAACAATCATAAGAAAAAAGATGTTCCTGTCCTAAACTGAAATGCCTGGGTTCAATATCTGCCTCTGCCTCCTGAGTCCAGCTTCCTACTAATGTGAACACTGAGAGGGAGCAATGATGGCTAAACCATCACTGATTAGTTCCTGGCTAACCATCTGGAGACCTGTGGGAGACCTGGACTGTCTTCAGCCTCTACCAAGCCCCAGTTGTTATGGCTAATTAGGGAGTGAAACAGCAAATGGGAGCTCACTTGCTTGCTGCCGCTAAAATTAAAAAAAGAAAATTTAACAATGAACACAGCAATATTCCTTATGAATATGGATACAAGTATTTTTAATAAAAATAAGTAAATCAAATCAAGGAATTACCCTGTAACAGGGTAATTCATTATGACTAAGGTCAGTCTGACATTTGAAAATGACTGTAATGTACTTTTTATTAAAAGAATAAAGGAGTAAAACCATGATTACTTCAATACATGAAGAAAAAGCTATTTGATGAAACTCAACAGCATTTATAACAGAAAAGCCTCAGCAAACTATGAAAGGAAAGGAATTTATTTAACCTGATACAGAACATCAATGAAAAACTGACAGCTAACAGGACTATATGGATTAACCTGTAGCCAATGGCATACTTAAGATATTAAATTACTAAATTCTTTCCCTGGGGTCAGAAGTTAGTGAGGTCTACTCTATCCAGTTCTACTCAACATTGTATCAGAGATCTTGGCAGTTAAACAAGGCATGGAAAAATGGGCACAAAGGTCAGAAAGTAAGACAGAGGAAGAAACACTGTCTCTAACAGATGATGATTCACATGGAGCACTTCATGGCTGGACGAGGTCACCCAGTAGAGAAACAAGAGACAGGAAGAGAAAGCATCTTAGGGAAGGGCTTCATTTCAAGGATGGGAAGAGAAAAACCACCATCAAGGAAACTGAGAAAGGCAATGGGATCCTATTTCATATGCTCTTTACAAATAGCAAATGTGTTACACACTTTAAAAAGATATACCCAAAATAGCCAAAATTATAAAAATATTGTAGCCTCAGCAATCTGGAATATTCTTATATAGAACATCAAACCTACATAAGGGAAAAATGAAACTTTGCCACAGATAAATTTAGCAATACAATCACTATCTGAACAGGACAATTTCAGTAAAAAAATGGACCAGAATTACTGGGCCAAAGTGTTTAAATGCCACTCAACATTCATGGTGGTTATAATGAAATGACTCTAAATGAATACTCATATTAATTATGCTATTCATGGCATTCAATGAAGGTACTTAAGAAAGCTTATGGAAAATGCATATGAAAAAAATATACATGGTTTAAAAAGTTTTTAAAGATTTATTTTAAAGGCAGAGAAACAGAAAAAGAGGGAGATACAGAGATCTATACACTGGTTTGTTCCCCAAATGGCTGCAACGGTTGGGATTGGGCCAGGCCAGAGCCAAGAGCCAGGTACTCCATGTTGGTATTCCACACAAGTAACCCAACTACTTGAGCCATGGTCTGCTGCCTCTGAGACACATTAGTAGAAAGTTGGATCTGAAGCGGAGGACCCAAGACTCAAACCAGCACTCTGATGTGGGATGTAGATGTCCCAAGCAGCAGCTTAACTCACTGCATCACAACACCTGCCCCTCAAGATTTCTGCACCAAAGTAAAGATGTTAATTTCATCTTCCACTTAGTTTTTGAAGTTCCCTTACATTAATACTTGAAATAGATGGTGATGAACCTTGAGCCTACAATAACATCTGATCTTGTATAAAATCTCAACAAGACACAGAAGATTATTATGTTTATATCTGTATTTTTAGTTAGTAAAAAAGAATGTTTAATTTATTCTCTAACAAATAATAAAAGTATACAGATTTTTGCCTCTTGGGCTGCAGTCATGTATACACCCTAACACTCTATCCCTATTCTATCTATAATTCAAGGTGACCCAAATACTTGAGCCATCATCTTCCACCTCCCTAAATGCATTAGCAGGAAGCTGGAGTTGGGAGCAGAAGCCAGGACTTGAACCAGGCACTCCGATAAGGAATATGGGCATCCCAAGAGGTGTCTCAGCTGTTGTGTAAAACGCCTGTTGTCGATTATTAACTTTTCCAGGTTATCTCCATCATCAGGCAAAGTGAAAGCACTCTGTTTTAACTTACACAAAGTACTTTCTCAAACTAAAAGCTGTGATCCATCACAGGTTAAAAACTCATAGTAGGGGCTGGTATTGTGGCGTAGTGGTAAAGCCACTGCCTGCAGTGCCAGCATCCTATATGGGTGCTGGTTCAAGTCCTGGCTGCTCCTCTTCCGATCCAGCTCTCTGCTATGGCCTGGGAAAGCAGTGAAAGATGGCCCAAGTCCTTGGGCCTCTGCACTCACGTGGGAGACCCAGAAGAAGCTCCTGGCCCCTGGCTTCAGATCAGCGCAGCTCTGGCTGCTGTGGTCAACTGGGGAGTGAACCAGCAGATGGAAGACCTCTCTCTCTGTCTATCTGCCTCTCCTCTCTCAGTGTAACTCTGCCTTTCAAATAAATAAATAAATCTTAAAAAAAAAACAAACCTCATAGTAGTGGGTCACTATCAGAATGTTTTAAAAAGTAAAAGAAAAGCAGAGCAAATATCAGAATGCAATCACACAGAAATTGGTGAAATTTTTCTGTTAATTATAGAAATGTATATGCATTTGTATAATATAAATATTGGAAGTTATCTATGCACTTAAAATGCCTACATATTATGTGTGGGGGTCACAGAGTAAAACGTCTATTTTTTTAAAGATGTATTTTATTTATTTAAAAGGCAGAGAGGGAAAGACAGAGACAGAGAATCTTCCTTCCACTGGTTCACTCCCCAAATGGCTGCGATGGCCAGGACTGGGTCAGACTGAAGCCAGGAGACTGGAGCTTCTTCCAGATTTCCCATGTGAGTGTAGGGTCCAAGTACTTGGGCCATCTTCTACTGCTTTCCCCTGGCTCACTATCAGGGAGTTGGATCAGAAGTGGAGTAGCTGGGACTTGAACTGGTGCCCATATGGGATGCCAGGCCCCCCCCAAAAATGTATTTCTTACTGTGGGTAGGGAATAAAGAATGCTTAATAGCTATGGTAGCAAGATAAGGGAAACACTATGGCATTAAAGAAAAGACACTACTCTATTCTCTGCCTGGAACCAAGAATGTTAAGACCTTAAGTTTGTCAAATGGGTCCAAATTTATGTTATTACTATTATCTAATACATTTGACAACTCTTACTGAAAAATTATTTTACTATGGCAACTTTCACAATATTTAATCAAAATGAGATGAGTACTTATTGGAAACGAACAGGGTACAGAGAAAACATCTTTTACTATATTAGGAGAAAACAGACTGTCTCCTTCTCTTATCAAATCTGTTACCTATGAATTTAGTGTCCTCACATTTTGGTGCCTGTTAAATCCCCAACCAAGCAACCTCTTCATAGCATTCAATCTCAAAAGTTGCTTATCCTTTAGGATTTGTGATATCATACTCTCCTAGTCTTCTTTTTCTCTCTGTTCATTTCTTCTCTAAATTTAAGTGTTTTTGGGGCCAGCGCTGTGGCATAGCAGGTAAGGCCACAGCTTGCAGCAGTGGCATCCCATAAGGGCATCCGTTCAATTCCCTTCCAATCCAGCTCCCTGCTAACATGCATGGGAAAAACAGTGGAAAATGCCCCAAGTCCTTGGGTCCCTGGACCCACATGGGAGATCCAGAAGAAGCTCCTAGCTCCTGGCTGCAGGTTGGTCCAGCTCCAGTTGTTATAGTCATTTGGGGAGTCAACCAGTGGATGGAGGATCTCTCTGTCTCTCTCTGCTATAACTCTGCCTTCCAAATAAATACAATAAATACTTAAAGCAAAAAAATAAGTATTTTTTCCTTGAGGTTCATTTGTAGACCTTCATCTCTCTACTTCCCTTGTTTTAACTCTCTGTCATTTAAACACAATCTAATGGTCGACACTTATTACCTGGTTGTAGGTATACTGTACTACTTTATAGATGAAGAAATCAAGGGAATAATAAGACAGCTTATTAACTTATCTGAGGTCATGCAACTGATCAAATAGCTGAGGTGGGATTCATATACAGGCAGTTTGCCTCCAAAGTCTGTGTTATGTGGCCTTAGTTACTTACTTAGTAAGTAGTAAATATTTAGTTAACGAACAAATGAATGAATGAATGATGGTGGCTAGGTGTAGCAGACACAAGTCTTTCTGGCTAATGTGATACAAGCTCACCAGCTATATAACCATGGCAAAGTGACTATTTCTAAGATGCACAAAATGAGAATGTAATATATAACTTGAAGGGTTGTTTTAATATTTAAAAATGTGCCTATGCATGTCTTAAATTAGCAGGTGCTAAAGGATATCTACTATTGTTATAAAAATGAATGATTCGCTTGTTTTCTAAAGTTACCTATTGTTGGGGCCAGCGCCATGGCTCACTTGGTTAATCCTCTGCCTGCAGCACCAGCATCCCATATGGGTACTGGGTTCTAGTCCCAGTTGCTCCTCTTCCAGTCCAGCTCTCTGCTGTGGCCTGGGAGGGCAGTGGGGGATGGCCCAGGTGCTTGGGCCCTTGTACTGCATGGGAGACCGGGAGCAGGCACCTGGCTCCTGGCTCCAGATCAGCACTGCGCTGGCCGTGGTGGCTATTTTGGGAGGTGAACCAATGGAAGGAAGTTCTTTCTGTCTCTCTCACTGTCTATAACTCTACCTGTCAAAAAAAAAAAGTTACCTATTGTCAACTATGATTCTTATATCAATAGTATTTTTTTAGTAAATAACCTGATTATTAGAAAAGAGGCATATTTATGTTAATATCTTTAAAAAGATTTTATTTATTTATTTGAGAGGCAGAGTTACAGACAGAGGGAGAGACAGAGAGAAAAGTCTTCCATCCGACGGTTCACTCCCCCAATAACCGTAACGGCCAGCGCTGAACCGATCTGAAGCTAGGAGCCGCGGGCTTCTTCCGGGTCTCCCACGCGGGTACAGGGGCCCAAATACTTGAACCATCCTCTACTGCTTTCCCAGCCCATAGCAGAGGGCCAGATTGGAAGAGAAGCAGCTGGGACAGAACTGAGGCCCGTATGGAACACCAGTGCTGTAGGTGGATGCTTAGCCTACTAGGCCACAGCACCTGCCTCATGTATTAGTATATTTTTAAGAATGGAAATATATCTTGATTTTACACCTTCTAGACATGCTTTCAAGTAGGGTTCCTCAGCCCTGGCACTACTGACATTTTGGGTTGGATACTTCTTTGTTTTCAGTATGTGGCATCCTTAGTCATGGCAATTCCAGAACAACTCCAGATACTGCCCCATGTTCCCTAAGGAACAACTGTGCTGGTGGAGAACCAGTACTTTGCTGGGATAAGAATGGGCTATAGTGCTCTGAGAGACAGAAAATGCATCAAAGATTACTGCTTCCATGTCTAGAATCATCGTATGTGGGACACAATCTGTAAACACCAAAAGAGTATTTTTAAATTGTAGAAAATGAAACACATGTGTCCTTTCTCTTTAAGATAATTATCAACATAATAGTGTTGGTATATTTATATAGGGGATTCTGAATTCCTTTAAAAATACAACATCTCCCACTCAACCAACCAAATAATTCTAAAACCATTTTGATGTACAGAGTCAAAGATTAAATTCAATTATTTTACCTTGAGGGCTGAAATTATAGTCTGCTCAGCTGCTGCTGGGAAGGAGCTCTGGCTGGAAACCACCTAGAACAAGGTTTTGATCCAGTTACAGTTCTGCTGAAGTCATTTTTTTTAATTTGTAAGAACTAATATTGAACATAACAAAGCTGTTTCCACAAGCTACATGTAAAATATTATCATTATAGCAATATACATGATTTAAAAATGCATTAGTATTTGTTAAGATATGTTGAGAAATAGTTACAGGTATAAAGCAAATACACCTTTCAGATAATTAAAGCATCAAGAATACTAGAAGCTTTGTTTTTTCTTTATTCACTTAAGATAGATGAAATACAAAGTTTTAACTTGAAAAGGTCAGGATAAAGCCATATTTATTTATTTATTTTAAAAAATTCACATTTCTTAAGGCTAATTTTCAACAAGTACACACATTCTGAAAACTGAAAATATCAACAAAGACATTTAAACCAGGCTAAACATAATATAATCTTTTGACTGCTTGTGGTACTTTAGAGTAATGATTAAAGAAAACAGGAAAGTTTTTGATAACTTTTCTGAGATTTACCTGTTAACATCTGTATAGTCAGCTTTTTATCACTACATTTAAATACCTAAAAAAAAACTAAGTTTATAAAGACAAAAGGTTTACATAGCTCCCAGTTTGGGAGGTTCAAGTTCAAGATCAAGCAGCTCCTGGTTTCACCTCTGATGAGGTGGCAGGAGCAGAGGAAGGAAGGATCACATGGCGAGCCAGGAAGCAGAGAGGCTGGGCTGTGCTCAGCCTTTACAACCCACCCTTCTCATGAGAGGCAGGCCTCCAGCGACCCAGATTCCCCTCCACCCCCAAGGCCACTCCCCAAACACCGGAACTTGATTAAGTTTAGGCCCTGTGGCACCACTAATTTAAGACTTTGAGTTTCAAGTTTTGCCATGAGTTTGGAAGACAGATTGTGTTCAATCATAGTAATAATGCTTTAAAGTACATTTTGCTTACCATAAAAAATATACCAACTGTGTATTTCTAATAGGTCAAAGGATTTGTTAAAATTGTTAAATAAGTAACAGTCACTTATAATCGAAAATACAATCTAGTATGTTAAAGCTCATATAAGAGATCAAGTTTTAAAGAACATCATCCAACCTATAGCTTTCTTCAGGTCTTCTAAATATTTATCTTCGTATTTACTATTTTGAAAATGATCTACAAAGAATAATCAAACACAAGCACCTCAAAAGTAATGGATGGGACTGAAAGTGTTATCTTCCTAGTATTTAAGAATATAGTTTAAACTAAACAAACTAAACAATACAGCTGACTCTCCATATCCATAGGTTCCAAATCCAAAGATAAAAAACATTTCGGGGAAAAACAACCATGTATGTTCTAAACACATACAGACTTTCTAATCTAGTCACTATTCCCTAAAGAACATAGTATAACAATTGTTTATATTGTGCTAACATTGTGTTAGGTACATCTAGAGATGATTTAAAGTAATTGTGTAGATTTACGGAAATACTATGTTGTTTTATATAATGGATTTGAACATCCAAAAGATTTTTTTTACTTTACTTCTCCCCCACACCCCACAAAGAAACCTTTTATTTAAGGAATACAAACTTCATGCATTTCATAAGTATAACTTTAGGAATACAGTGATTCTTCCCACTACTCACCCTCCCACCCATACTCCCACTCCTCCCCCTCTTCCCTCTCATTATTCCCAACTCCATTCTCCATTAAGCATCCAAAAGACCACAATCAGCTGAGGTCTACATGTGTGTGCTGGAATCTATCCTACACTGGCAACGAGGGACAACCCTATATGGAGGCAAGTAAGTTAAGGGTTGGCCATGTCTTTTCTTTTCACAGGCAGAATTAGAGAGAGAAAGAGAAAGAGAAAGAGAGAGAGAGAGAGAGAGGGAGAGGTCTTCCTTTTCCATTGGTTCATCCCCCAAATGGCCACCATGGCCAACACACTGTGCTGATCCGAAGCCAGGAGCAGGTGCTTCCTCCTGGTTTCCTATGCGGGTACAGGGCCCAAGCACTTGGGCCATCCTCCACTGCCTTCCTGGGCCACAGCAGAGAGCTGAACTGGAAGAGCAGCAACCGGGACAGAATCTGGCACTCCAACTGGGACTAGAACTTAGGGTGCCGGTGCTGCAGGCGGAGGATTAGCCAAGGGAGCCACAGCACCGGCCATGGCCATGTCTTTTAAATGCTTTAGTAAAACATGGCAAGAAAGAAAGCATATGGTCTGCTTTCAAGCAGTCATCAGTGATTATATGATAAAATTTTGCTATTTATAATATAGCTTCTCTTTGCCTTTTTTGCTTTTTTATTATTTTATTTTTTTGACAGGCAGAGTTAGCGAGAGAGAGAGAGACAGAGAGAAAGGTCTTCCTTTGCCGTTGGTTCACCCTCCAATGGCCGCCGTGCTGCAGCCGGCGCACCGCGCTGATCCGATGGCAGGAGCCAGGTGTCTCCTCCTGGTCTCCCATGCGGGTGCAGGGCCCAAGCACTTGGGCCATCCTCCACTGCACTCCTGGGCCACAGCAGAGAGCTGGCCTGGAAGAGGACCAACTGGGACAGAATCCAGAGCCCCAGCCGGGACTAGAACCCGGGGTGCTGGCGCTGCAGGTGGAAGAGTAGCCTAGTGAGCCGCAGCGCTGGCTTCTCTGCCTTTTTTGAGCAGAGACAGAACCTCTGACATGTTGGGAAGCTTTAGAATTCTTTTTTTTTTTTTTTTTTTATCTTTTATTTAATGAATATAAATTTCCAAAGTACGACTCATGTGTTACAATGGCTTCCCCCCCATACCGTCCCTCCCACCCACAACCCTCCCCTTTCCCACTCCCTCTCCCCTTCCATTCACATCAAGATTCATTTTCGATTATCTTAATATACAGAAGATCAGAAGCTTTAGAATTCTTATCCTGTCTTTCTTGAGTTTTGTTATGATTTACTACCACCCACACATTAGCAAATTCTGCTTTTCAGTAAGTACGAAACATGTATGATTTTCCCTCAAATGATCTGTTCAACTGGATTACCTTGTGGATCTACACTTGATGTGTTTTAAAACAAATATATAGACAAAAAGTCAAATAATAAAGGTCAGGATGCTTAGAAACAGTTAATGCCTCAGCTTATTTAATGATTATGTTTTCACTGTATTCTTTTCCAACTAAATAATTCCTAAGTTGTCTAAACTTGAGACAGAATAAAGAAGAAGTCAAAGTTAATTCAAAAGAACTTAATTAAATAAAAATAAAAGTTACCTTTGTTACTGATTGGTGTAACTTATATAGTGAGTTGACCACTGCCACGTTTCTTTTCTGTCCTTCAGTAAGAGGTCCAATCACCTGACTCGCATCTCCTTGTGTGGAGAGCTGTAGGAATTCAATACAAAAAGGTACTATTAAAATGACAGTTTTCATGTATTTTAAAGAAGAACTTCTTTAACTGGAGAGAAGTTTCTGCATTTTTAACAGACAGAACGCTAACTGAAATTATTCAAGTAAAGTTAAAGGTTTTGACTTTAGGAACAAGCAATCTCTGTGGACATAACACCATGGATGTGGGCGCCTGATTATCTGTACACAGGAAGTACATTTCTGTTAATACATCCTAGCTGACGGGCCCCTGAGGCAGGTGTGACCCAAATGCCCAGTGTGTGCAGCTATTCTGATACATTAGTGTAGTAACCCTAAGGAATACCTTCTGGAAACTGCCCAGAGGATTTTCTTTTCCTATTCAAAACCTCAGAAATATGGTATCAAAAAAATGAAGGAGAGAGAGAAGGAAGGGAGAAAGAAATAAAAATAAATCTATATCCTATGTATATTTGACAGCCATCCTAACACTCCAATGAAATAGGTGGTGGAAATAGGATATTCTTATTTTTTCACAGACTTAAAAAAAGTAAAAAAAAAAAAAAAAAAAAGGAAGTTGCCCAAGATTTATACTGGGCACAGATGACCAGTAGAAGTGTTACAAGTAGTAAAAACTTTCTGGAGCCAGTGCTGTGGTGTAGCAGGCAAAGCTGCCGCCTGCAGTGCCGGCATCTCATATGGGCACTGGTTTGAGTCCCGGCTGCTCCATTTCTGATCCAGCTCTCTACTATGGCCTGGGAAAGCAGTGGAAGACGACCCAAGTCCTTGGGCCCCTGCACCACACTGGACACTTGGAAGAAGTGCCTGGCTCCTGACTTCGGATTGGCGCAGCTCCAGCCATCGCGGCCAATTGGGGAGTGAACCAGCAGATGGAAGATCTCTCTCTCTCTCTCTCTCTCTTTCTGCCTCTCCTTCTCTCTGTGTAACTCTGACTTTCAAATGAATAAATGAATCTTTAAAAAAAATAAAAAAACTTTCTACTCCTGCTCTTTGATTTACTTCTAAGTGCATCAGCTTTAGGGAAAAAGCTATAGAATGCTTTATTGATTTAATCTATAACCATTACACTCAGGTTTAGGAAAAAATCCACATATTAACTAATTATTCTCATAATGATCAGATTTCAGTCCAATTTTCTGTAACAATTACTAAGGTAAATTAAATTTGATCAGGATATAGAAAACATAATTTAACTCACTCCATGCATGTAGATGAGATACCAAACACAAAAAAGTGTCCTCTCAGGAAAGTTGAAACTAACAGGAACTTAGTTTGGCAATGGCAATGAAAAGAAAGAGAATACTCCTTTGTTAAAGTTGCAACCCATGATGGTGATTATTAAGTCAACACAAGACTTTGTGACACCAGATGAAATAACCCCAATATGATTTTGACTTTCCTCATAGACACAGAGAATTTTTAACTTGCAATCAAGTTATTTCTAAAATGGTCATTTTGAGTTGGTGGTCTGAAAAAAAAAACTTTCTTGCGGAAATTATGTTAAAAATAGTGGTTAGACCTAAAGAAGAGCCCATACATTAGATTTAATCTACAGTGTGGTGAAGTAACAATAGTAGGATGTTAGGAGCTCCCAAGAACATGCAGGATAGGCTCAGAGCTGTGGGAAGGATGGAGAAGGGCTTGCATGGTAGAGCTAACGCACACCGGTCAGCAGCAGCAGGGGTACGGCAGATTGAGGAGCTGAGGCTAAGTATCCATACATACTCAAGTTAGGAGCCCTCGCTCTGCAAATTCTAAATTCTTATTTCTCTTGGCTTCTCTCAAGTTTCTTTGCAAACAATTTTGATGAACCAACAAAGAAATGGCAAAGGGAAAAAATTTCTTATTATTTCAATTTATGGTTTATTTCAACTTACATCAATGGGATAAATCTATTTCAGTTTATGTGTTCTGTATTTCATAAGAAAAAAGCTTATTACAGTGGGGATGGCACTGTGGAATAGCAGGTAAAGCTACCACCTGCAGCGCTGGCATCCCATATGGGCGCCAGTTCGAGTTGTGGCTGCTCCACTTCTCTCTCTCTCTCTCTCTCTCTCTCCCTGCGTTTCCTTCTTTCTCTGTATAACTCTTTCAAATAAATAAATAAATAAATCTTAAAAAAATACTTTCAGAAGTTGATAGATATCCAGAAGGGAAATCAACCAAGAAACAACAGAATTAAACTGCACCTTAGATCAGTAGAATCTAACAGATATCTACAGAACACGACAACCAACAGCTGCAGAATACACATTCTTCTCACCAGCACATGGAGCGCTGTCCAGTACAGATCACACGGTAGGTCACAAAACAAGTCTCAATAAATTTAAAAGAGAAATCATATCAAGTGCTTTTTTCTGACAGTAATGCAATAAACTAGAAATCAGTGGCAAGACAAACTTTGAAAACTGCATAAATACATGGAAATTAAACAACTTAGTGCTGAACAATCAATGAATCAAGGAAGAAATTAAGAAGGAAATTAAAAAATTTCCCAAAACGAATGAAAATGGAAATACAACATGCCAAAATCTGTGGGATACATCAAAAGCAGAACAAAGAGGGAAGTTAATAGCAATCAATGCCTACATTAAAAAAGCAGAACGTTCTCAAACAATTTATCACTAGATTCTGAGGAACTAGAAAACAAAGAAAATAATCAAACTAACAATTAGCAGAAGGAAAGCAGTAAAACTCAGAACACAAATAACATTAAAGACTTAAAAAATACAAAAAGTGTCTATATGAAGAGCTTTAAAAAGATAAATAAAATTGACAAAATACAAAAAAAATCAGAGCTGAAAATGGAGACATTAAATGTGACCCCACATTTGGCCAGCGCTATAGTGCAGCTGGTAAAGCCGCCGCCTGCATTGCTGGCATCCCATATGGGCACAGGTTTGAGTCCTGGCTGCTCCAATTTGATCCAGCTCTCTGCTATGGCCTGGGAAAGCAGAAGATGGCCCAGATGCTTGGACCCCTGCATCTGTGTGGGAGACCTGGAGGAAGCTCCTGGCTCCTTCTCTCTTTCTCTCTGTGTGTGTGTGTGTGTGTAACCCTGACTTTCAAATAAATAAATAACTCTTTTAAAAAAAACTGACACCACAATAATACGAAAGATTATTAGAGATCACTATGAACAATTACACAGCAACAACTTTGCTATTCTAGAAGGGACACATTCCTGAACATACTTTACCCAGACTGAATCATGAGGAAACAAAATACCTAAGTAGACAATATTAAGTCATGGCACTGAATCAGAATGTCTGTCTCCCATCAAACAGGCCAGGACTGGATGGCTTCAGTGCTGAATTCTACTCAACATTTAAAGAATAATGAATCCAACAACATACATGAAACCAGAGGTCACTATTTTAAGTGAAATTAGACAAGCAAAGATAAGTGTCACTTATCTCACTATGATCTCATAGGTGGTATATAAAAATAGGTGATCACAAGGAGTTAAAAGTATAAAGAGGGTTACAAGATGCTGGGGAGGGAAGACAGGAAGGCAAAATGGAAAAGGTTGATTAATGAGTACAAAGTTACAGCTAGATAGAAGCGCTGGGTTCTACTGCACAGCAGCTTCTATAAATAATGCGAATGTATGGCATATTTCTCTGTTAAACCAAAGTAGGACATTTTTTTTTTTAACTTATTTGACAGATAAAGTTAGACAATGAGAGAGAGAGAGCAACAGAGAGAAAGGTATTCCTTCTGTTGGTTCACACCCTAAACGGCCACCATGGCCGGAACTACGCCGATCCGAAGCCAAAAGCCAGGTGCCTCCTCCTGGTCTCCCACATGGGTGCAGGGGCCCAAGCACCTGGGCCATCCTCCACTGCCTTCTCAGGCCACAGCAGAGAGCTGGACTGGAAGAGGAGCAACCGGGCCCAGAACCTGGCGCCCATATGGGATGCCAGCACGGCAGGCGGAAGATTAACCAAGTGAGTCATGGTGCCAGCCCCAGGACATGTTTTCACTAAGAAGAAATGTTAAATGCTTGAGGAGACAAATATTTATCCCAATTGGACAGTGTATCTATGTATTAGAACATTACATGGTAACTTATGAATATGCATAATTTGGATGTCTATTAAAACATTTTAAAAGAAAATGGTAATGTAAGAAACATATACGTTAGGCTAATCCTCCACCTTGCGGCGCCGGCACACCGGGTTCTAGTCCCGGTCGGGGCGCCGGATTCTGTCCCGGTTGCCCCTCTTCCAGGCCAGCTCTCTGCTATGGCCAGGGAGTGCAGTGGAGGATGGCCCAGGTGCTTGGGCCCTGCACCCCATGGGAGACCAGGAAAAGCACCTGGCTCCTGGCTCCTGCCAGGATCAGCGCGGTGCGCCGGCTGCAGCGGCGGCCATTGGAGGGTGAACCAACGGCAAAGGAAGACCTTTCTCTCTGTCTCTCTCTCTCACTGTCCACTCTGCCTGTCAAAAAAAAAAAAAAAAAAAAAAAGAAACATATACGCTTTATCCAGATTTATCAATTTTTAAATGTCTTACTCCATTTGCTTTATTATTTGTATTCTTTCTTGCACACACATACAGGTGTATGTGTAATGTGTTTCTACATACACTATGCCCTCCACCCCTAAATATTTCAGTGTGTGCATTTCTGTTTTCCTTCTTTTAAAAAAGATTTATTTACTTATTTATTTGAAAGAGTTACAGCGAAAGAGAGGGAGAGACACACAGAAAGAGGTATTTCTTATCTACTGGCTCACTCCCCAAGTGGCTGCGACAAGCCCAGACTGTGGTAGGCTGAAGTCAGGAGCTTCACCCAGGTCTCCCACACAAATGCAGGGGCCCAAGCACCTGGGCCATCCTACAGCCTTCCCAGGCTATAGCAGAAATCTGCATTGGAAGTGGAGCAGCTGGGACTTGAACCGGAGCCCATATGGGATGCCAGCATTGCAGTTGGTGGCTCTACCCACTAAGTCACAGCCCCAGATCTGCATATTCGGTTTTATAAGTTTGTCCTTTTTATTGCTACTGCTGTTCCATTGTACAATTTCATGAGAGTTTTTTTTTTTTTTTTTTTTTGGTGCTCCCTTAAAAAAATTTTTTTTTCTTTTTAATACTTGAAAGGCAGAGTAGGTGGGGGTGGGGGAAGAGATCAATGATCCATCTATTGGCTCACTCTCCATATGCCTGTCACAGCCAGGCTGGTCTAGGCTGAAACCAGGAGCCAAATGCCAGGGAAGCGACCCGAGCTGGAGAAGCTTATGTACCCTCTGAGTTGTGAGAACAAAGATCCTGCAGAGCAGGAACTGCCCACCCAGTGCAGAATCTCCCAGCTATCCTGAGCCATTCTAACTTTTCTTGTTTAAAGCCATTTCCTGCTTTCAAATTTCAAATGCCCTACTGCAATTAACTTGTTACTAAATTACACACATGTTCAGCAAGGTATTTTAAAGCAGAAAATGCTTATTACATGTCTGTAGAATGATTCAAGAATTCAAGTAGTTTTCTTTTTCAAAGTCAATCTTAATTGAGATGAATAAAGGGGTACACTGGTACAAAACCACAGCTTTAGCTGTAAAGCAATGGGAACTAAGGACTAGAAAAGTGGAGGGCCAGTGCCGCGGCTCACTAGGCTAAATCCTCCTCCTGCGGTGCTGGCACCCCGGGTTCTAGTCCCAGTTGGGGTGCCGGTTCTGTCCCAGTTGCTCCTCTTCAAGTCTAGCTCTCTGCTGTGACTCGGGAGTGCAGTGGAGGATGGCCCAGGTCCTTGGGCCCTGTACCCACATGGGAGACCAAGAGGAAGCACCTGGCTTCTGGCTTCGGATCGGCGCAGTGCGCTGGCCGCAGTACAACGGCCATAGTGGCCACTTGTGGGGTGAACCAACGGAAAAAGGAAGACCTTTCTAACTCTGTAAAAAAAAAAAAAAAAAAAAGAAAAGAAAGAAAGAAAAAGAAAAATGGAAACAGTAAGAGATTCAACACAGCAAAACACAGGAAGTATATGCTCTGAGAATCATGTCACAACATACCAACACAGTCTGGGAAGATGTCAGATCCCAAAGGAGTTACATGAGGTTTGTTTTTTTTTTTTTTTTTTTTTTTTTTTGACAGGCAGAGTGGACAGTGAGAGAGAGAGACAGAGAGAAAGGTCTTCCTTTGCTGTTGGTTCACCCTCCAATGGCCGCAGCGGCCGGCGCACCGCGCTGATCCGATGGCAGGAGCCAGGAGCCAGGTGCTTTTCCTGGTCTCCCATGGGGTGCAGGGCCGAAGCACCTGGACCATCCTCCACTGCACTCCCTGGCCATAGCAGAGGGCTGGCCTGGAAGAGGGGCAACCGGGACAGAATCCGGCGCCCCGACCGGGACTAGAACCCGGTGTGCTGGCGCCGCTAGGCGAAGGATTAGCCTTGTGAGCCGCGGCGCCGGCCGGAGTTACATGAGTTTTAAAAATCTCCCCCCCACACATACATACACGGAATGAATGAATGAATATGAATGGGAATACAAGGCTAAACAAAACATTAAAAAATAATTAAAATGCTTCCTGAGTGCAAATAACAAGATATATCACTCCTTAATTTAACTATCTGAACAAACTACTTTTCAGAGATTCTAATTTTGTACATCTGCTCACCAGAAACAACATGTGAATTCAATGTGTGAGAAACAACTTCTGAGAATGAATCCACAAAGTAAAGAAGGTAATATGAAAACTTATTTTTAAAAAATGGATTTATGAGAGAGAGAGCCAGCTAGCCATACATCTCCCATCCTCTGGTTTAGTCCCTAAATACCTACAATAGGGAGGATTGAGATAGGTCACAGCTGGAGGTCAGGAACTCAACCCAGGACTCCCCTGTGGGTGGGCAGGGACTCACTATCTGAGCCATCACCACTGTCTCCTAGCCTGCACATAAACAGGAAGCCAGAATTGGGGGCAGCAGGACTCAAACGTAGGCACTCAGATATGGGATGCAGCAAGTGCTACTATTATCAGAGTAGAGAACAATGTGAAATGCACACTGATATATAATGATTCCCTGAAAAAAAAAATGAGTGAACATTTTCAAACTTAAATCACGTATTCTTAAAATCTTTGAAATATGTTTTGATGAGCCATTAGTTTTTATATCTATTCAAAAGTTATTTTCTTGAAAGTAGTGTCTGTATTATAACACCAAATTATTTTTTTAATGTGAAATTAAAAAAAGTTTAATGTGAAATTAAAAAAATCTATAGTCTAAGATAAGTTTTCTAATCAATTTGGGGCTTCATTGCAAAAAAAAAAAAAAACAGAAAAAGGCAAAGAATTATTAGTTTAATGTAAAGTAGAAGGGACAAATACCTAGATGTTATATTGTCATCTCCCTCCCACCACGTACCTAGAAGACAGAAACCAATCATCACTCGTGCCTTTGTTAAAGCCTCTCAACAAAGCATCCCAGAAAGAGACTGTACATCTCTTAGAGTTGACCCACAAGATCAATCTATGAGCAACCTGGACCTCATTATAACAGATTTATGGACATACAGTCCCATGATCCTAGGTGTAGGCTATGGTTCACCTGAATGTTTTCTACAAAGAGAGATGTAAGGGGACAATACTCTCTAACAGGCTCAAAAATAGCATACCTTAGATACTCTAAGGTATGTGTGCAAAGATCACAAGCTAGGAAAGTTACATGCATAAAGATGTTAATTATAAAACAGAGAAACTAGAACATCCTACATGTCCAAGAAGGAAGGAATAGTTGGGTATATAAGGTATTCACATGATGAACAACTTAACAATGAGATACACATAAGTATAATGCTAACGGCAGGGGGGAATGGATTGTTCTATGTAGCAATTTAATTTCACAAAAATACTGGAAAGAAAGCAAAAAATGTTATGAAACAGGATGAAGCATGACAAAGAGGAGATTAAGGGCAGGTGTAGTGGTGCAATGAGTTAAGTCAGGATTAATGAAATACTAGTAAAAGGCACTATGGATTCCCAAAAAGCACCTAGAAGTTTTACTTTGTAGAATTAAGAGGTCTTAAAAAGCTCATGGAAAACATGTATTATGAAAAAACCATGTATGGATTTAAAAACCTTTTGCTCCTAAATAAATTTATCTTTTAATTCATTTTCCATAACCTTTCTAAAGTACACTCAAACTCAGGAATTATTATACAATGCTACTTCATTCATTCTAAAATCTAGAAAGATACAATCTCCACCCCTCAAAGATTTAAGATGATATGGGAAAATGAAATTTCTTTGAAGAGAAAGTTAATGAAAACTAATCTCTGTAAGGTACTTTTTTTTAAAGATTTTATTTATTTATTTGACAGGTAGAGTTATGGGGGGGGGGGAGGTCTTCCTTCCATTGGTTCACTCCCCAAATGGCTGCAATGGCCGCAGCTGTGCTGATCCGAAACCAGGAGTCAGGTGCTTTTTCCAGGTCTCCCATGTGGGTGCAGGGGCCCAAACACTTGGGCTGTCCTCTACTGCTATCCCAGGCCACAGCAGACAGCTGGACTGGAAGAGGAACAACCAGGACTAGAACTGGCACCCATATGGGATGCTGGCGTTGCAGGTGGAGGATTAACTTAGTGCACCATGGCACCGGCCCCTTTAAGGTACTTTTTGAATATCTAACCTATGACACAAATAAAAATAACTTATTTTTTATTTACTTAACAAATGCTTTCATTATAGATTACTTGGCTTAAATGATTAAATATCACTTAGCTTATTATAAGTTGATCATCCTATAAAACATAATGTTTATATATGTAGGCACTCACAATTAAATGATCAAGTATCCCTAATTTTAAATATAGTTTATAATAAACCAGAAACTGTATTTTATCTGGAATCTAGATTTAGGGTACCTTTCTATAAATGTACATCCAAGCTGAATCTACATATTCCACACACAATTTCTCAAGTCCTGACCCATCAACCTAATAAAACGTCCATAGTGAGTTAAAATAATCTTCTTGCATGTTAAAAAAGTATCAGAAAATGGCCGGCGCCGTGGATCACTAGGCTAATCCTCCCCCTTGCGGCGCTGGCACACCAGGTTCTAGTCCCGGTTGGGGCGCCGGATTCTGTTCCGGTTGCCCCTCTTCCAGGCCAGCTCTCTGCTGTGGCCCGGGAAGGCAGTGGAGGATGGCCCAAGTCCTTGGGCCCTGCACCCCATGGGAGACCAGGAGAAGCACCTGGCTCCTGCCTTTGGATCAGCGCGGTGCGCCAGCCGCAGCATGCCAGCTGCGGCGGCCATTGGAGGGTGAACCAACGGCAAAAGGAAGACCTTTCTCTCTGTCTCTCTCTCTCACTGTCCACTCTGCCTGTCAAAAAAAAAAAAAAAAAAAAAAAAGTATCAGAAAATATATTCAAGAAAATATACACTGTATTTTACAATTCCCTGGATTCATAAATAACACAGAACATGTTCCTTGGAGCTGGCCTTGTGGCACAGGTTAAAGGGCTGCCTTTTGAGGCTGGTGCTGTGGCTTACTGGGCTAAGCTGCAGCCTTTGAATCTGGTATCCCATATGTGCATCAGTTTAAGTCCTGGCTGCTCCACTTCCAATTCAGCTCCCTGCTCACGTGCCTGGGAGAGCAGTGAAGGATGGCCCAAATGCTTGGGCCCATGCACCTACATGGGAGACCTGGCCGAAGCTCCCATCTCCTGGCTTCAGACTGGTCCTGCACCAGCTGTTGTGGCCATTTGGCGAGTGAACCAGAAGATGGAAGATCTCTCTCTGTAACTCTGACTTTCAAGTAAGTGAATAAATAAATCTTTAAAAACAAGAGGCGGAGGGGTGCTGACTGTGATGCTGGCAATCACACTGGTTCAAGTCCCAGCTGCACCATTTCCAATTCAGCTCCCTGTTAATTTGCCTGAGAAAGCAGCAAAGGATAGCTCAAGTCCTGGGGTCCTTGCCACCCAAGTGGCAGACCTGGATGGAGTTTTGCGCTCCTGGCTTTGGCCTGGCTTAGTTCTGGCTGTTGTAGACATTTCGAAAGCGAATCAGCAGATGGAAGAGCTCATTTTCTCTGTCCCTCCCTTTCACAGTAGAACTGACTTTCTTTTTTTTTTTTTTTTTCTTTTTAATGATACCTTTTTAATAATACTCCACCTCTTCCTCTTAGGGGGAAACACCACTCTAACTTGGTTGTTTATTGTTCTTACATGTTTTGGGGGTTATAGTTAATTTTTAATCATCTCCTTGCACGCTTTCATCTTTGAAATACCCTTTGCTGCGAGTATGTTTTCAAGAAAACAAAAACCTGAACAAATACAAAAGTTATTTTCTACAAGCCAACAGAATAGGTAGAAGTCAGTGCTGGGGAAAACAAAGTCCCCTCAGGGACTTGTAGCCAATGGCATGGCTTTGTCCTAGTGGGTCCTCTGACCCCAGTGGTCTTCCAGAGGTCTAGATAACCCTTGGCCAGACGGGACTCTCTTGCAAGTCCTCTAGTCTCCTGCAGTATTTGAAGGACAGTGCTTGTTGACGCCTGGAGCTGGGATTTTCAGACTCCTGGTGGGAATCTGGCCTTGATCGCTTGCTCCTCTGTGAAGTAGAACTGACTTTCAAATAAATAAATCTTAAAAAGTTCTTAAATAAAAAAGCAGGTAATACTTAGGTTAACTTTTGTAGCTATCCATGAGTGTTAAGAGTGCAGTGTTTCTGCACTTTAAAACACTTTCAGGCCGACACCGTGGCTCAATAGGCTAATCCTCCACCTAGCGGCACCGGAACACTGGGTTCTAGTCCCGGTTGGGGCGCCGGATTCTGTCCCGGTTGCCCCTCTTCCAGGCCAGCTCTCTGCTGTGGCCTGGGAAGGCAGTGGAGGATGGCCCAAGTGCTTGGGCCCTGCACCCCATGGGAGACCAGGATAAGTACCTGGCTCCTGCCATCGGATCAGTGCGGTGCGCCGGCCACAGCGCGCCAGCCGCGGCAGCCACTGGAGGGTGAACCAATGGCAAAAGGAAGACCTTTCTCTCTGTCTTTCTCTCTCTCTCTCACTATCCACTCTGCCTGTCAAAACAAACAAACAAACAAACAAACAAAAAACACCTTCAGAGTTAGGAGGGCATGCATAACTGCTTGCTCCTTCATTTGAATAAGCCTTAGTCATATATATGTCTTTAAAAATTTTTGTCTCCCTTTTCTTTCAATTTTGGTGATTTGGTGATTTTCTGAATCCTTTCCTTTTTCCTTAAGCGGTATGCACTTTTTTTTTTTTTTTAAATTAAAGTTTGGTGATTTTATGAGTCCTTCCCTTACTCTTTAGGGAAAAAGCATTTTCTTTTTTGATCTCTTTGATATTCTCCACTCATATTGGTCTAGTTAGCTTTAAAGGGGGGAACTAGAGGACTAACTGGATCAAAGACGGGAGACATTCCTAAGACTCAAGGGTCTGCTCTAATGTATGTGAACACTGTGAACACAATTCTAGCAGTTCAGAAGGCATTTTCATTTCTATCATGGTTGCTACATATATTTTACTATTAAATTTATCAAGCATCCCTAATCCGCAAATCTGAAGTCCAAAATGCCCCGAAATCCTTGGAACACTTTGATTTTCAGATTTTCAGATTAGGGATGCTTGACCTGTATAGTCTATGGAAATATTTCCAAACCCAAACAACTCCAAAATCTGAAACACTTCAGGTTCCAAGCATTTCAGATGAGGGACACTCAACCCACCATATAATTCTGTAGCATTCATGAGGAAGTTGAATTACATCCCATACCCTGGATCAAGGTAGAAGCAAAAGCTCTATTTGACTACTAGTTTGCTTGAAAAGACACAGAAGCTCCAGGCATTAAAACTTCCAAGGTAAAAAATTGACTTGGTAATTCAAGGAGACTATCTGGAAAAGCTGAGTAACATCTGGAGTGAGAATAACTCCTAACACTTGTGAAAACTGAACAACATGTTTAAAGCACCTTCCCAAAGCTGGCGCCGTGGCTCAATAGGCTAATCCTTCACCTTGCAGCACCGGCACACCGGGTTCTAGTCCCGGTTGGGGCACCGGACTCTGTCCCGGTTGCCCCTCTTCCAGACCAACTCTCTGCTATGGCCCGGGAGTGCAGTGGAGGATGGCCCAAGTCCTTGGGCCCTGCACCCCATGGGAGACTAGGAGAAGCACCTGGCTCCTGGCTTCGGATCAGCGCGATGTGCCGGCCGCAGCACGCCGGCTATGGCAGCCATTGGAGGGTGAACCACCGACAAAAAGGAAGACCTTTCTGTCTCTCTCTCTCACTGTCCACTCTGCCTGTCAAAAAAAAAAAACAAAAAAACAAAAAAACAAAAAAAACAAAAAACAAAAAAAACACCTTCCCAATGGCACTGAAGTGCTATGCTAATACAGTGGTGAAAAACTGAGGGACAAGATCTCATCGCCCAAATTCTCTCCAAGCTTCTAAACTTCCAATTCCTGAGTGAGTGTGAAGGATTCTGCTTACTCAGAGACAAAATAAAATCTTATGCTAGGATAAAGGAAGAACTAAATAAAAGTACATAGTTTTAAATGATAAAGAAAAGACAAAAAAAAAGACAAGACAGAGAAGAAAATATTTACTTGAATATTATATATACGCTTATCATAATGAAAATGAGTTTAGAACAACAGGGATGAGGGGTGTATGGCCTAGCAGTTGACACTTGGGATTCTGGAATCCCATATTCAAGTGCCTAGTTTGAATCCTGGCTCCTTCATTGCCTATCCAGCTCTGCACTATTGCACAGTCTGGGAGGCAGCAGATGCTGGCTCAATATTTGCTTCCCTGTTTCCCATGTGGGAAACCTGGATTGAGTTCTTAGCTTTGGCCTGGTCCGGCTCTGGATGTTGTGGGCATTTGAGGAAGTGAGTCAGTCCATGGAGCTCTCCATCTGTCTGTCTGTCTGTCTCTGTTTCTGTGCATTTCATACAAAATCAAAATGTGATAAGGGGTCAATGTATATCATTCGATGAAGTCATAGAAAAACTATTCATGATTTTTTGAAAGTAATATTAACATTAATTACAGTGATTAAATTACCAGAGGAATGAATTTCTCTCTTCGCTTATGAAGCTAGTAGTCAAATAGAATAAAAATTTTTATGATTTTTAAAAAATTTTATTAAAGAATACCAATTTTATAAGTGCAACTTTAGGAATATAGTGATTCTTCCCACCATACCTGCCCTCCCATCTATACTCTCACCTCTCCTCCCTTCCCTCTCCCCTTGCCAATCCCATTCTCCCGTAAGGTTCATTTTCAATTAATTTTGTACACAGAAGACCAACTCTATACTAAGTAAAGATTTCAACAATTTGCACACATATACAGATACACACACACATACACACGATTGTTTGAGGATTAGTTTTACAGCTAACTCTCATACTACAACTCATTGAGGACAGAGTTCCTGCATGGGGAGTTAGTTCTCAGAGACTCCTGCTGTTAATTTAACAATTAACACTCTTATGTATGAAGTCAGTGACCATCCAAGGCTCTTGACATGAGCTGCCTAGGCCATAGAAGTTTTTGACTCCACAAACTCCATCAGTATTTGGACAAGACCATAAGCAAAGTAGAAGTTCTCTCCTCCCTTCAGAGAAAAATACATCCTTCTTTGATGGCCACTTCTTTCCACTGGGGTCTCACTGACAGAGATCCTTCATGTAGAACATTTTTAAGTGGCATAAAAATTTAACAAATACAGTTAGAATTCAAATAGAAAGATCATACCCCTGGGAACAACAACAACAAAAAGTTTCTGAACTCTTCTTTTGGATTGTTGCCATGACTCCAGTTGGGCTTTGTGACAGACAGCATAATTAGTCCCAATTCTTCATCCATGTTTGCACACATACTTTGCTCTTTAATTTTGCACTGTGGATGAGTTGCATTGGTGAACTAGTCTTAGAAGGATACTATCTCTGTTGTGCCACTGCCTTCATGAAGGGATCAAACCCAGGAAAGCCTGCTGCAGGATCAGTCTGAACTGCGGTCAAGGGTAGTCTATCTACATCAGCAGCCAGCCAGCCACATGAACAAACCCAGGCAGGATCACCAAAGCCACCTGGCTAAACTCATCTGACCAGAGAAGCATGAGCAATAAATCCTAATGTAGGTCACGTGTTGTTTGTGGTTATCTGTGACATGACATTCTTGTGGCAACAGATAAATAATATGACTTTGACCGACTTCAAAAACTCTAGATTTTTTTAGTCTCTTCTGAAAATATTTCCCAATGAGAATAATCATTATTTGTCATTGCTCTTCAGCTTTAATATGGCCTATTCTGTCTTAGACAAACTTGAAAGTCCACTGTGGCACAGCCTCCAAAAAATAATCTACCTCTCCTAACTCTGGGAAGTCAAACCAGAAAAACTTTCTCTGTGTGTGTATGTGTGTGTGTGTTAAATATTTATTTATTTATTTGAAAGGCAGAGTTACAGAAAGGGAGAGGTAGAGGCAGAGAAATTTTCCATGTGCTTGTTCATGCCCCAAGGCTGAGCCAAATCAAAGCCAGGAGCTTCTGTCGGGTCTCCCACAGCGGGGTTGGGGGGCGGGGGTGCGGGTGGTACAGTTGGGCCATCTTCCACTACTTTCCCAGGCACAATAGATCAGGGAGCTGGATCAGAAGCAGAGCAGCTGAGACTTGAACCAGCATCTGTTGCAGGTGGCAGCTGACCTGCTCTGCCACAGTGCCGGCCCCAGAAAAAGTTTTCTTAAAGGAAGAAAGGAGTGACCCTATAATAGTCCACCATAAGAAGAGAAGAGCTGGAGACAGCTGTGGTTCAGTGGTTTAAGACACTGCTTGTATTCCACGTTGGAGGGTTAGTTTGAGTCCCCAGCTGCGCTGCTTCTGATCTCCATGTTAATGCGCCTGGGAAAGCTGTAGATGATGGCACCAGACCTGTGACCCTGCCACCTGTGTGGGGGATGGATGGAATTATTGGGTCCTGGCTTTGGCCTGACCCATCTGGGCTATTGTGGCCATTTGGGGAGTGAACCAGTGGAAGGTATCTCTCTCTCCTTGTTTTCTGTCTGATGCTCTGCTTTTCAAACAAATAAACACATAAATCATATAAAAATATAACAGATACAGGAAAGAGCACAAGGCTGTCTAAAGGATCAGGAGGGTAGGTAAGCCAAACTGGCGTGTTTGTGTCACAGCTAAAGTACATTTAATCCAAGAGACTCTCTTGATATGCTGTACCTACTTCACATAATATTAAAAACTCTTTCAGGTGATTCCTATTTCCTTTGATATTTTTAAAATTTGAAAGGTAAGGCATAGTAGGCTAAGCTTCTGCAAGCAGTGAAGGCATCCCATATGGGCACTGGTTCATGTCCTGGCTGCTCCTCTTCCAATCAGCTCTGCTATAGCCTGGGAGAGTAGTGGAAGAGGGCCCAAGTACTTGGGCCCTTGCATCCACCTGGGAGACCCAGAAGAATCTCCTGACTTCCCTTCTCGACTGGTCCACCTCCGGCCACTGTGGCCATTTAGGGAGTGAACTAGTGGATGGAAGTTCTGTCTCTCCCTCTCTGTATGTGACTCTGCCTCTCAAATAAATAAATAAAAATCTTAAAAAAATTTGAAATGTAACAATACAAGTTATTACCATATAATACTACATGAGGTGGAATCCATGTAGTGGACCTTGCATTTTCATTAAGTAATCCTTTTAAAACTAAAAAATAAATAAATAAAAGAACTAGTATGTCTCTGCATGATCACGGAAATACCTCCCATGTAGGATTTTCCCAGTACAGGAATCCCAAGACTCCAAATTACTAATGAAATTATATAGAGAATAAAGTGTATATCTACAAAGCCTTAAATGAAATCCTGGTGTCTACAACTACTGACCTCATACATGGCTACTGACAGGCACTGAAACTGAAATTCCCCCTTAAGTGTCATTGCTATTATTGTTTCAAATGGCCTGAAACCTAATCAAATGCCAATCTAGTTTCCCATAGTTCATAACATTTGATATTTACACTGATTCGAGATGCCATTCTGCAAAACAATAATGGCTACTGTTGGAAAACTCACCAATAATTTACCTCCTAAAAGGAATATTTACTAGTGTATTTGCCTACAATTGATAATATAAGAGTTTACAAGCCTATCAATTATAAAAGTGGTACGATATTTAAATAGTAATATTTTGATATTCTTTTAATAAAGAGAATATGGAAAACTCTGATTCAAACTTTCTATTGAAAGGTCTAGTGACATTTTCTTCTAAAGATCACGTTTCAAAATATATAAATCACCAGTGTATCACTATTAAATAATTTGTTCAGTTCAATGATAAATTATTGATACAATTTATATACATAATTGAACATAAAGTTCTATTAAATTAATTATAACCTTACAATTCCTGTCAAGACAAATAAGAAGTTTTAAATAAAGTCTAAAAGCACATTTACCTCATTCTTACAAAAGAGCATCTAAGAAGCTGATATTCAAAGGACACATACCAAATTAAATAGCCATTAGAGGAAACAAATCCTTTTGCTCAGAATTCACATTTATGAATTCAATATTTAATTCCTGAAGCCTCAAAATTAACTACTAAATCATGTAACTATGCATTAAAATCACTAAGGTTAAATAAACTATAACACATATAAATGTTATGCATGTATTTAAATAGATTTAGATCTCTGTCATTATAAAATAAACAAATCACAAAACAATATATATATTACATATATATATATAAAATCCTGACCCTACTTTTATTAAATAAAAAAGATGTTGGTTTACATGTAAGATACAGGACAGAAAGAAAAGCAGTTTAAAGTTTGTTTTAGAGTCTGGTCTCAATTGAATGCTAGTTTCAAAAACTGCTCAACTGCTCACTGGCACGCTAAATTTAGACATCTTTATTGGTCATGCTACTAACCTTTTTCAGCTTCCATAATTTTCACATTTTGTACAGACACTAATACCACCCCTTTATGGGACCTGTGAGATAAGTGAGATAATACATGGCAATGGTTTGGCACAATCTGATTCCCTGCAAGTGCTTCATAGTGGTAGTTATTTTGTGATCCTACCTTCTTAAAAAGAGGACATTTTAAAAATGATTTATTTATTATTTATTTCAAATGCAGAGCTACAGAGACAGAAGGATATATACAAACACACAATCTTCTACTCATTCACTTCCCAGATGGCTGAGGAGAAGCCAGGAGCCTGGAACTCTATCTGAGTCTGGCCCCAAGCACTCAGGCCATGTGCGGCTGCTTCCCAGGCATATTAGCAAAGAGCTGGATCAGAAGTGGAGCAGCCAGGACTCAAACCAGCTCTCTTGTGAGATGCTGGCACAATGGACTCAGTGAATTTTTGGTACCATTTTGGATTCAGAAAAAAATGATGTAAAGACATTTCCCTACAGAGACTTTCATTTTGGTGACCCATAACCTTTGATGATCAATAACTGATGGGCCATAGGGGGAAAAAAATACACACGCAATGAAAGAAATAACTTCAGATCATTATAAGCATATGTACATACTCTACATACATGATTTATATTTTGTACTCTACTACATTTTAAAGCATTAAAATCAACGTGAAAATTTTTTATGAGCTTATCTCCTGACATGAATTAAGTTATATTAAGTATACTAAAATGTTCTGGCCATCACAAAACTTCTATAAACCTTTAGGGAAATAAATGTAGGATTCTAGGAAGTTGTTCATTCTGTATTTCAGGTTGTATTCTCAAGTCGCACTTTCTGAAAGCATACTTGTCTTTAAATTTGTAGCTCTCAGGGAGTGTTGTGCCACAGCAGGTTAAGTTGCAGCTTACAACAAGGGCATCACGTATTAGCGCTGGTTCAAGTTCTTCTGCACTGCTTCCAATCCACCTCCTTGCTCATGTGCCTAGGAAAGCACTCATGATGGCTGAAGTACCTGGGTCCCTGCCACATTTATGGGGAGACCTGGATGGCGTTCCAAGATCCTGGCTCCTGGTTTCAGCCTGGCTGAGTCCCCACTGTTCTGGATACCTGGGGAATCAATCAGTGGATGGATGATTTCTTTCTCTCTCTGCCTCACCCTTTTATGTCACTCTGCCTTAAAAATAAACAAATCTTTAAAAAAAATCCAGTTCTCCTTTTATCTCACTGCTTGAATATGCCATTAATTATCTGATCTGATATCTGTCAACTCTCACCCTCAGACTTCAATTTTTCATCTAGAAAGTAATTTTCCATTTATAGATGTAGTTTTAATATCAAATATCAAGCCAACACTTCCAGCTATACAGAGTACTCTACTAAACACTTTACTTCAAGTTTTCCTTAAGCTAATCTTAGTATTTGGCTACTTTCCTCTTAATGTTTTCAGTGTAACTATTCCAAAAGAATATGAACGCAGAAAGACTAAAAAGAAAACATGTCAAATTTAAAAACACAGAGAAGCAGAAAGTATTTTATTAAAGAGCCGAGAAATAATCACCAATAGTAAAATGCTACTTAAGTCGTTAGTCAGTAACTGTACTAAAACACGAAAGCATACAATGCTCTTTGGAGTTCTATGCAATGCTCAGGCTTTACTCATTTACTAAAATCAAAGTTGAAAAGAACTTTGTTAGTCTTTGCCATTGTAGGTTAAGTAGTCCTGGGTAATTTAGAACTACAAACTATTGGATCATCAGTATTAATTCAAATATGTGTTGAAACACTGTGATCTTGTCAAGTCTTTTGCCATTATTACAGTAACTGAAACTACATATGAGGGGCTGGTGCTGTGGTGCAGCAGGTTAAAGCCCTGGCCTGAAGCGCCGGCATCCCACATGGGCGCTGGTTCTAGTCCCGGCTGCTCCTCTTCCAATCCAGCTCTCTGCTATGGCTAGGGATAGCAGCAGAAGATGGCCCAAGTCCTTGGACCCCTGCACCCACGTGGGAGACCTGGAAGAAGCTCCTGGCTTCGGATCAGCGCAGCTCCGGCCGTTGTGGCCATCTGGGGAGTGAACCAGTAGATGGAAGACCTCCCTCTCCCTCTCCCTCCCTCCCTCCCTCTCTCTCTTCTCTCTGTGTAACTGACTTTTGAGTAAATAAATAAATCTTAAAAAAAAAAAAAAAAAAACTACATATGAAACACTGTTCTCCACAGCCCCAAAGCCAACCATTTTCTGAAGGCATATACGCTGGTTTTCTTATAATGTTGTTCTCAGATGGGACCATTTCATAAGAATTTTTTCCTGACATTTTCAGTAATTGCACTACACCCTACTAGATATACTATCAAATTTTATTTATACCAGTAAATCATGTTTTTTTAAAAAAAGCAACAAATATTATAATAAGGCATTTATAAACAAAGTTTGAGAGAGACATTAGTCATCTAATTATCTACAGGGTTTCCGTGCCTCTATATGCCAGCTTTCAAAAACAAAGTTAAAAAAACAAACAAACAAACAAAAAAAGATACTTCTAAAATCATTTGTCAGTACTACAAGGACAATGGAATTGAAAATAGCACCATATTAGCAAACAAAATCTGGCCACCCACTGTAACTAAAAGTAGGAACTCTTTTAAAAGGACTTTTTAAATTATGGTAATGAAATCACCAAAGATCATTTTATGTAAATTTCGTTAGTTCAATTTGTCACCAAGCCACTCTAAAAATCATTACAAAACCAACCAGAAAAACTTGGATACAAGTAAAAAAAAAAATAGATTGCCTCATCTATTATGATGTTAGTATGGTTACTGAAAAGCAGTAATTGTAAACAAAATTACCAAAGTTCACAGTTAAGAGATACCACTTACAAGCTGCTCTGATTTTACACCATATAACTGGATGGTCTTGGCCACATTTTTTGACACAGCTAATGTGAGGTTTGCATCAACGGCAGCTATATTTAGCTCACTGGAGAAAATGAAAAACAGGTTTTAATTATTAGCAACAGAGTTCAGCAACAAAGAACAACATATAAACCTAAACCTCATAAGCATAGTGATGATTCTTTTTATAGATTTCACTGATTGCTTCCAAGATTTGGTTGCATTGTTTCAGTCCTCCCCTACATTTAGCAGTAGGAAAAAAATGCTTTGAGACAGCTGTTTTAATGACCAGTTTCTCATTAATACAAGCATATCATGTGTAGGTTCAGCCTGTGATTGAGAGAGTAAATTGTGGACAGATTTTCAAAGTAGCACTCTTGCTAATACTGATAAGTACAATTACAGGCACTGCATATCACAGACATCTGCAAGGAAATGACAGCTCTGAATGGAAATCATGACCTTGGAGGGACATAAGCTAAAAATATGAGTTACACATGATAAAGATATTCAGCTTCTTTACAAATTACACCAGTTCACTCTATTTCATACAGAGGCACTTTTAAAAACAAAAGCATAACAGGCTTATAATTTGACATTTTAAAACTTTAGGTTCCTTAAGCATTTTTATTGTCATGCTTTTCAATTTTAACATTAGATTAACTGGGGCATCTGATTGCCAAAAAATGGTATTTTATAAAGCACACAGACTACTAGGAGTTAAAAATTGCATGAATATCCACATATAGATGCAAAGCAAGAATAGTAGTTATTGTCTCTGAAGTAGAATAAAACCAGATTTTCTTTCCAAAGAAAGTGGAGAAGTATGAAACAACATTAGTGCTTATATGTGTACCAAAAATACTGTCCTATAATACTGAGACATGGTTTTCTTAAAGTTCATTTTTTTAATTCTATGGATTAATACAGGCAGAAGTAGCTGATTACAGCATTGGAAGCCAAAGTGAAAGACAGGAGATGCCACTTTAATATTTATATTCACAGGTCAAAGAGATCAAGGAACTTTTATTATTAAATGAGGTAACAGAGTAAAAAGGACTAGAGCCAGCACTTTGGAAAATCAGGATAAACATGAACAGACTAGAGAATTTATAGGAGTGTTTGCAACTGAAGATAAAGTTATGTAAGTAAGACCAGTGGTTTGTCAGTTTGACTCTTCCATGCCTTAGAGTAGCCATCTCCAAATCTGTAGTCTAAGAGACTTGACAGCCATACACCTTGGTCCTATACTGCTCAACACCATTTTTACTCTCCAAAATGTCCATCTCAAATATAGACCTCCTGTTATGACACCTTGCTAACTATCACAGGAACTCAGATAGTCTCAACTGGAAGTTAATCTGGCTAACTTCTAAATGTGTACATCTGAAGGCAACAGCTCAATTACAGTGTCTGCAGGCACTCATGTGGCACCTCTGCTAGGACACCTTCCCTCTTTAGTTTTCACAGCTATTATGCTCACTTGGAAAGCTTAAAATAGAAAATGTGAGTAGGCTAATCAGGAGTATAATCCTATTTCAGCCAGGAACCACTTTCTAGATTTAGGGAAAAAAAATACTAACCTCTACCTTTAAGTTTCTCACCTTGTAAAATTATTTTTAAACATACTTGCCTGCAGAATATAAGGAATTCACTGTGGTATGAAAAGCTCAGTATATTTTATATCTTTGGCAAGAGATACAACAATTGGACTCTTTAGCTTTATTAATTGAACTCTCAAGTGCTTATGTGTGCATTCACTGAAAAATTCTTGATTTCACTTCTAGCCCAATTACTTAAATAATTTGAAATAAATGAAATATGAAATGTTATCACACAGTACTAACAAATGTGGCAAACATCATATGGCATGGCATTTTATAAAACATACTTACCTTGCTATAGTCTTAATGATGCCATCAAGTTCATCAGATGAAGGAGGATTACGCCCACCAGGGGGAAAAACCAAGTTGATAGGATCAAAGAGTCGAGATAAGGATTTTGACAGGTAAGCAGCCTCATAAGGCTGCAGTGAATCTTTCAAGGCCTTTTCTGGACTGAGAATAAAATTTTTAAAAAGTTAACTTACATAAAACTGTATCAGACTGTAAACAGTTTTAAAAAATACATCTCCTACTAGAATTAGACAAAGAAAGGAATTACTCAGTATGTCATAATTTATTAAGAAATACATTACTATTTTAATTTACATATAAGTTCTAGCTATAAATCTAATATGCACCAATACCTACTATACAGAGTCACTTCTAACTAAAAGAGTAACGCTGGACAATTCTGCTCCTTCCAACGGAGGGAGGCTCAGCTTTTACTTGGCGAATCCTACTTAACAGGCAAAGCACACAGGCGAGGAGAGGCACGCAAGCCTGCAGTCACTCCATTCTCTCCCTCATTCCCTCCACAGCTGCCATCTCCCTCAGGCTCAGAGTCTGAGAGGCATTGTGCAAATGGAAGTTTTTAGCAGTTTTCCCTGCTGTACTATTCAAACAAATGAGGGTAAAAGGAAGAGTTTCTGGGAAAGTCCTAGGATCACATAAATACTCTCAACTGGAGTTCTAACTTAGTCTGTTTTACAGTATTCTTCACAAAATAAAAATCTACTAAACCCTTCTTTCCTCCTTCCTGCTCCTTTGTCAACAATTTGTGTTAATTCTCAGCAGCCAATGATTTCTATTTTACACTTTTCCTTTGACAATTATTATCAAATATCTATAAGCACTATTTCCATCTGCTCTCTTTACTCCAATGATTAATCTCCTATCTTCCTACATCATTCCTTTAGAGTCCTTCTGCCAGTCCTTTCATTTTTTTTTTTTTTTTAAAGAGGATCTCCTCTTGATATTTAATGTTAACCTTGAAAACCTCCGATCTGCTTTTTCCTGAATGTGAGGCCTGGCTTTCTTTTTCTCACCCTCTGGCCAATTGACAAGACTTAGAGGACAGAACACTCTTGGCTCCTACATCACAATCCACAGTTATCTGGCAATATTTTCTCATTTGATAAGTATTTCACTAACAGATACTTACTGAGAACACCATGCGCCCAAGCACCTTGTTAAGTGCTAGGAAGATACAGATTAACAGTGAAGGTAAAGTGCTAACTCTAAAATTTCTATGACAAAGATGAAAAGACACAATGGGAACACGGAAAAACAAGTATCTGAATCTGCCCCAGGCAATCCTTTATTGAAGTCTACAGCATCTATTTAAATGTCCTCTCCACGTTTGGTCCTGCAACTACTGACCTTAGGAAGTCTCTTCCCACTCCACAACAAAACAAACAACCCACCTAAGAGATGGGCCAAGGACCTAAACAGACATTTTTCAAAAGAGGAAATCCAAACGGCCAACAGACACATGAAAAAATGTTCAGGATCACTAGCCATCAGGGAAATGCAAATCACCCCGTTTAGAATGGCTTACATACAGAAATCAACTAACAACAGATGCTGGCAAGGATATGGGGAAAAAGGCTCACTAATCCACTGTTGGTGGGAATGCAGACTGGTAAAGCGACTATGGAAGACAGTTTGGAGATTCCTCAGAAACCTGAATATAGCCCTACCACATGACCCAGCCACCCCACTCCTTGGAATTTACCCAAAGGAAATTAAATTGGCAAATAAAAGAGCTGTCTGCACCTCAATGTTTATTGCAGCTCAATTCACAATAGCTAAGACATGGAATCAACCTAAATGCCCATCAACAGAAGACTGGATAAAGAAATTATGGGATATGTACTGTGTAGGATACTATATAGCAGTAAAAAAAGAAAGGAAGGAAGGAAGGAAGGAAGGAAGGAAGGAAGGAAGGAAGGAAGGAAGAAATCCGGTCATTTGCAAAAAAATGGAGGAATCTGGAAAACATCATGCTGAGTGAAATAAGCCAGTCCCAAAGGGACAAATATCATATGTTCCCCTGATCGGTGACAACTAACTGAGCACCTAAAAGGAAACCTGTTGAAGTGAAATGGACACTATGAGAAACGGTGACTTGATCAGTCCTTGTCCTGACTGTCGAGGGACAATTTACTATTTTATTCCTTTTAATATTTTTTTGTTCTACTTAATACAATTGGTTGAACTCTTTAATTTACACACAATTATTCTTAGTCATTTAAATTTAACTGAAAAGTGATCCCTGTTAAATATAAGAGTGGGAATAAGATAGGGAGGAGATGTACAGTTCGGCACATGCTCACCCGGACTTACCCATATGGTAGAGCCAGAAATGTGCCAGGGGATTCCAATTCAGTCCCATCAAGGTGGCATGTACTAATGCCATCTCACTAGTCAAAGTGATCAGTAAAAGTTCATAATTGATCATAATGATAGGACTAAGTGTCAAAGGGATCACATAAACAAGACTAGTGTCTGCTAGTAATAATTGATAGAATTAAAAAAGAGAACGATCTAACATGGGAAGGATACACAGCAGACTCATAGAATGGCAGATGTCCTAAGCAGCACTCTGGCTTCAGAATCAGTCCTTAGGGCATTCGGATCTGGCTGAAGAGCCCATGAGAGTTTTTCAGGCACGGAAAGCTAAGACACTGTGGCAAAAACAAAACAAAACAAAACAAAAACCCAAAAAACAAGCCACACACCTAAATGAAAGAGTTCTGTGAGTGAGATCCCAGCAGAAAGAACGGGCCATCAAAGAAGGAGGTACCTTTCTCTGAAGGGAGGAGAGAACCTCCACTTTGACTATGGCCTTGTCTAAATAAGATTGGAGTTTGTGAACTCAAAAGGCTTCCATAGCCTTGGCAGCTCATGACAAGAGCCTGGGGTGATTACTGACATCATAAATAAGAGTGTCAATTGTTAAATCAACAACAGGAGTCACTGTGCACCTGCTCCCCATGTAGGATCTCTGTCCTTTATGTGCTGTACCATGCGAATTAACGGTAAAACTACTACTCAAACAGTTTTTTTATACTTTGTATTGCTGTGTGGGTGCAAACTGTGAAATCTTTACTTAGTATATACTAAGTAGATCTTCTGTATATAAAGATAATTGAAAATGAATCTTTATAAAGAATGGGATGGGAGAGGGAGTGGGAGATGGGATGGTTGCAGGTGGGAGGGAGGTTGTGGGGGGAAAGGCCACTATAATCCAAAAGTTGTACTTTGGAAATTTATATTTATTAAATAAAAGTTGGGAAAAAAAAGAAGTCTCTTCCCTCTTCTGAAGCAATTTTGACCCTGAATGTAAGAATTCACACTCTTGGGGCTGGCACTGTGGCACAGCAGGTTAACGCCTTGGCCTAAAGCGCTGGTATCCCATATGGGGGGCAGTTCTAGTCCCGGCTGCTCCTCTTCCAATCCAGCTCTCTGCTGTGGCCTGGGAAGGCAGTAGAAGATGGCCCAAGTCCTTGGGCCCCTGCACCCACATGGGAGACCCGGAAGAGGCTCCTGGCTTCATATTGGCACAGCTCTGGCCGTTGCAGCCAACTGGTGAGTGAACCATCGGATGGAAGACCTCTCTCTCTCTCTCTCCCTCTCTCTCTCTGCCTCTCCTATCTCTGTGTAACTCTTTCAAATAAATAAATAAATCTTAAAAAAAAAAAAAAAGATTTCACACTCTTGTCCTTATCTGCAGCATGGGGCCTTTATGACTACACATTAAAACGGTAACTTTTCTGAAACCTATGCTATACAACTCTGCATTCAAAACAATCTTTATTTTAACTTTACTATGGCACTTCCAAATCTGAGTTACCATTTTGAAGTGCTCTACTTCTTCTTCTTTTTTTTTAACATTTATTTATTTGAAAGTCACAGTTACAGAGAGAGGAGAGACAGAGAGAGATCTTCCATCTCAGAAGACCATAGCTCACAGAAGTGAAACAGAGCAATTAAGAGGTGGAAGAGTAATAAAAGATAACAAAGAGAAAATGGAGGAACCACGTCAGGTGGGGCTTTGTGTACCTGGAACAGTGGCAGATATCACTCTGCAACCCTTTTGCTCTGACCTTCCTGTGGTCAGTGCTATGAGACGCTGTCCCACTTGTATCCTCTAGCAGCCCAGCAGCTCTTGGGCCTGACATCCACAGCCATCCATTTCAGGTGCTCTCCTCAGCAGCCTGATTTTTCTAATTCACCTTCTCCTCAAAGTCCATACTAGGAAAATAGTATTTAGATGATCCCTGAATGCTCCTGGACTACATGAGTATTACAGGGAAAAAGGTAAACTATTTCTATCAAACATTTACATGGACCTTCAATATCAAGATGCCTGAAGTTCAAAGTTAAGACTTTGCTCAACTTGGCACTTCTCTCATTTTTTTTCCCTTGTAACTTCATTGATATTCTGTGATTTTTTTTTTTTTTCTTCTTAACAACAGGGAGAGCATTCAGCCTAGTGGTTAAGACAGAAGTTGAGACGCCTGCATCCCATACTGGAGTAGCTGAGTTTAATACCATGCTCTTGGCTCCAGTTCTACTAATGCAGACCCCAGGAGGCAGCAGTGATAACGTAAGTATCTGGATTCCTGACATTCATGCTGCAGCCCTGGATTGTGTTCACACTTCCAACTTCAGACTGGCCCAGTCCCAGCCTTTATGAGCATTTGGAGAGTGAATCAGAGGGCTGGAGTCTTCTTTCCCTCTTTCTGCCTCTCAAATTAATGATTTATAAACTATGTAAAGAAACAAAAATAAAATATTTTAACATAAAAAGTAGCTTTAGTCCTTTTCAAAATAAGTTATTAATTTACTTATTTATTTGGAAGGCAGAGTGGCGGAGAGTGAGAGACAGATGTAGAGATCTTCTATGCACTGGTTCACTCTCCAAACTCCCACCACAGCTGGGGCTGGGTGAGGCCAAAGCCAGGAGTCTGAACTCTACCCAGTCTCTCACATGGGTGGCGGGAACCCAGGTATTTGGGCCATCATTTGCTGCCTGCTCAGGGGCGTCAGCAGGAAGCCGGATTGGAAGTGGAAGTGCTGGGACTTGAACAGGCGCATGTCCCAAGCAGTGGTTTACCACTCTGGGTCACATCATCTACTCCTTTTTTTTAGTGTCAGAACATCTCAGAAGAATTTAATCTACTTCTTTCTCATTTTCTTTAAACAGCTTTAGTAGAATATAATTTATACACCACACAATTCAACTCCTAAAGTGTATAACTCAATGGTTTTGGTATATTCACAGACAGGCATAATCATCACCACAGTGAAGTTCACAATAATGTTTTTAATCATCTAAAAAACACTCTTCTTATCCTTTAGCTATAATTCTCTCTGTCTGGAACAACCACTAGTCTGCTTTACGTAGCTGGAGATTGCACTGTTCTACACTTTTCTATAAATGGAATCATATAGCATACTTTTGATGACTGGCTCCTTTCATTTAGCATAATGTTTTCAAGGGTCATTAATGTCACAGCATGTATCAGTATTTCATTCCTTCTTATTGCTACATATTCCACTATATGGCTACGGTATATTTGTGTACTGATCAACATTTAGGTTGTTTCCATCTTTTGGCTTAATTCCACCATTCCCCTTAAATCTATCAGAAAATTTTACTAGCTTGTGATCTAGAATGTATCCTGATTCAAAATATATTCTGAATCAATCTGACCAATCCATATCATTTCATCTTCTCATCCTAGCTCAAGTCATTGTCATCTTGACTGTACAAAGTAGCTTCTACTTCCTCTCCTCTTTGTTGACCTTCCCCTTAGTTATCCACATAGAAGTCAGAGTGCTAATACAAAACCATTTAGAGTTCACACCATTGCTCTGCTTAAAACTAATGATTTCTGAGTCAATTAGAATAAACTCCAACCCCCATTCCTTGGCCTAGAAAGACCTGCAGAGTTTCACATGTTCTGGCTTCTTTGGCACAATCTTATCCTCTTCTTTTTAATATAAATTTTTTTCTTATTTTATTATCTAAAAAGAGTTGTGTACATACACACACACACACACACACTAAAGAGATAAAAGAGAGACAGAGATCGCCTATCTACTGGTTCACTTCTCAAATATCTGCAACAGCTGGGGCTAGGCCAGTCAGAAGCAGGGAACCAAAAACTCAATCCAGGTCTCTCACATGGTTGTCAGAGACCCAACCATTGAAGCCATTACTTGCTGTCTCGCAGGGTGCACATTCACAGGAAGCTGGAATAGAAGTGGAGTTGGTTCGCAAACCCACACAGTTTGATATGAGATGCAGGCATCCCAAGCAGCATCTTAACCACCACCCCAAACACCTGGTCCTCTTCTCCTCATTCACTGTGTTCCAGCTGTTCTAGCTTCTCTCTGTTTCTCAAAACCTCCCCATCTTTATTTTCTGATGGCCTCTAAATTAGCTCTTTTGCTTGCAAAAATCCTATTCCAAATATCCTACTGTTGATTCTGTCACATCACTTAGCTCTCAGGTTAAACGTCAGCTCCACATTAGAAGCCTTCCCTGATCATTCTATTATAAGCCACTCCATCACATTTTTTATTTACTTCATTGTAATTACCACTGTCAAAAATCCAGCAGGAACACTGAATGATAAAAAATGGCGACCCAGTTACTTATGCTTTGATTCTATTCTGATTCCCTTAAGCCCTTCCATTCATTATCTCCATTCCTTCTTTCTTCTTTTTCTCTTCTATCTGCAAATACTCTGGATTCTCCCTCTTTTATTAAAAAAAGTTCCTTGGACTCAGCTAATATGGTTAAATAGTCAAATTCATGTTTTTTTTTCTACTCTTCCTTGCTTCTCAAAAGAATATTTTCTATCCATTGCATTTGTTTCCTTATTATTCTCAAGACTTTTTGACATTTCAGAATAAGCACTACTTTATCTCATCAACCACTTTGCTGAATTTACCAAAGAGTGACAACTGATGTCTTACAGTCAAAACAGTGGTTTTGTTACTCTAATTATTCCTCTTCAGTTGAGCTTATAAAATTTTAACACAGGTAACATCCATTCATTTTAAAGAAAAATAGAGCAGATGTTGGCTGAGACTCTGAGGCCCCACATCAGAGTACCTGAGTGTGATTCCTGGCTTTAGCTCCTGATGCCAGATTCCTGATAATGTAGACCCTGACATACAGTGGTAATGGCTCAAGTGGTTGGGTTCCTGCTCCCATGTGGGCGACCCACACCGAGTTCCTGGCTCCCAGCTTCAGTGCCAGGCTGTTGTGGGCATTTAGGGAATGAACCAGCAAATGGGCGTACACACTCTTTTCTTTTTTAAATATTTTTATTTATTTATTTGAAAGGCGGAGCCACAGAGAGGCAGAGGCAGAGGGAGAGAGAGGGAGAGAGAGGGAGAGAGAGGGAGAGGGGGAAGGGAGGGAGAGGGAGAGGGACAGGGAGAGGAAGAGGGGGGAGGGAGAGAGGGAGAGAGGGAGAGAGGGAGAGAGGGAGAGAGGGAGACAGGGAGAGAGGGAGACAGGGAGACAGGGAGAGAGGGAGACAGGGAGAGGGATGTCTTCCATCTGCTGGTCCATTTCCCAGATGGCAGCAATGGCCGGAGCTGAGCCAATCTGAAGCCAGGAACCGGGAGCTGGGAGCCTCCTTTGGGTCTCCCGTGTGGGTACAGAGGCCCAAAGACTTGGGCCATCTTCCACTGCTTTCTCAGGGCATAGCAGAGAGCTGGATTGCAAATGGAGCAGCCAGGTCTCAACTGGTGCCCATATGGGATGCCAGCACTGCAGGCAGTGGCTTTACCTGCTACGCCACAGCGATGGTCCCACACACAATCTCTTTATTTTATTTTTTTATTTTTTTTTATTTTTATTTTTTGACAGGCAGAGTGGACAGTGAGAGAGAGAGAGACAGAGAGAAAGGTCTTCCTTTGCCGTTGGTTCACCCTCCAATGGCCGCCGCGGCCGGCGCGCTGCGGCCGGCGCACCGCGCTGATCCGATGGCAGGAGCCAGGAGTCAGGTGCTTTTCCTGGTCTCCCATGGGGTGCAGGGCCCAAGCACCTGGGCCATCCTCCACTGCACTCCCTGGCCACAGCAGAGGGCTGGCCTGGAAGAGGGGCAACCGGGACAGAATCCGGCGCCCCGACCGGGACTAGAACCCGGTGTGCCGGCGCCGCTAGGCGGAGGATTAGCCTAGTGAGCCGCGGTGCCAGCCCACACAATCTCTTTATGTATCTCTCTGCTCCTCAACTAATTTTTTTAAAATGAGAAAAAAAAAATTAGCAGAAAATGCGAAGGTACTTCAAAAAGTCTGTGAAAATAGAATTAGGAGATAAGTTTATTTCCCTATAAAAATTTTTGAAACTTATGCATAATTTTTTTCATGATATCCGTTTCCTATGAACTTTCTGAAGACCCCTCACATACAGTTAACACTTCTACCTCCTAGAGACAAATTATTATTACCACTTGCTTTGTATATCTCAAGATCAATTTCGGGGAATACATAAATGTTTAAAAAGAAAAACAAACAGGGGCAGACATTAGACACAGTGGTGAAGACACTGCCTGGGATGCCCACATTCCACACCGGAATGCTTGGGTTCAAGTCCCATCTCTGCTCATGATTCCAGCTTCCTGCTAATGTGTACCCTGGGAGGCAACAGTGATGGCTCAAGTTGTTGAGTCCTTGTCACCTACATAGGAGACCTGGACTGAATTCCTGGCTTCTGGCTTTAGCCTGGCCTAGCCCCCAGCTGTTGCAGGCATCCGGAAAGTAAACCAACAATGAGAACTTTACCTCTCTGTTTCTCCCTCTTTCAAATAAATAGAATGGTGCTATATATGTTATTTTACATACATCTTAAAAAAGATTTTAGTATAACACTAGGATCAACAGACTTGAATTCTGTCCTTCTCATCCCTCTTCCAATAGGTCTTATCTAGTTTGCCTGTTTATCATAGAAAAGTTATTGAGGGGAAATATGGTTTCATGTTATCATTCTAGCTTCTACCTACTGTACTTTGCCAATCAGAACTTCTAACTTTAGTAATAATTATATGAATTTTGAAAAATATTAAAAGAGAAACATCTATGTAAACAGCAATTATAACCAATTTCTCTTATATTACAGGTGGGTGCTAAGAATCTGCTATTGCTTTAGTCAGCCTTGCCACAATAAATGTGATTCCAGTGTTTAAAGAAAGGGATGAGAGCCAATCACTTAATTTGGTGCTTCAACAGAAATTTAAAAATACTTTCAATTGTGGAGAAAAGTCTGAGATGAGATGAACTCCTGAAATGGTATATCAGCTTCCAAAATGGTTCCTAAATATGGCTATCCTTCTACACTTTGGGTGAGCTAAGGAATTCTCAGAGGTAGGCTTACTACACTCAGTTTTTTCCTAACCCACTGAGAATCTTTCCCAGCATAAGAATCACCTCCTCTATAGTCTCTGAACACGCTAGGCTTTTTTAAATGTCACAATTATGCCAGTGGTCCATTAATGATGATGCTGTCTGATGTAATTACAGGAATGCTATAACAGTAAAAGACAATGACCACATATGCTCACCTCCTGGCTTCTACACACCCTGTTTAGTTTTATACTAAAGAACCAGAATGCTCAATTAAGGGGCTGGCACTGTGGCAAAGTGGGTTAAGCTGCCATATGGGCACTGGTTCATTTTCTGGCTGCTCCACTTCCAATCCAGCTCCCTGCTAATACACCCGGGAACACAGTGGAAGACGGCCCAAGTGCTTGGGCTCCTTCACTCACGCAGATTTGAAGAATCCCTTGGTTCATGGTTTCAACCTGGCCCAGTCCTGACTGTTGCAGCCTCTGGGGAGTAAACCAGTAGATGGAAGATCTCTATCTGTGTAACTGCCTTTCAAATAAATCAATCTAATTTGTGTGTGAATATATATAAATATATAAATATAAACATATATATATATATATATATATAAGAATGCTCAAATAAGGGTGAAATTTGGCTTCCTCAGTTGAAAATCTTGAAAAATCTTTTAAATAGACAAATAACAATCATTACAAGTACTCAGAGGCTCAGTGTATTCCTGATTTCAATAAAATACAAATAATACAAATAGCCTTAATATGCAACAAACTGTTTAAGTTAAACAAACATACTCATAATCTGGCCTCTTTGGTATGAATACATCTTGTGCATCGTCTTCCATGTGCTGTAGCTCAACATAGAGATCTGTGCTTCCACCTGCATTAAAATTTCCTTGGATATTCTGATGGTATTGTTGAAGACGCTTCCATAAGTCATTATAAAGACGCAACAATTTAGGGTATTCTCCTTCAAATGACTGTTTTAAAAACACAGAAGCTGTAAAATAAAACAATAACACGGATTAGAGAAATGAGAAAAGATTAATGTGTTGGAAGCAAATAAATGTTTGTTTTGCACATAAAGATGATATAACAAAAAGCCCAGAGTACATGACAAACCAAATATTGTTCCCACAAATTCTTCTAAAAATTATTAAGTTTGTATTTATTTGAGAGGCAAAGAGACAGAGAGTGACAGACATACAGAGATCCCATATATAGGTACACTCTGCAAATGTAAACAATGCCCATGGCTGTGCCAAAGCCATGATCCAGGAACTCAATCTGTCTCCCATGTGAGTATCAGGAACCCAATTACTTGTGCAGTCACCACTGCTTCTGAGCATTTGCACTGGCAGGATGCTGGAAGAGCAGACAGAGCTGGGTATCAAATCTAGCACTCCAATGTAGGATGGAGACATTTTAACCACTAGGCCAAATGCTGCTCCAAATGAGGCCATTTAAAATAATGTTAGTAACAATAATTTTGTTCTCCATTTACTGCATATGACATGTGGACTATATACTCTGATGTATGTGCCAGCATCCCAATCTGAATGCCAGTTCAAGTTCCACCTGCTCCACTTTTGATCCAGTTCCCTGCTGGTGTGCCTGGGAAAGCAGCAAAGAATGGCTCAAGAGCTTGGGTCCCTGTATCCACATGGGACACTAGATAAAGTCCTGGTCATTACAACCATCTGGGGAGTGAACCAGAGGATGGAAGATCTCTCTTTGTCTCTCCTTCTCTCTCTGTAACTCTGCCTTTCAAATAAATAAATAAATCTTTCTAAAAATAAAACAGATACTGATAAGGGGTTGAAAAACAAGTCCTTCGGTATGAAAATAAAATTCCCACGTAGATAAAGCATGTATATTTAGAATACATAAGAAATTCTCAAGTCTCAATAGTAAGAAAACAATCTAACGTTCCAAGAAGGTACATGCATTAAATGACAAAAAGCACATGAAAAAATATTCATCTTTAAACAATGGGAAAGTACAAACTAAAACCACAATGAGGTACGACTAGATAACTGTTCTCAAATGACTAAAATTTAAAAAAGAAGTACCTTATCAAATACTAATGAGAATGAAGGGACTAGAACTCTTAGACACAGCTGGTACAAAGAAAAATCTAAGGAATCATTTTGCAAAAGAGTTTGGTGTTTCCTTAAAATACTCTACCATATGGTCAAACCATCCTGCTCTTAGTTATTTATCCAATAGAAACAACAATATATGTTAAAAGTATCTCCATATAGGGGCCAGCACTGTGACGCAGTGGGTTAATGCCCTGGCCTGAAGTGCTGGCATCCCATATGAGTGCTGGTTCAAGACCTGGCTGCCCCACTTCCATCCAGCTCTTTGCTATGGCTTGGGAAAGCAGCAGCAGATGGCCTAAGTCCTTGGGCCTCTGCACCCATGTGGGAGACCCGGAAGAAGCTCCTGGCTCCAGGCTTTGGATTGGCGCAGCTCCGGCCATTGCGGCCAATTGGGGAGTGAACCATTGGATGGAAGACCTCTCTCTTTCTGCCTCTCCTCCCTCTGTGTAACTCTGACTTTCAAATAAAATAAATAAATCTTTAAAAAGCATATATCCATATAAAGATTTATATATGCATATTCAAAGCACCTTTACTTGCAATAGCAAAAACTTGGAAACAATCCAACTTCCCTCAGGAGGTAAATGCATAAACAAACCATAATATATCCCTATAGTGGACTATAAGCCAACAACAAAAACAAACTACAATATGGATGAATAAAACATGCTATGTGAAGGAAGCCTGACAAGCAAGAATATGCAACCCATGTACAGAATTCTATGAGACACAATCTAACATCTAGTGACAAAAAGCAGATCTCCATTTACCCAGAGATGAGAGAGGCAAATGGTCGGGGAAGAATAGCAAAGCTCAAGGAAGTTTTCTGATGTGATGGCTAGGTTCGCTGATCTTGTCAGGATGGTTTCATGAGTGGACGTACGTGTTTAAACTTATCAAATTACACATTTTACTATGTGTATTTTATCACAGCTATTTAAAAGAGACACTGTCTCAGAGAGGATTCCTTGATGAACAATCTAGCATGGGCCCAAGTGTGCCTGTCTGCTCTTGCAGGGCACGCGAACATTCAGAGTCCTGGTGGCTTTTGTATTTCTGGCAAGTAACCCTGAAAGATAAGGTGACATTTCCTGCAGACAGGCAGAATGCTTGTCCATTGCACAATGCAAAACTGGTAGTTTCTTCAAGCTGAGGGTTCCTGCAATACAAACGGAAGGCACACAGAGCACTTGCATGGGCTTGTCCTGTGTCTCCCCATTATATTACATGGCTTCAGAGATCAACAAACAATACACTGTTCATGTGGCTCGCTGTACTCAGAATAATGAAGTTCTTTTTCTCTAATCCAGGAGTTCCATGTCTTCTGACAACATTTACAGAACTATGGTTAGTCAGCTTTTTTAAGTAAGATAAAAATCTCAGCTCCTTCGAGTTCCTGAACTATTCCAATCTAAATCATATTTCTGTAGTTAGACTCTTCTAACAATCTGTTCTTTACCATAACTCATATCTATATTTGTTTAAAGCATGTTTCTCCTACCTGACTATAAACTCCCTTTGGGCAAGGTCAATGCCTGTTCAAGATACATTTGTTTATCTACTACAGTGCCTGGAATAGTAAAAATTAAGTACATATTTCTCAAACAATAACTGATATTGTTTTTAACCGGCTACATGTTCACTTTCATGGACATCCTATCTATACAGAAGAAATCATTGCTGAGCTTTCAGATCATCAAGCTATACCTATTTTACCTCAGTAAATATGATCAATTAATGCTAAACCACTTAAGTCAAATATATTTAAAGCTTACATATAAATATATGCTTATATCTTGAAGCTAAGTACTATTTTAATTTCTTTTATATGCTGTTACAGTGTTCGTATTATTTATACAATTTGACTATAATCAATTATTGGTAAGTACTTACAGGTTCCCTATTTTACATCTTAATAATCTAACAAAAATTTATAAACAGAAAATGGCAGCTTATTAGTTCCCACTCAGATGGTAACTTACTATTCAGATTATCTCCACGTGTAAACTATTGTCCTTTTTTATTTTCTAAAAATTTATTTATTTATTTGAGAATCAGAATTAGAGAGAGAGAGAGAGACGGAAAGATTTTGCATCTGCTGGTCCACTCCCCAAATGGCTGCGACGGCCAGGGCTGGGCCAGGTTGAAGCCAGGATCCAAGAGCATCCTCCAACTCTCTCATGTGGGTATAGGGGCCCAGGAACTTGGGGCATCTTTTGCTACTTTCCCAGGAGCAATAGCAGGGAGCTGGATCATAAGTAGAGCAGCTGGGACTCAAACCAGTGACCATATGAGATGCTGGTGCTACAGACAGTGGCTTAATCCTCTGTACCACAGTGCTGGGCCCTTATCTTTTTAATTAACCATTAGTGACCATAACATAGGCATTAATATGCAGATTAAACCAATATTAATCAACATAATTACTAGTGAAATGATATTTTATAATGGAGAAGAAAAGTTTTGAGAAGCAATTTTATTTACATTTTCTTATCAGGCAATAGATTGGGGATGGAGATAACCAGCTTTGATTAAGAAAGTTTGCCCTTGGGGGCTGGGTAACCTTGCCCTTGAGGCCGGCACTGTGGAGCAGCAGATTAATACCCTGGCCTGAAGCACCAGCATCCCATGTGGGCACTGGTTCTGGTCCCGGCTGCTCTTCTTCCAGTCCAGCTCTCTGCTACGGCCTGGGAAAGCAGTAGAAGATGACCCAAGTCCTTGGGCCCTGCACCTGCATGGGAGACCCAGAAGAAGCTCCTGGCTCCTGGCTTTGGATTGTCACTGCAACTCTTTCAAATAAATCTTAAAAAAAAAAAAAAAAAAAAAGAAAGAAAAAGAAAGTTTGCCCTTGATTTTATCCCTCTACTTCTATCTTCGATTCGTTACAGTAAGATCCCCTATAGCAGTAAAAATTTGTAGGCCAAATCTTGAACTACTACACAGAGAGATGAAAGGATCTAAGTAGTCTCTGTGGTCTTTTTCTCTTCCCACCTCCTCCGCTGCAGTACCTTATTTACCCAGCACTACACAGTGCAAGAAGTTATTTAGTTTGTGTTAACTGTCCATCCTTTTTTAAATGTACATTAAATGAGAGCAAGGATACTATTTGACTTATTAACTTTTGTATTTTCTTTACCTAAACTAACACTAGGCATTGAATTATTGAACAAATGAGGCAAAAATAGAATGAAGAGGGGTCTGGGATCAGAATTATATTAATTTTCCCACATTCTATGAGACTACTCTTAATTGTGCTACTGTCCCTACCTATCTTGTACAGCTTCAGAAGACAGTCCTGATGTTTGATTTATTCCAGAGCTATAAGCATTCACAACTCTTGCCTTGGTGTGTGTATATATATATATATATACACACACACACACACACACCAAGTATATATATGTGCTATATATATGGTATGTATGTATATATATATGGTACATATATATATACACACATACAGACATATATATTTTAATTTTTTAAAAATTATTCAGAGAGAGAGAGATAAGAGAAAGATCTTCCAATCTGCTGGTTCACTCGCCAAATGCTCACAAAAGCCAGGGTTAGGTAGGCCAAAGCCAAGAACCCAGAACTCAATCTGGATCTCTAACATGTGTGGCAGGGACCTAAGTACTTAAGTCATCATCTGCTGTACCAGCAGAAAGCTACGTCAGAAGCAGAATAGAAGTAGGCATTCCAATAAGGGATGTGAGTGCTCCGTGTGGTGATTAAACTGCTGCGCCAAATGCCTACCCCAACTTGCCTTAGTCTTGACCTGTTGTGCAAAATCCCAGCCTGTATGAAGCTTCTGCTCCTACACCTCCCTCTGGAGATGTCCAAATAGTGGGCAGTGTCAAATCTGCCTGGAAAGAGGTAATCATTCAACAAATATTTGCGGACCATCTCTTACTTTTCAGGTAGTACTATAAAGGCTAGGTAAGAAGTAGTGAATACAAACAAGCAAGTCTGGGGCCAGTGTTGTAGTGCAGCAGGTTAAGCCACTGCCTGCAACAGTGGCATCCCACATCCAGTCTAGCTCCCTGCTTATGTGCATTGGGACTCAGTGGAAGATGGTCCCAAGTTCTTAGGCCCCTGCCACCCACGTGGGAAATCTGGATGGAATTTCAGGTTCCTGGTTTTGGCCTGCCCTGCCCTGGCCATTGCAGCTACTTGGGGAATAAACCAGCAGATTGAAGATGTCTTTGTCTCTACTACTCTGTCACTCTTTTTTAAAAAATAGTAAGTTCCTATCCATATGGTGTTTATTCTCCTTCAAGGAGGACAATAGATAAATCAGTACATAAGATAGTATCAGCAATGCTAACTGCTTTTCTGAAGAAAAATGAGGCGAGATTAGAGAATAGTGATAAGGAGTGCTATTTTATGTATTGTAGTCAGAGAAGCAAGGTTTCTCTAATGAAACAAGTTACCTGGGAAATCTCTTATCCCAGTAGGAGCTGTTGGCTGTATTTTAATGGAACTTGTCATTCTCTTTGGACACCTTGGCCTGACAATCAGCTTTCACAGCTGGGTTAGATCTGTCCTTTGTAAGTAAAAAGCTACCTGTTTCTAGCACATTCCTTTCCCCTCACTGGGCTGGTTACCAATCAACAGGTCTTATCTAAACTACCCAGACTATGAAAATAAAAGTCTGTAATCTATTCCCCTCGGATGTCTTGGAAATATTTTCTCTTACATAACTGTACTGGCTATCCATTGCCATACAGCAAAATACTATAAATGGAGCTGCTTGTTTTAACACATAATTATTATCTTATCGTTTCTGTGGGTCAGGAATGACGTCATGGCTTAGCGGGGCCCTCTACTTCCGGTTCTCTCACATGGTGCCAGTTTTCAGGGGTCTCATATAAAAGGTTGAGGAATGAGGGATTTGCTTCCAAGCTTTGTGCTTGCTGGCAGGATTCGGTTCCTTATGGGCTGCTGGGCTGAGGGGCTCAGTTGCTCACTTGCTGTAGGCTGGAAGGCAACCTTAGCTCCTTTCCTAGCAGACCTCTGGAACATGGCTGCCTGTTTCCTCAAAACATGCCAGCCAAGAAGGCAGCAGAGGTTAAAGTCCTATGTAACCGAACTGCAGATGGAACACCTCTCTGTTCTGTAGCTCTGAACAAAGTGTTGCCTATACTCAAGGGGGAAGAGATTACACCTGGGTGTAAATACCAAGAGCCAGGGGTCACTGTGAGTCATGTTAGGATGTGTCTAACAAAATATGCCATATACTTCAACACAATTTTCAGTCATGAGGTTGCTTAACAATAGGAACTTGTTCTGAAAAATGTGTTGTTAGGTATTTGAGCATTGTGTAAACATCACAGAACGTACTTATACAAGCTAAAGTGGTGGCCATGTCACTAGGCAATATCATCTTATGGGACCACAGTTGTATAAGCTATCTGTGGTTGGCCAGAAAGCTGTTATGAGGTATATCACTACACAAAAGTCAAATGTTGAGGGTCACACAGCAAACAGCCTTGTGCCTACCTCAAATGGTGATAAATCAAGCACTATATTAACCCTTCCTACCACTGAACAGCAAGACTAAACAAAATCAGTTGATCATTAAAAATATAAATGTTTTGGGGCTGGCGCTGTGGCACAGCGGGTTGACCCTGGCCTGAAGCGCCAGCATCCCATACGGGCGCTGGTTCTAGTCCCGGCTGCTCCTCTTCCGATCCAGCTCTCTGCTGTGGCCTGGGATGGCAGCGGAGGATGGCCCATGTCCTTGGGCCCCTGCACCCACATGGGAGACCCAGAGCATCTCCTGGCTCCTGGCTTTGGATCGGCGCAGCTCTGGCCGTTGTGGCCATCTGGGGAGTGAACCAGCGAATAGAAGACCTCTCTCTCTACCTCTACCTCTCTCTGTAACTCTTTCAAATAAATAAAATAAATCTTTGAAAAAAATAAATGTTTAAAGTATTATTAAAAAGATACCAACATTCTAAAAATAGCTCAGTCATAAAACAAGAGTACCAGTTACACAAATAACTCAACTGTCTCAAGTTCAAGAGATTTTTCCATTGTTCATTCTACTTTAATCACTGATGTGAGCAATAATTTTTTCCTTCTAAGTTCTGGAACTCTGATTCAAGAAATATACTGAAAGCACAAAAAAATCTTAACTCTAAATATATTTTGTTGAAGATTAATAAACATTTTCCATTTGATTTAATTATAGTGAAACTAAAATCAAACAAAATAGACCTTTTAACACTCAGAGAAATCTCATTTAGATTAATGGACATTAAAATTATTTTGAATGAAAAATCTGATATGACTAAAGAACTGTACTTTTAATTGAGAACTTGATTTTTAAACACACATACACATTTAGAAATCTCCTAGGGCCTAGGATTATCTCTTTTTACAAATATACATATATTGTGAAGATGACCACCCTCTCTATCTCACAGAAAAAGTATTGGCTGCTAAAAAAGAATCCTCTCAACCTGTCATGTCCCATCTACCTTTAACTGCATCTAGCCTTCAACTTTGCTACCAGGAGCAAGAATGCATTCCATACAGGACCGCTTTCTCAGCTTTTGTTCTTGATTACATCCCATTTCATCCCCTCCAAAAGCATTATTCCATTTTGTATTTTCTGGCTTTTCACCTTGTATTGGCTCCCTGCCAAGATCAATAATAAGTGTTTTAATATGTTCTTTTTTTTTTTTTTTTTTTGACAGGCAGAGTGGACAGTGAGAGAGAGAGGCAGAGAGAAAGGTCTTCCTTTTGCCGTTGGTTCACCCTCCAATGGCCGCCGCGGCTGGTGCGCTGCGGCCGGCGCACCGCGCTGATCCGATGGCAGGAGCCAGGTACTTCTCCTGGTCTCCCATGGGGTGCAGGGTCCAAGTACTTGGGCTATCCTCCACTGCACTCCCTGGCCACAGCAGAGAGCTGGCCTGGAAGAGGGGCAACCGGGACAGAATCTGGTGCCCTGACCGGGACTAGAACCCGGTGTGCCGGCGCCGCAAGGCGGAGGATTAGCCTAGTGAGGCACGGCGCCGGCAATATGTTCTTTCATAGTATAAAAGACCAAGCATACAAATAACATGTCAACAAGCTCCCTGATGGCCCTACAGCTGTTTACATGTAGCTAGTTTCTGTTGCTCTTTTCACTAAAATGTCTACCCACATTACCTTACCTATTTCAACATTATCCACTAGACTCTCACCTGCCACAATACCATTGAAACTTTGGTTAAAGTCACCATATCATTCCAACTGCCAAAAACAACGGGTAATTCTCTGATCTGTCTCCTCCCACTTGATCCCTGTTGATCATTCTCCCCTTTGCGAAACACTCTCATGATCTAATGATCCCAGTGTCTCTTGGTTGTTCACCTTGTGCCATATTCCTTTTTATCCCTCCCCCTCCCTCCTCCCTCTCCTCTTCTCCTTTCCCTTCCTTTTTCTTTGTATTTTTGTTTTTTAAAGGATTGACTTTATTTATTTGACCAGGAAAGATTTTCCCATCTGCTGGTTTACTCCCAATATGGCTCTAACAGCCAGAGCTGAGCCAGGCTCAAGTAAGGAGTCTGTACTCCATTCTGGTCTCCCATGTGGGTGGCAGGGATCAAAGTACTTGGGCCATCTGCTGCTCCCTTCTCAGGCTCATTAGCAGGGAGCAGGATTGGAAATGGACTCCAACGGGCACTCCAATACAGGAGGTTGGCATTGCAGACAGCTTAACTTGCTGCACCAAAAAACCCCATTAATAGTTCCTATTCTTCTGTGATGTCTTCCTTCCTGTGCCCAAAATGCTTTCCTTAAAAGGTAGTACAGAATTCAAACACATCATGTAGAGAGAAGCTTACCTATCAACTTGGCTTCAGCACTTATTAACAGCACTCCTATTTTACCTTTAACTTTAGTCAATCCTGTCCATAATAACTATCAGTTATTTTAGAGTAAACAACAAACACTGTATCATCTCATCCATAAATATCCAGCACATATACCTTAGGATTGTTTTTTTTTTAATATAACTATAATTCTGTTACCATACTTCACATAAAAGTGATCATAGTCACCTGACTTAGGATTTTTTTTCAATGACGTGACTTAGTACCCATGAGTAGTCCATATACAATAATGAACTGATATTAAGAACCTAAGTATGGCTCCCCTACTTAGTATCTTTTTTGAAAATAGGTTTTACTTTTGGTTGATTCATAATAATTGTACATGTTTACTAAGTACAGTGTGATTTTTTTCTTTTTTTTTGACAGGCAGAGTGGACAGTGAGAGAGACAGAGAGAAAGGTCTTCCTTTACCGTTGGTTCACCCTCCAATGGCCACTGTGGCTGGCATGCTGCGGCCAGTGCACCGCACTGATCCGAAGGCAGGAGCCAGGTGCTTCTCCTGATCTCCCATGCGGGTGCAGGGCCCAAGCACTTGGGCCATCCTCCACTGCACTCCCTGGCCACAGCAGAGAGCTGGCCTGGAAGAGGGGCAACTAGGACAGAATCTGGCGCCCCACCAGGACTAGAAACCTGGGATGCTGGCGCCGCAGGTGGAGGATTAGTTTATTGAGACGCGGTGCCGGCCAGTGTGATTTATTTTTTAAAAAAGATTTTTTGTTTGAAAGCCACAATATGAGGGGACGGGACGGGACGGGACGGGACGGGACGGGACGGGACGGGACGGGATGGACGGGAGGGGAGGGGAGGGGAGGGGATGGACGGGAGGGGAGGGGAGGGGAGGGGAGGGGAGGGGAGGGAAGGAGGGAGATTGGTTCCATCTGCTGGCTCATCATTCTACAAATGCCCACAACAACCAGGACTAGGCCAGGAGTTAGGAACTCCATGAAGGTTTCCTGTAAAGATGAAACGGGCTCAAGCATCGGAGCCATCATCTGCTGCCTCTCAGGTGCATTAGAGGGAAGCTGGATTGGAAGTGGGGAGTAGCTAGGAGATGGGCATCCTAAGTAGCAGCTTAACCAGCTGTGCCACAATGCTCTCCCCCAGTGTTTTGATACATCTCTGTATTGTGTAATGATAAATCTGGGCAATTCACATATCGATCACTTCCAAAATTTATCATTTATTTGTGATTAGGACAATCAAAATCTTCCAGCAATTTTGAAATACACAAAAGAGGTGAGGCATCTATAATCCAACAACTGAAGTCTAAAATTCTCCAAAATCCAAAACATTTTCCATCATCAACATGTACTAGTCAACAATGTTACTAGTAAAAAAGATTCCACACCTGACCTCACATAGTAAGTTGTAGTCAAAATGCAGATCAACTGAAAATATTGTACAGCAGTGGCCACTGTGATGCAGTGGGTTAACCTGCAGCTTTGGACACCTGTATCCCATACTGGAGTACAGGTTCAAACCCCAGCTACTCCGCTTCCAAACCAGTTTTCTGCTAATACACCTCAGAGACAACAGATGATGGTCCAAATACTTGGGTTCCTACCAACCGTGTGGAAGGCCTGGATAGTTTCTGGGCCCTAGTTTTGGTCTGGCCCAGTCCCAGATATTTCGGCATCTGGGGAGTGAACCAGCAGATGGAAGATCCATCTCTACACCCACCACATCTTTCCTACCATGCACCCTTTGTTTCTCCCTTTCTTTCACTCTGCCTGTCAAATCAAAACAAAAACCACAACAAAAATTACTTTCAGGTTATGTATCAGGTACATATGAAACAAATTAATTTCATGTTAGATTTGAGTCTCATCCTCCAGATAGCTTATTATGTATGCAAGTATGTAAATATTCCAATACACAAAAAGTCTGAAGTACTTTTGGTCAGCATTTTAGATAAGGCAGATACAACCTTATATTACTAGTAACTCTACTGTGTAACAGAACATTAGTAGGACTTATTCCTCCTCTCTAACCTTAATTTTGTACCTATTGACTAATTTTTTTTTTTTTTTTTTTTGACAGGCAGAGTGGACAGTGAGAGAGACAGAGAGAAAGGTTTTCCTTTTCTGTTGATTCACCCCCTAATGGCCGCTGTGGCCGGCGCACTGCACTGATCTGAAGCCAGAAGCCAGGTGCTTCTCCTGGTCTCCCATGAGGGTGCAGAGCCCAAGGACTTGGGCCATCCTCCACTGCACTCCCGGGCCACAGCAGAGAGCTGTACAGGAAGAGGAGTGACCGGGACAGAATCCAGCACCCCGACCGGGACTAGAACCTAGGGTGCCGGCACCGCAGGCAGAGGATTAGCCTAGTGAGCCACAGCGCCGGCCTAGACTAATCTTTCTTCACTTCCCCCTTCCCCTGCTTACGGTAACCACGATTCTACTGTACTACTACATGAGATGAACTTTTTAGATTCCACAGCACAGATCATGTAGTACTTCATCTTTCTGTACCTGCTTACTTCACTTAACAAAATGACCTGAAGTTCCATCCACATTGTCACGGGATTTCATAATTTTTAATGTACTTTTAATTTTTTTGAAGAACCTCAACACTGTTGTCCACAATGGCTGCACACGTTTACATTTCCACCAACAGTGTATAAATGTTCTCCTTTTCCCACATTCTTGCCACTCTGTTTTTTGCTTGCTTGCTTGCTTGTCTTGTTGAACTATTCTTATTGGGGTAGGGGATATCACACTGTGGTTTTGATTTCTATTCCCCAGTGATTGAGTGTTTTGTCTTGTACCTGTTGGTCATTTGCATGTCTTCTTTTATGAAGTGTCTGAAGTCTTTTAACCATTTTAAGTGAATTTTTTATATTGAGTTGTCTGAGGTCTTTATATATTTATAGACATCAACCACTTGCCAGATGTATGGTCTGAAATATTTTTCCTGTTCAGTAGGTTGTCTCTTTGTTGATTGTTGCCTTGGCTGTGCAGAAGCTTTTTAGTTTGATGTAATTCTGTTTGTCTATTCTGGCTCTTTTTATTTCTCTTAATTCTTTGTTTAATAAATTGGGTCATTCATCCTAGGGAGTTTTCCTATAGTCTGGATTTTGCTGATTGCACTCTCTGATCCCTGCATTTCCTGTAAATTATTGGCTGGATCTAAAACAGTGTTTTTGAACTTTGGCTGTACATTCAAACAACTGGGGAGCTTTTAAAAATCCTGATATTTGGGTCTCACCCACTGAGGCTGATATAATTGCAGATGTGGCTGTGGAACTTTAAACCCTCTTCAAGCCATTCTATACTGCAACAAAGTTGAAAACCATTGATCTGACAGGACTACTGCATATTTAGTAATTAAATTTGTGTTCTGTTCCGCTATTTTGTGAAATTAAGGATATTAATCATTACTGCCCTAGTCCAGTAATTCATTAGAAATTCCAAAATGAAGATATCCTAACATTCTGTTGCATTTAATAGAGTAGATACTTTCATGAATGAAAACTTATCCCACCAATTATTTGGCTGCTCTGAGTTGTTGTTTGGATGGGAAGGGCAGAAAAAAATGGTTGACTTTTTCTTTTTACCTGTATTCAAAGTTCCACATCATCGTCAAGGGAAAGCACTATGTCTTCATTTGAATTATGAGGAACTTACAAGTTCAGACATATTTGTTGAGTTTCAATCCCTCACAACTATTAATCCTACTAATGCTAAAATTATTCTATCTTTGGTAGGTACTTATTGCTTCCTGAGTATAATACAATCATGGTAGTACTTTGATATCTTCTTTGTTCCCTAAGGGGTTGCAGAATTATCCTGCACATTTTCTGCCCCAAATCTGGAATCAGGCATTTATTTCTCCAAGGAATCCTGGTTTATTTGAATGGGAAATCATGTTTAAAGACAACAACATGAGTGTCTCGGTATTACTGAAATGGCCCTTATTTCTTATAATCAGAGCTATGAAGTGATATAAATCAAATTACATAAAAAGATACATCAGTTCCCATTGATTTTACCTACCTGATACTTTCTATCTCCTAAGTTCAAAACACTAATTCATCATTATATCAGCATAATTATTCATTTACTTAATCCTATATCACATATTCAATAATCTAAGACTAACATCAATATTGTAATTACTGAAAAGAACTCACAGCTTTTAGAAGACAGTTTGTTTTTTTTTTTTTTTTTTTTGGACAGGAAGAGTGGACAGTGAGAGAGAGAGAGAGAGAAAGGTCTTCCTTTTGCCGTTGGTTCACCCTCCAATGGCTGCCGCGGCCGGCGCGCTACGGCTGGCGTACCATGCTGATCTGAAGCCAGGAGCCAGGTGCTTCTCCTGGTCTCCCATGGGGTGCAGGGCCCAAGGACTTGGGGCATCCTCCACTGCACTCCCTGGCCATAGCAGAGAGCTGGCCTGGAAGAGGGGCAACTGGGACAGAATCCGGCGCCCTGACTGGGACTAGAACCCGGTGTGCCGGCGCTGCTAGGTGGAGGATTAGCCTATTGAGCCGCGGCGCCGGCTAGAAGACAGTTCTTTATTTATTTATTTAACTCAAGTTTCTGGATTTTAAGAAATTATTTATATGAAAAGCCAGGAGAGGGGGCTGGTGCTGTGGCATAGCAGGTAAAGCTGCTGCCTGTAGTGTCAGCATCCCATACAGGCACGAGTTCAAGCCCCAGCTGCTCCACTTCCACTGAGAAAGCAGTGGAAAATGGCCCAAGACCTTGAGTCCCTACACCACTGTGATCTAATTTTGACTTTCAAATAAATATGTTTAAAAATGTAAACAAAAATGTATGTCACATCCTTTCTTAGATAAACAATATCAAACTATATATATATTTATCCACTTTTTAAGTGTGGGAGACCCAGAAAAAGCTACTGGCTTTGGATTGGCCTAGCTCCAGCCATTATGACCATTTGGGGAATGAACCAGTGAATGGAAGATTTTCTCTCTCTCTGCCTTTGCCTCTCAGTAACTCTGCCTTTCAAATAAATGAATAAATCTTCTTTTAAAAAATTTATTTGACAGGTAGAGTTATAGACAGTGAGAGAGGGATAGAGAGAAAGGTCCTCCCTCCGTTGGTTCACTTCCCAGTGGCTGCTATGGCTGAAGCTATGCCAATCCGAAGGCAGGAGCCAGGTGCCTCTTCCCGGTCTCCCATGCAGGTGTAGGTGCCCAAGCACTTGAGCCATCCTCCACTGCCCTCCAGGGCCACAGCAGAGAGCTGGACTGGAAGAGGAGCAACTGGGACCAGAACCTGGCGCCCATATGGGATGCCGGTGCCGCAGGAGGAGGATTAACCAAGTGAGCCACAGCGCCGGCCCCTAAATGAATAAATCTAAAAAAAAAAAAAAAAAAAGGCAAAGCAGAGAGAGATACGCTGCATTAGTTCATACTGTCCTTCATGTCTAATGCAATAAGAACAAAGGAAACAAATTATTGTATTAAGAAGTAGTCAAATGAATAAGTTAAAAAGTCAAATGAAACAGTGCCTCTCTGTGTGGTGATGACACATTTACATTTGTTTAGGAATTTCTTCTTTCATTCTAATCTTGTTTTGTATTTATATGGCTTCAAACATGAATCTGTACAATAAAGTATATCCATAGAAATCCCTCTTTTATCCTTGTTCCTTCTGACGTATTCTTCAACCCCTTCTCCAGTTCTCTTCCCTTGCATAGCAGCAACCATCTTTCTGGACTTCAGAGTTTCAGTACACTTTAAGGGGCCGGCACTGTGGCACAGAAGATTAAGCTTTCCCTGTAGTGCCAACATTTCATATGGGTGCCAGTTCAAGTCCTGGCTGCTCCACTTCCAATACAGCTCCCTGCTAATGTGCCTGGGAAAGCAGTGAAAATGGCCACTTGGGCCCCTGCTAGCCACGGGAGAGACCCGGGAGAAGCTCCTGGCTGGCTCCACCCCAGCTGTTATGGCCATCTGGGGAGTAAACCAGCAGATCAAAGATGTCTCTGTTTCTCCCACTCTAATTTTGACTTTCAAATAAATATAAGTACATTTAAAAATGTAAAGAAAAATGTATATTTATGTCCTGTCCTTTCTTAAACAATATCGAACTATATATGCATTTATCCACTTTTTAAAAACTTAATGCATCTTAATGGTGGCTCCTCAGTGGTATACACAAATACTTCTTATCCTTTTTTCTCCCTTCATTTTTCTACTTGCATGGCATTCCATTCTCTAGATGCACCATAGTTTGACTAATTTTCATGTACATCTGGGACTTTTACAAAATTTGCTATTCTAAATAACAGAATGAACATGTTTTTTCATGTTGCCATGCATGTATGGAATGGATTCTTAGAAGTAAAATTGCTGGGTCAAAGAAATAAATGCTTCCATCTGTAAGGCTTGTATGCTAATTAATAGCGTGAGAGAATGACTCTTTCTCTAGAGACTGGCCAACAGAGTATGTTATCAAACTTTTTTTTTTTTTTTTTTAAGATTTATGTATTTATTTGAAAACTAGAGTTACAGAGAAGCAGTGGCAGAGAGATACAGAAAGAGATCTTCCGCCACTGGCTCATTCCCTAAATGGCCACAACGGTCATAGCTGAGCCAATCCGAAGCAGGATCTTATTCCATGTCTCCTACATGGGTACAGGGGCCCAAGAACTTGGATAATCTGCTGCTCTCCCAGGTGCATTAGTAGGGGGCTGGATTCGAAGCACAGCCAAGACAGGAACTGGCGCTCATAAGGGATGCCAGCACTTCAGGAGGTGGCTTTACCTGCTATGCCACAGTGCCGGCCCCTACCAAACTTTCTTTTTGCTATCCAGATAGATGAAAAAGAGTAGTTCTCCGTATTTTTACTCTTATTTTTCTCTTTTATGGGTGATGTTAACCATCTTTTCCATATTTCAAATAGATACTTAAGAGTAATCTACATATGGGCCTGCGCTACAGCTCACTAGGCTAATCCTCTGCCTGCGGCACCGGCACCCCGGGTTCTAGTCCCGGTCGGGGTGCCGGATTCTGTCCCAGTTGCCCCTCTTTCAGGCCAGCTCTCTGCTATGGCCAGGGAGTGCAGTGGAGGATGCCCCAAGTCCTTGGGCCCTGCACCCCATGGGAGACCAGGAGAAGCACCTGGCTCCTGGCTTCGGATCAGCGTGGTTTCATATTTAATATACAACCTTCTGGCCATTTAGAATTTACCCTAATACACTGGGTAAGCTGGACATTTTTTTTCTCTGCATTTTTTTCTTATCAAACTATACTCTTCAGTTTTGAGCACTTTATCTCACTAACTACTTGATCTCATTTCCATTAAGCAAAGCTTCATGCATGGTTTAACTTTTAGTCTCAAGTTAGCTTTCTTCTTTTTTACCATAATGAAAAGTGCTTTGCATTGCCTAACTGATGAAATAAAATGTTTGCCGCAAAGAATCAAATACTCATAAATAAGGTATGAGGAAAAAATTAAGCATCTAAGAACCGAACATGCTTTATAATAATCATTTATACTTGTGCAACCATTTTTTAAAATTTTGTCCCTGTGTATCATGTATATATATTGCTGTTTGTTTTCTAAAATTATTCCCTACTAAACTCTTGTTTAACTTGTATGCTTGTTATTTATTTTTAAATGAAGAGTATTGATTTTCAGAGTTTATTTTCTTTGCAGATTTTTCCTAATTCATAGAGCTTTTAAATATTAAAACTGTAGAAAGCTATCTCAACAGAATGTCTATTACATATTGAGCACTGTGCTGACAGGAACAGAAGTAGACAGAAGCTTTTTCCAAAGCCTCGTGGGTGAGCAGACTTGCTAGTAGGTGAACCATTATAACGCCATAGGACAAGTGCTAAAATTGGGGACATTAGGTTCTATGAGAACAGACAGAGGATGTGTTCCCCATATTTGGGTGTGTAATAGAAGAGAGGCATCAGGGAACATTTAATTTCTAAACTGGGATTGGAAAGAGAAGTATGAGTTATCCAGATGAAGGTGGAGATATAGACACATGTTTTCAGAAAAGTGTGTGGGTGACTCAAGAGTTCAAGCACAAGAGCAGAGATATAAAAAGAGAAAGGAGAAGAATGAATGCAATAGAAATGGGAAAGGATCCAGAAAGTCACGTTCGGATTGCATTCTGAGAGGAATGGAGGCAGACTGGCTCTCCCCTTGGAACAATTCAAGAAGTCATTTACATTTTTAGGTATTCAAGCAAAAGACCCATGCTGGAAAGAGGAGAAACTAGCAAAATTTGAGGGATTCACAGGACTGGAACAAAAAAACAGAAACTGCAGGAATCTCAAATCAGGTTTCCCATGGAACATTTGCTGAGTTCGATGGTGGCAAGGAAAGCTGGGGAATTAGTTCCAATACTTCAAAAAGCACATTAAAAAGTTCTTTGTATTTTTGGAACAGAGACAATAAAAGCCAGTTTTGGGAAAGGACATGCGACAGCCAGTCAGGTCAGGCAGAGGACATTCATTGGTTCTGATGACTCATGAGGTAGGAGGTCTGGGCACCTTTGCACAGCACAGCTTCAGTATGTCAACACTGGGGAGACAAATTCCCTCCAACTTCTCAATTAAAAGCCTGAGGGAAGCATATCCAAGTAAAAAAAAATAAGAGGTACACCAAGGCTTATTAAAACTGTGACTGCCCCAAGCCAACCCAATCACAAAACAAACTGAAATGATCAGCCCCCCCCCCGATACACACACACACACACACACACACACACATTCTAGTGTCAGAGGGAGAAAAGAGACCAGCAAAATATTTCAGAATATACAAATAAAACTTTAAAATTAGTAAGAAAAGACTGACAGTTATATTGGGGAAAAAAAGCAGATACTCTGTAAAACAGAATATCCAAATGGTGCATGAGTATTTACATTTTTACTACCACTCAGAAAGAAAATTAATGCAGCTATGTAATTCAACTAAATGTTCACCAGAATGGCTAACACAAAATACACAGAAAATACCAAGTATTGACAAGGAGAAAGACTTATACTCTCATATATTGCCAATGAGAGTTTAAACTGACAAACTACATTGAAAAAGTCTTTAACAGTACTTACCAATGCAGACAATATGTATATTCTATGAGCTACTATACTAGCTTCCTGTTGTAACAAATTGCCATAGACTTGGAAGTTTAAAATAAAATATATGTAGTATCTTACAGTTTTGGAGGCCAGAATCCAAAATCAGTCTCACAAAGCACCAGAAGAGGGCCGGTGCTCTGGTGCAGCAGATTAAGTCACCACCTGTACTGTGGGCATCCCATACAGGAGTTGGTTCAAGTCCTGCTACTCCACTTCTGATCTAGTTCTCTGCTCATGTGCCTAGGAAAGCAGCGGAAGATGGCCCAAGTGCTTGGGCCCCTGAACCTACATGGGAGACCTGGAAGAAGCTCCTGGCTTCAGTCTGGCCCAGCCCTGGCTGTTGCAGTCACTTGGGGAGTAAACCAGTAAACCAGAAGATGGAAGACCCCCTCCCCCCAAAAAAAACACTCTGCCTTTCAAATAAATAAATAAATCTTAAAAAATACAAAAGAGGTATCAGAAGAGCTGTTTCTTGCCTTTTCCTTGACATACATTCCCTGGCTTGCAGCCTATCACTCCAATCTGTTTCCACCAATACATCTCCTCCTCTGACTCTCCTACCTCCACTTGTGAGGACAGTGGAATTATACTGACCCTATCCAGGATCCAAGAAAACCTCTCCATCTCAAGGTCATTAACTTACATATGCAAAATCCCTTTTACTATGAAAGGTAACACAGTCATAGCTTCCAGAGATTAGGACATGAAACTCTGGGAAAGTCATTATTTTGCTTATCAATTTTCCACTCTTGTGTTTGTTCCCAACAAAAGAATTCCCAGCACAGAACTGCCATAGTAGCATTATTTAAAATAGCCCCAAATGGCATGCTCGGGCTGACTTGCCCCAATTGGTAGAGTTAGAAACATACCAGGGGATTCCAATTCAATCCCATCAAGGTGGCATGTGCCAATGCCATCTCACTATTTCAAGTGATCAATTTCAGTTCACAATTGATCATAATGAAAGGACTAAGAGTCAAAGGGAGCACATAAACAAGTCTAGTATCTGCTAACACTAACCGATAGAATAAATAAAGGGGAGAGTGATCCAACATGGGAAGTGAGATACTCAGCAGACTCATAGAATGGCGGATGTCCTAAATAGCACTCTGGCCTCAGAATCAGCCCTAAAGGCACTCGGATCTGGCTGAAAAGCCCATGAGAGTATTTCAGGCATGGAAAGCCAAGACACTCTGGCAAAAAGATCTCTGTGAGTGAGATCCCAGTGGAAAGAACAGGTCTTCAAAGAGGGAGGTGCCTTTCTCTGAAGGGAGGAGAGAACCTCCACTTTGACTATGACCGTGTCTAAACAAGATAAGAGTCGGAGAACTCAAGGGGCTTCCATAGCCTTGGAAACTCATGACTGGTGCATAGGGAGATTACTGATGCCATAAACAGGAGTGTCAGTTTGTAAAGTCAACAACAGGAGTCACTGTGCACTTACTCCTCATGTAGGATCTCTGTCCTTAATGTGCTGTACACTGAGGCTTAATGCTATAACGAGTACTCAAACAGTATATTTCACTTTGTGTTTCTATGGGGGTGCAAACGATTGAAATCTTTACTTAATGTACACTAAACTGATCTTCTGTAAAAAAAAAAAAAAAAAAAAAAAAAAAAGAAATTATCAATTCCCAACTTGACTCTCACTGGGATTAAACATGACAATAGGTCTGATCTGATTTCATCATCATTTAAAAAAAAATCATCTATTATTTTTCACTTTATGTTTCTGTGTGGGAGCAAACTGTTGAAATCCTTACTTAAGGTATACTAAGCTGATCTTCTGTATATTAAGATAATCGAAAATGAATCTTGATGTGAATGGAAGGGGAGAGGGAGTGGGAAAGGGGGGGGTTGTGGGTGGGAGGGACGGTATGGGGGGGGAAGCCATTGTAACCCATGAGTCGTACTTTGGAAATTTATATTCATTAAATAAAAGATAAAAAAATAAATAAATAAAATAGCCCCAAATGGGAAACTCTTGAAATGCCCATTGATAATATGGAAGATAAATATGTTATGGTAATATTTATGAAATGAATATTTGATAATGTTAAGAAAGAGCTCCAAGGATGTATAACAGTAATGGAGGAATCTCAGAAACATATTGAATAGGAAAAGCCAGACAACAGACATGAAAGTATCAACTAGGGTAGGGTGTTGTGGCACAGTGGGTTAACCTGCTGCTAGGGATGCCCATATCCCACCCATATCAGAGTGAAAACAAGAGTCCTGGTTAACTGAGGGCTGATTACTCCCAATCCAGCTCCCTCTTAATTCATCCTGGGAAGCAGCAAATGATCACCCAAGTAATTGGTTCTTGTCACCTATAAGCGAGTTCTGGATGGGGTTTCTGGCTACTGGCCTCAGCCTGGCCCAGTCCCCAGTCCCAGCTGTTGGAACCATTTGGTGAGTGAACCATAAGGTGGAAGATCTCTGTTTTTGTCTCTCCCTCTCTTTCTGCTACTCTGTCTTTAAAATATATGTCTTTTTTAAAAAAAGAGCACCAATTGGATGATTTTTTTGTTGAGAGAAGAGGAAGGTGAGGGAGAAGAAACTCCCAATAGTTGGTTCACTCCCCCAGATGCCCACAGTAACTGGGACTGGGCTGGGCCAAAGCTGGGCCCAGCAAACTCAATCCAAGACTCCCACGTGGGAGGTATAGACTAAATTACATAAGGCATTGTTGCTGCCTATCGGGGTGTACACAATTGGGAAGCTAGCAAAGGGATCAGAGCCACAACACAAACCCAGGCACACTGATATGGGATGCATGCTGTGTAATTGCTAAGCCAAGGGCTGGACTTCTAATTTATTTTTATTTTTGAATATTTTAGAGATTTATTTATTTACTTCAAAGGCAGACAGAGTTAGAGAGGAGAGAAACAGAGAGTTCTTTCATCGGCTGGTTTACTTAGCAAATGCCTGCAATGGTAGAAACTGGGCCAGGCTGACACCAGCGCCAGGAGCCTACTCTGGGTTCCCCCACATGGCTCCAGGAGCCCAAGTACCTGGCCATCCTCTGCTGCTTTCCCAGGAACATTAGCAGGGAGCTGGATTGGAGTGGGGCAGGTGGGACTTGAATCGATGCTAACATCAGATGTTGGCATCACAGGCGGCAGCTTAACCCACTGTGCCACATCTCTAGCACTAACTCCTAATTTAGAAACAAAACAAACATAAAAAAGTTCATATTCATAACTGTCAGAAAGATCTCTCAATCTGCCATTATAATTTTTAAAAGGTAAATATAATTAATTTTATAATATATTTCAAGTATTTTTAAATCAATAATCTATTTTTTATTAATACAAAGGGAGCAGATTTCCTGTAGTTCACAGATACAATTTTAAGAACATAATGATAGGCTGGCACTGCAGCTCACTTGGCTAATCCTCTGCCTGTGGCGCCGGCACCCCAGGTTTTAGTCCCGGTTGGGTTGCTGGATTCTGCCCCGGTTGCTTCCAGTCCAGCTCTCTGCTGTGGCCTGGGAAGGCAGTGGAGGATGGCCCAAGTGCTTGGGCCCTGCACCCGCATGGGAGACCAGGAGGAAGCACCTGGCTCCTGGCTTTGGATTGGTGTGGGGGGTGGGGGGGACATAATGATATAATGATAGTTCCCTCCCTCCCTCCCTCTTCCTTTCAGTTTTTACAATAACTTTTTTTATTAATAGTCACAAGCTTAATGTTTCACTAAATAAACAGTTTAACAAGGGAAAAGTAGGAAGATACTGTTCAACAGAAATATAGGCAACGGATATAAGCAGTAATAAAACCAATGTCAATTTCACTAATATACTTAAAATTTTTTTAACTCTATATATTAGCTACCACAAATCAGAGAAAACTTGCTATTTGCCTTTTGGGTCTAGCTTATTTTTATTAAGTGTTATGGTCTCCAGCTGTATCCATTTTGTTGCAAGACAGTATTTCTATTTTATGGTTCAGCAGTATTCCATAATATATATATATATATATCACAATTTCTTTATCCAGCCATCAGGTGATGGGTATCTGGGTTGATTCCATATCTTAGCTATTGTGAATTGAGCTACTACAAGCATTTAGATGCAGGTAACACTTTCAAATGCTGATTTCCCAGGACTGGGATGACTGTGTCATATGGTAGACCTGTTTTCAGATTTCTGAGCAAACTCCATACTGTCTTGAATAATGGTAGTACTAGTTTACATTTCCACCAACAGCATATTTGAGTGCCTGATTCTATACACCCTTGCAAACAAGGTTTTTAAATGACAGCCATTCTAACCAAATGAAGAGATACCTCATTGTGACATTTATTTTCATTTCCCTGATGACTAGTGAGCCTGAGCATTTTCTCATTTGTCTGCTGGCCATTTTTATTTCATTCTTTGAAATATGCCTGTTCATGTCCTTTGCCCAAGTTAGATTTCTTGAGCTCCTTATATATACTGGATATTAATCCTTTATCACATGCATAGGTGGCAAATATTACCTCCCATTCTGTTGGCTGCCTCTTTTTTTTGATGAGTGTTTACTGTGCAGAAGCTTTGTAGCTTAAGGCAACCCCATTTTGTAAGATCAGTCCCATTCATAATGGCTCCAAAAAAATTAAATACCTTGGGATAAACTCAATCTAGGATGTGAAAGATCTCTATAACAAAAACTATAAAACATTAAGGAAATAAATAGAACAAGATACCTTCAGAATGGAAAAATCTTCTAGGTTCATAGATTGGAAGAATTAATATCATCAGAATGTCCATACTATCCAAAGCAATTTACAGAACACAGGGCCAGTGCTGCGGTACAGTGGGAAAAGCCACAACCCGTGGCGCCGCATCCCATATGGGCACCAGTTCGAGTCCTGGCTGCTCCGCTTCTGATACAGCTCTCTGCTATAGTCTGGGAAAGCAGCAGGAGATGGCCCAAGTCCTTGGACCCCTGCACCTGCATGGGAAACCTGAAGGAAGCTCCTGGCTCTGGCTCAGCTCTGGCCATTGCGGCCTCTGGGGGTGTGAACCATCAGATGGAAGACTTCTCTTTCTACCTCTGCCTCTCTGTAACTCTGCCTTTCAAATAAATAAATAAATCTTAAAAAATAAAACAAAAAAACAAGGACATCTTCTCAGACCAAGAAAAAAAAAATGATCCGAAAATTCATAAAGAAACACAAGAGACCCTGAATAGCCAAAGTGATCTTAAACAATAATAACAAAGCTGGAGATAGGGACTGGGATTGTGATGCACGAGGTTAAACTACCACCTACAATGCCAGCATCTCATATGGGGGCTGGTTGGAGATCCAGATGTTCCATTTCTTATTGAGCTCCCTGTTAATACGCCCTGGGAAAGCAGCAAAAGATGGCCCAAGTACTTGGGCCCCTGCACCCAAAAAGGAAACACAGATGGAATTACAGGCTCCTGACTTAAGCTTGGCCCAGCTGCTGGGAGCTTAAGCTGGCCCAGCTGTTGGGAGTCATTTGGGAAGTGAGCAAGAGGATGAAAGTTCCTCTCTCTCTGTAATTCTACCTTTCAAATAAATAAATCTTAAAAACACAAAGTCTGAGGAATCAATACCAATTCTGAAGATATATAGGGTGGTTATAATCAAAACATGTTGGTATTGGCACAAAATCAGACATGAGGAACAATGCAACACAACAGAAACTCTAAAAATTAATCCGTGCATCTACAATCAACTTTAAAAATGAGCTAAAATCACTCAGTGGAGAAATGACAGTTTCTTCAACAAATGGTGTTGGGAAAATTGGATCCCCACATCCAGAGATATGAAACAAGACCCTTACCTTATATCCTTTACATAGCCAACTCACAATGGATCAAGTATCTAAACCTGATATCTGAAAACATCAAGCTACTAGAGGAAAACACAAGGGAAACACTGTGAGACACTGGCATAGGCAAAGATTTCTTGAATAAGACCTGAGAAGCACAGGCAATAAAAGCCAAAATATTTCATGTCTTAAAGCTTTCTATACCTTAAAACATATATACTTCCTCAATGTTTCTTTTCCATGCTTGGTTTTGCAGCTTGTTATAGATTAGTCATCTTAACAGTATAAAGAATTTCCTTAACTTGCTTAAAGAGTTTTGAGACTCCAATATTGCACAAGGGGCTTTAAATCCTTAACAAGAGGTCTACTTACTAGATTTTTCAAGCACATTAAAAAAAAAAGTTCTTATTAAGCACTTAACTTTTCATAAAAGGACACTGGGATTTTTGCTTCCCTGCCCTTACTATCTTCTAGTCAATAGGCAAGCATTAACTGAAGCCCCACTGTGTGTCTGGTATTCTTCCAGATACTGAGGATAGATACTACCATGACTAAAAATAGTATTCCCTATCTTATACTGCTTATGTCTAGTGAAGGGAAGATGGTGACACATGATAAATACATAAATTATAGAGTAGCCATGATGAGTATCCTTAATTTGAAGATCTAAAATAAAAAAAATTCAAAGCTTTTTGATCACTAACTGATGTCATAAGTGAAAAATTCCATACCTCATCTCATGTGAGGGACTGCAGTCAAAAAGCAGATGCATTAAAAATGTATAAAATTACATTCAAGTTATATATATAAGGGGCATATGAAATATAAATGAATTTCCTTTCTGGATTAAGGGCCTATCCCCAAGATGCCTTATTACGTATATGCAAATGTTCCAATACCTGAAAAAAATCCAAAACAATTTGGTTCCAACCATTTTGGACAAAAGATATTCAGTCAGTATTAGAAAGTGATAAGAGAGGCCGGCGCCGTGGCTCACTAGGCTAATCCTCCGCCTTGTGGCACCGGCACACTGGGTTCTAGTCCCGGTCGGGGCACCGGATTCTGTCCCGGTTGCCCCTCTTCCAGGCCAGCTCTCTGTGCAGTGGAGGATGGCCCAAGTACTTGGGCCCTGCACCCCATGGGAGACCAGGAGAAGTACCTGGCTCCTGCCATCAGATCAGCGCGGTGCGCCGGCTGCAGTGCGCCGGCCGCGGCGGCCATTGGAGGGTGAACCAACGGCAAAGGAAGACCTTTCTCTCTGTCTCTCTCTCACTGTCCACTCTGCCTGTCAAAAAAAAAAAAAAAAAAAAAAGAAAAAGAAAGAAAGAAAGAAAAAAAAGAAAGTGATAAGAGCTAAGGAAAAACAAAACACATTTATTTATGACATGACATTCTGGGAAAACCATTAAATAAAAAGACAAATGATGGCTTCATTTCAAAGAGTTCAAAAGTGGTTACGCTTATTTTCATGTTTCTATTCAAACAAAAAAGTATGACTTATGCGTTGCTTAACACATATTACCTAGAAACTCTGATAGAAAACAATAGGCTTACAAGTCATTTTGGAAACAATCATTACCAGATTAAGTGGCAGATTTCCTAGAGGAGCTATTTTGAATTTTGATGGTGACCAGTCCAGTGCTTTTCCATTTGAATAAGTCAGACTAATTGTTTAATAAATAATACTAGATCATATCTCCTGGCAGAACTTTTCTACTAAGCATGAACATGTATAATCAGAAAGAACATGTTCTTAACTAGCACAATTTCCCTTTGAATGTATTGTGCCATAATATCACATGCTTAGAGAATCTGTCATACTATATATAATCTTCAACTCCACAGATGGTTACACTTCCTTAATATTGCCTGTCTATAATTTTAACAAGTACTACAATATACTTCAGGGACTGTGTTATAAAAATGGAAGATGTTTTATAAACAACTTACTTTGGAGCTTTCCCGAAGGAAGATATTAAAGTAATGATGCTATCGGAAGAAACAGACTACTCTCAAATGTGAAATACTAATGAGATTTTTCTGCCTAAAATATTACATTTCTTCTCAATAGCTTGACTACACAAACCACAAAGGTCTTATAAGAATTAAAAAACACACACTGGATTTGGCCATTAAAAGTAAGTCACAGAGCTGCTGTTGTTGCGTGGTGGGTTAAGCCACTGTCTGACACCAGCATCCCATATGGGTACAGGTTCAAGTCCCAGCTAGCTGCTCTACCTCCGATACAGCTCCCTGCTTATGTACCCGGGAAAGCAGCTGAAGATAATCTAAGTGCCTGGGTCCCTGCACCCACGTGGGAGACCCAGAAGAAACTCCTGGCTCCCAGGTTCGGCCTCGCCTACCTCCAGCCATTACAGCCATCTAGGAAGTGACCTGGCAGATAGAAGATCTCTGTCTCCTGCTCTCTTTCACTGTAACTTTGGCTTTCAAATAAATAAATACATCTTTAAAAAAAAGAAAATAAAAAAGGAGTTGGTTACAGCTTACCTTAATGGAAACAACTTCAATAGAATGGTGGAAGACAGCCAGATATAACCTAATTTAGATATCAATAGTATGAAAATAAAGACTAAAAATGCAAACTACTCTTTTGAAAAATTTGGCTAAATAAAAAGAGGGTAAACAGTAATTAAAGGGGAACATTATAATTTTATTTTAGCTTTAATTAGATAGGAGCAACCTGAATAAGTTTATAGAGAAGGGGAAGAAACCAAAAGAGGAGAGAAGATGAAGAAGTATAAACGATGCTGCGAGAGGAGGGGCATCATTAAGTGGGAGCCCTGAGGATGAAGAGGAAAGTCACTTTATCCTCTGAGGCACAGAGGAGGAATAAGGTTCTAATTCGCAAGAAGGCACAGGAAAGAGTTCCCTAATGACAGTGACTGCCCTGGTCACCCAGAAGATAAGTTTGGTGATTGAGAGAGCAAAATGAGAAAAAGGAAGGTAAGTGAAGAGTACCAAAGGTCTATAACGATTAAGCAAAGCAAGAAAAACCAATGACTACACAAAAATAAATGTCAGTACCATTAAACACATATACATATCCCATAAAATATTCTGAAATGCACTTTTTTTTTTTTAAATTTTTTGCCAGGCAGAGTTAGACAGTGAGAGAGAGAGACAGAGAGTTATAGACAGTGAGAGAGAGAGAGAGAAAGAAAGGTCTTCCTTCCGTTGGTTCACTCCCCAAATGGTCGCCACAGCCAGTGCTGCACCAATCCGAAGTCAGGAGCTAGGTATTTCCTCCCAGTCTCCCATGAGGGTGCAGGGACCCAAGCACTTGCGCCATCCTCCACTGCCCTCCTGGGCCACAGCAGAGAGCTGGACTGGAAGAGGAGCAACTGGGATTAGAACCTGGCACCCCAACTGGGACTAGAACCCGGGGTGCTGGTGCCACAGGCAGGGAGCCACAGCACCGGCCCTGAAATGCACTTATAATTGTTGCTTTTTAAACCAGATGAAGGACTTCTGGCCAAAAGGGTTTAACAGGGACCAGATTTGCCCTTCTACTAAACAAATGTACACACTACATAATGGTTTTAAGACACCTGAACAAAGGCCAGTGAACCTTGAGACAGGATCTGAATGAGGTGAAGTCTACGACTGCCTCAGTTTACTTTCTCTGAAGAGTTTCCAGGAAACTGCACAAGAACAGGGAACGTTCACCCTAACTGTCCCCCAGACTAGGTAGACAAAGAACCAAAGATCACTGGATGGTAAACCAGAGAAGAGAGACCTGCAAAGGGTTCACCTTAAGTATTCAGCAAAGTACTGGTAAGTGCATGTATGTGGGAAAACTTCCAGTTTGTGGGGAAAAACTATAGCATTTGCGGAAACATAGCCTGTTGTTCACGTAAGATCTGGAACAGTGTCGGTTTCCTAAAGGCAAGATGGAAAATCTCATAATTCATACAGCATTTGGTAGGATTTCAAGAAAAATCTTACCTCTGTGGTGGAAAATAATTAGCCCTATTTTAATCACTGTTCTCGTTGTGCTCATAAACCTTAAAACAGGAGTCAAAAGGATCAAATTGTTTCTAAGTAAACTGACAGTATCAGAGAATAACAGTAGGAAGACAAAAGCAACCAGCACCAAAAAGGTAAAATTCATAATATCTGCTATTCAATAAAAATGATTACACGTTCAGAGAAGAAGGAAAACGTGATTCATGATGAGAAGAAAGTTCAATGAAACGTCACAGAATCAGAACTGACATGTTAGAATAAGCAGACAAGGACGTTTCTTTCCCAGGCCTGCACCCCAAGTTGTTATGATTTGCTGGAATAGAGTTTACTTTTTACAACTTCTACTAAAATGGACTAAGTCAAAAATAAATAAATCATATATAAGGTGTGATTGTTAAAGTTTTGATGTTTTTCAAGTAGGTTAAAGGATTTTTTTGGATAGATTCCTGATATATTCAAGGAAAAAAACTCAAAATACAAATTAAATATACTCATTGGAGAAAGAAAAATGACTAAAAACACCATGTTTTTAACAAAGTTTTTTAAGTGGTAAAGGACAATTTAAATTAATACTCATGGGGCCAGCACTGTGGCATGGCAGGTAAAGCCAATGCCTGTGGTGCTGGCATTCTATATGGGCACCCTTTCAAGTTCCAGCTGCTCCACTTCTGATCCAGCGCCTTGTTAATGTGCCTGGGAAAAGCAGCAAAGATGGCCCAAGTCCTTGGACCCCTGCACCCATGTGGGGTGCACCTGTCTCCTGACTTTGGATTAGTCCAGCTCTGGCCATTGTGGCCATCTTTTGACTGAACCAGCAAATGGAAGATCTTTCCCTCTCTAACTCTACCTTTCAAATAAACAATAAATAAATCTTTAAAAAATTAATACTCATACTTGACAATAGATATAATGCACAGCCATAAATGAGCTATTTGTGCTTGTTTTTGACTTAACCAATGGAAATTTATTTCTGACAGTTCTGTAAGTTAAAAGTTCAAGATCAGAACTCTGGCATGGTTCAGTTTCTCTTCTGGATCTCCTGATGGCCATCTCTTTGTTAATTCCTCTCATGGCCTTTCCTTGGTACATGTGCACAGAGTGCTAGCAAATGCTCTGTCTCTTCTAAAAACAGTAAAGATCAGAGCACCACCATTATGACTTCATTTGATTTGAATTACTTCCATAAAGACCCTATCTCCAAATTCAAGGCGACTTCAACAAGTTCACATAAAATGGACATTAAAAGACAGAAATAAAAAAAATTCCAAACTATTTTTCAATATAAGCTCCAATAATATGAAGATGCTTTCATTTGCATTGGTACCAGGCATTTAATCCATTCCTAAATAAAGAGGGTCCTAGGAGTTTAGTCATGTCAATGCAAACTTTTTTACATAATTAACTGAAGACCTTTTTAAGATTAGGAAGCAAAAAGAAGTCCGAAGGAGCCAAATCAGGAGTGGAAGGTAGAAGCATGATTTCCCATCAACACTCTTACAAAATTGCCCTTGTTCAATGACAGGAAAGAGCAGGAACACTGCCATGGTGGAGAAGGACACTCTGGGGAAGCTTTCCCAGGCGTTTTTCTGCTAAAGCTCTGGTTCACTTCAACACTCTAATAAGCAGATGTTATCATTTTTCAGCCCTCCAGAAAGTCAATTACCAAAATGCCCTGAGCATCCCAAAAAACTGTTGCCATGTCCTTGGCTCTTGACTTGCTCACTTTTGATTTAACTGAACCACTTTTGCTGTTTGGTAGCCATTGTTTTGATTGCGCTTTGTCTTCAGGATCATATAGTAAAGCTATGTTTCACTCCTGTTAAAATTCTTCAAGGAAATGCTTTAGGAACTTGATCCCACTTGTTTAACATTTCCACTGAAAGTTCTGCTCTTATTTGCAATTGATCTAGGTGCAACAGTTTTGATATACATTGTGCCAGGAAGTTTGTCAATATTAACTTTTGAGTTAGAACTGCGTACACTGAACCAACTGACATGTCTAAGATGTTGGCTATTGTTTGAATGTTAACAATCACTCCTCTTCAGTCAGGCTCAGAACAAGATTAAGTTTTTTCTTCCCAAACTGATGTGGACGGTATGCTGCTGAGGGCTGTATCTCCATCATCATTGTCATCATTATCATCATCATCTCATCCCCTCTGCTTTTTCTTTCCAAAGATTTTTAAAAATTATTTATTTATTTATTACTTGAAAGGCAGAGTTACAGAGAGAAGGAAAGACAAAGAGAAAGAGAGAGATGTTCCACTCAGTGGTTCATACCCCAAATGGCTAGGCCAGCAAAGGTCAAGAGCTTGGAATTCCATCCAGATCTCCCACATGGGTAACAGGGGCCCAGGCACTTGGACCATCTTCATTGCTTTCCCAGGTGCATTAGCAGGGACTAGAATGAGCACTCTGATGTGGGATGCTGGCTAAATCCACTGTGTCAAGTACCCTTCCCCCCTTCCCATCTCAATCCTATCCATTTTTAAAAAAATTTATTTTTAATTTGTATGTACCTCATAAATACAACATTATGTACTTAGTAATTCTTCCCATCATACCTGCCTTCCCACCCATCATCCCTCCCCCTTCCTGCTCCCTCTCCTGTTTTATCTGAGAAAGAAAAAGAAAAAAGAATGAATGGAGTAAAGAAAGCTAAGAAGTGTTCAACAGTCTATACAAGGACTGATCTATGTTGTTGCTTCTTGAAGGTGACTTCGCTCCCCTCCCCCTTTCCTCTTTTCCCTTCCTTCCTCCCCTTTCTTTCCTTTCAGCAACTTAGTTGCCTTTGATGAAGAATCCAAGGTTGATACATCTTTTGTTAGCTCTTAGACATAACTATTACTTATGAGACATAGTAATATCCTCCTTTTAATATACTAAAAGGAAGTGATTCTTGAGAATAAGTTTTACTGTTAAATTTTATGGTACAACTCTTTGGGGACAGAGGTCCTGCATGGCAAGTTTAACAATTACCACTCTTATGTATGACATCAGTAATTGCCCAAGGCTCTTGAAATGAGCTACCTCCCTGTGGAAGCCTTTTGGATCCATTAGCTCAACAAGGCCATAAGCAAAGTGGAAGTTCTCTTCTCCCTTCAGAGAAAGGTACATTCTTCTTTGGTGGTCCCTTCTTTCCACTGGGGTCTTACCCACAGGGTAGGACATCTTTTGCCAGAGTGTCTTGGTGTTCCATGCCTGAATGCCCTCCTTGGGCTTTCCAGCCATACCAGAGGGACTTAACGGCTGATTCTGAGGTCGGGGTGCTATTTAAACCAACTGTTCTTTTATGAGTCTGCTACATGGACTGCTTCCCACGTTGGAGCCTTCACTCCTTTTTAGTTCTATTAATGTTTCCACACACTTATTCCTTGTTATATGATCCTTTGATCCTATCTATATGGTCATTTTACCACTTAATCCTATCTATTTGGTCTTTATAACACTCAAGCTGCTATTCTTATCAGCCAGCTTTAGAGATTTTGGGGTCCTATGGCAATTTGTTCAGCTATATCCTTAGAATTGAGTCCATGGTAAAGTATGTAGGACTACACTGCTTTGTAGTTACGCACTTCATGATTATAGTTTTAGGATCTAGGTAATTTTTCCCACCATGCCTGCCCTCCCACCCACACTCCCCCTACCCCCATTCTCAACCCTTATCCATTTGTAACTGCTCATTTCTTTGGGCCATTGCTCCCTACAACTTTTCAGAAACCATCAATAATTTTATCATTCTTCAACCCAAGTTTCACCATTAATTTGATTTTTGCTTTCACTTCACTTTTAGAATTCACTTGCTCTGGTAGGGATTCTTTTTAAACTGACATCTTGCATGTTTTACATGATAGTTTAAGTGTGCCTGTTCAGACACATTATAACAAGCTTGTACAAATTTATTTTGGTGCCAAAAAAATCCTGAAATTCATGCACAGTTTTTTCACAACTACTTAAAGACACCGGATACAGTTACACAGTGAGTTAGGGCATCACTTGTATGAATTTTGGGGGAAAACAAACAGTTCATAACAACCATGTTTTGAATATTTTCCACAACTATTTTTATCTCTCTCCCTTTATCTTGACCCTCCAATTATATGTATATTAGACTGGTCAATATGTCCCAAGGGTCCTGAGACTCTGATCATTCTTCACGTTTGATTTCTAATATCAGTCATTTACTTTGAGTAATATCTATACAAGCAACTTAAATTCATTGACTTTTTCCTAGGGGCTAAATCTGCTGTTAACCCCATTTAGTTAAATACTTTCAGATACTGTATTTTTCACATACAGAAGTTCCATTTGGTTCTGCTTTATATTATCCATTCATCTCATTATGTTCGCTGTTCTTTAAATATTTGAGTATATAATGTTTATAAAACTGTTTCATATTCTTGGTCTGCTCCTCCTACTGATGCTTTAACTGCTGGAAGCACTCACGGGAAGCTGAATCAGAAGCAAGAGTTGCCAGGACCCAAACCAGCACTCCAGTGTGGGATGTGGGCACCCCAAGTAGTAGTTTAACCCACAGCAGCTATACCACAATACCCACTCCTGCGAGAACGTTAATGTTCAATCTGTTTTCCTTCAACAGGGATCGCACTCTATTATGCCCAATGCCTGAAAATAGCTCTTTCATAAATTTCATTCAGTGTCCTAGTTTATGATGGGGGAACATTCTGTGTACCAGTTACTTTTCCATGGATGAGAGTAAAAGTCCATTAAATGACCTTTATTTTCCAGTCAAAATAGAAGTGACTTTGGATCTGAAAACAGCTAATCCTTAACTTATTATGCTTAATGATGGGAAGCTGGTTTTCTACAGCTTCAAAAAGCATCATGCTTCAGAGAATAAGAAACACTTTGGTGTTGTCGAGGGTGACATTTGGGAAATACACAGGGTGACTTGGGGTTAGACAAGTAAGAGATAGGGGACAGGATAGCATTGATAAGGCAAGGAATTATTTCAACATTGAAAACTAGGGGCTGGTGCCATGGCTCACTTGGCTAATCCTCCGCCTGTGGTGCCGGAATCCCATATAGGCGCCGGGTTCTACTCCTGGTTGCTCCTCTTCCAGTCCAGCTCTCTGCTGTGGTCCAGGAGGGCAGTGGAGGATGGCCCAAGTGATTGGGCGCCTGTACCCACGTAGGAGACCAGGAGGAAGCACCTGGCTCCTGGCTTCAGATGCCTACTGTAGCGGCCATTTGGGGGATGAACCAACGGAAGGAAGACCTTTCTAACTCTGCCTATCAAATAAGTTAAAAAAAAATTGAAAACTAGTGTCTTCATGAAGTTTTGTGATAGAAATAACAAAATATGGATATTGATTTTAATACAGTTGCATTAGAATACACACGCTATTCTAAATATTTTCAAAATGTGTGACTAACAGGCAGACATGTGAGTTCTAGCTTAATGGCAATAACCAGAATTTATATGTGTATGTACATCAAGCCTTCCAAAACACAGTTTTAGTTCCTGAATATCTTTATTATGTAAAACACTAAAACCATTCAAACAACAATGGAAAACCAGCAAGGCTAACATCCACTTCCTAGTGTGTATGTAAGAAATATAATTTTGTTTTCTTTGACTACATTTTTACCCATGCATTAGCAACTCTAAGAGATCTCAAGATCCAGTAATCAACACCAGGAAAACTCTAATAGCCTAGAGCATGAGGGCACCTAAGTGTGACTTTGCAGTTCTTCAAAGCTAAAACTGGTAGCAATGGCAAGTTTGTCAAAGTGGATCCATTCCATTGTCTAGGATCTTAGTGAGAAGCATGGAGACATCAGGAGAAAGTGAACTACAGGTATACACATGGTTCTTTCTGTTACAATACAGAATGAGACCCTCTCCAGGGTTACAGGATTCTGGCAGGGCTCGGGAACATCTGTCCCACAGGCTGAGTAACACTCAAATTATTTGGTCTGGCACTGCCAAGGCAACTACAGGCAAGACTTGAAATTCAATAAATCTACAGCAGGCTCATATTTAGGCTGATAATTTTGTTTGACCTGTGAATTATGTTTTAAGTATTCAAAAGACCCCTTGGCAGATAAAAAGGTTGGTCACTCCTATAGGGATAAAGAATTTTGGTAATGCTTAGAAATCACTCCAAACTGATTGTTCTAAAGATTCAGCAGAGAGGAAACCATGTGTCGAAGTATACACATTCTTTCCTTCCCAGTAAACTGAGTCCAAACCAAGTTATGGCAAGACTCCCCCCTGCACACCACATCCCAGTGTGACAGCTCTCCACCTAATTTCAGATATAATGTTTCAAAGTGTTTCCATAAATAAGCTTTCACATTCACTTTCCTTTTATTCTAAAAATTTAGATTTCAATGAACATCAGAAATATAGTTTCTCATGTTGTAGATAAATTTACATCTTTTACTTGGTTACAGTATGTTAGTAAATTTATACCATTAAACATAAATGCCTAGCAATGTGAAAAGCTAATTACCAAAGAAAATATAACGATGTTAATTATTTTCATTACTTTCATAATGAAACAATTAAAAGCAAGGTAATTACTTTAAGAGCAAGAAACTACTGACAGGCTACATTTACGTACATACTTTGAGCATCCCTTATCCAACCCACAGGACCAAAAGTGTTACGGATTTCGGAATATTCCTATTTGCACATACGTAACGAGGCTTCTTAGGGATAGGACCCACGTCTAAACATGAGATTCTTTTATGTTTCATAAACACCTTATCCATAGAGTCCAGATGTAATTTTATACAATATTTCTAATGTGCCTGTATTTTGACTGTGACCTGTTACAAGAGGTCAGAACAATTTTCCACTGTGGCACATTGTTGGTGCTCAAAAAGTTTCAAAATGTGGAACATCTCAGAGTTTTAGATTGCGGATGCTCAATCCCTAACAGTACATCTGTATGATGAAAGTCCACCTCCTAAAATAATCTCATTAATTTTAAATTCCAAATACACATGTCATACTCTAATCATGCTCCTTTAATCAGAAAGCTGTTAACAATTATTGAGTCAAAGTTATAGGTAGATGTCATTTCACAACCTTTTAAACATTTTCACGTTTGGAATAATGATAAATTGGTTGTAGAATGCAGTTAAAATACCGCTTATCTAAGAGAAATTTTAGCACTAAATATTTAATGAGAAAAGTTTAAATCAATAATTTAAATGAAATCTTAGGAAACAGAAAAAGAGTATATCAAAATCAAAATAGAGAGAAGGAAATAGGCCGGCGCCACGGCTCACTAGGCTAATCATCTGCCGGCGGCACCGGCACCCCAGGTTCTAGTCCTGGTTGGGGCGCCAGATTCTGTCCCGGTTGCTCCTCTTCCAGGCCAGCTCTCTGCTGTGGCCCGGGAGTGCAGTGGAGGATGGCCCAAGTGCTTGGGCTTTGCACCAGCATGGGAGACCAGGAGGAAGCACCTGGCTCCTGGCTTCGGATCGGCGTGGCGCACTGGCCGCAGCACACCTGCCGTAGCGGCCATTTGTGGGGTGAACCAATGGAAAAAAGGAAGACCTTTCTCTCTGTCTCTCTTTCTCACTATCTAACTCTGCCTTTCAAAAGAAAAAAAAAGAGAAAAAACAAAATTAAAAACAAAAATATATTATTTAAAAAAATTATTTTGTTTGTCAGAGATAACAAGAGAGCAAAAAATTGATCTGTCCACTGGTTCACCCCCCAAAACGGTGGAGGGTGGGCCAGACCAAACCCAGGAGGCAAGAGACAGGAACTCTATCTGGGGCTTACTCATTTGTGACAGGGGCCCAAGGATGTGAGCCATCTTCTGCTGCCTTCCAAAGTACATCAGCAGGGAGCTGGAATGGAAGGGGAGTAACCAGCACCCAATCTGGGATGAGGCTGAACTGGCTACACCACAATGCCAGCCCCGAAAAATAGGCAACAGAGGAAAAACAGTATATTCCTCTATATAAATTCACAGGATAATACTGCAGCATTACAAACAACTGTATGCCAATAAATTTGAAAATGCCACTCACTCGAGAAAAAGAGATAAATGGGAAAACCTTGTACAGACAAAAGAAATTAAAATTGCAGGTCAAAACATCCCTACAAAGAAAATTCCTGGCCCAGACGACTTCTCTGGTAAATTCTAACAAACAATTGAGGAAGAAATAACATTTCTACACAAACTTCTAGAGAAGACAGAAGAGGACAGAATATTTCCCATCTTAATCTCAGATCAATGCTACCCTGCCACCAGTATTAGAAAAAGTCTGAGAAAACTGAAGATCAGTGTCTTGAAAAAAGTGTTAAGCAAACTGAATGCAACCACATATAAAGAAGATACTGCTCCATGATCATGTAGGGTTTATCCTAGAAATATAAGGCTAGCACAACATCTAAAACTCCATCAGCGTAATTCACCATATTAATCATTAACACAATGAAATAATTAAAAGTACTTGAAAATCTAACTTGGTACATAAATATTTTGAAAGAAATAATGATTTAAAATACAAACTCAACAAACTAGAAATATAAGGGTATTTTTTTCTCAGTGTTAAAAAAACTTTTTTTTTTTTTGATAGAGAGAGAGACAGAGAGAAAGGTCTTCCTTTTGCCATTGGTTCACCCTCCAATGGCCGCCGCGGCTGGTGCGCTGTGGCTGGTGCACCGCGCTGATCCAAAGGCAGGAGCCAGGTGCTTCTCCTGGTCTCCCATGGGGTGCAGGGCCCAAGCACTTGGGCCATCTTCCACTGCCTTCCCGGGCCATAGCAGGGAGCTGGCCTGGAAGAGGGGCAACCGGGAAAGAATCTGGCGCCCTGACCAGGACTAGAATCTGGTGTGCCAGCGCGGCTAGGTGGAGGATTAGCCTATTGAGCCACAGTGCCGGGCAAAAAAACTTTAATTGGCATCATATTTAATGCAGACTGAAAACTTTTTAAGATTATAAACAAGGAAGAAATGTCCACTCTACTAAAAGCATGAATTAAATTCTTTAACATCAATTGCTTTACACTTGTATACAGAAAAAACACAGTTTTCCCAAAGTGTAAATTAGGGAGAATTAACTGATTCTTCTGGAGAATTTTATTTTAAATAATAATTACAAAAATATGTAAAAAATATATTGATTATAAAACAGACTATATAGTTAAGAGACTCTAGATTAAACATCTAGACGAATTAACAGCAGGAGGGGCTGGTGTTGTGGTGTAGCTGGTAAGCTGGCACCGCCATGCCAGCAGACGAAAAATGTGTGCTGGTTCTAGTCTGGCTGCTCCACTTCTGATTCAGCTCCCTAATAATGCATCTGGGAAAGCAGCAGAAGATGGCCCAAGTGTTTGGGTTTCTCCCACCCACGTGGGAAACCTGGAACAAACTCCTGGCTTCAGCCATTTTGATTCCTTGGGGAGTGAATCAGCAGATGAACATCTTTATCATTCTCCCACTGTCTCCTTAACTCTACTTTCAAGTAAAATAAACAAAACTTAAAAAAAAAAGCAAGAGTTCTAAACTAATGTTTGGTAAACTAAAACAACAAAACTTACATCAAATTTTAAAGTAACTAGAAAACTTTGAAATGAATTTGCAAAATAAATAATAAACTTACAGTTGGTTGCCAGGTGGAATTGAGAAGAAAGGGCTTGAGTAACTGAATTCCAAAACTTATATAAAATTTCAGGCTGTCCATCCTGTGAGTTGAAAAAAAAAAGGGGGGATATATTCATGTTTTTTAAGAAAGTATAATAGGTAGGATGTTATAGGATGTTAACCTTAAAAAATTTATAAAAATGTATTTAAATGAAAATTTTTATAGGCCAAACACCAAACAACAGATTAATAGAATACACAGATAAATCAAGTTATGTTTCAGGCTCAAGCAATCACTCATTATCTTGCTCTGCCACTTACTGGCTGTGTGACCTTGGGTAACTTTAACCATTTTGCACTTTCATTTCCTCATCTGTAGTACTAGTACTACTCTGCAAGGTTATTATAATAATCAAACATGTCACAAAAATCCTGGGCCAATGAATGACAACATAATAAATGAATATGAGATATTACAATTAGTATTTTTTAAGATTTATTTTACTAATTTTTTTTGACAGGCAGAGTGGACAGTGAGAGTGAGAGAGAGAGAGAGAGAAAGAGAAAGGTCTTCCTTTGCTGTTGGTTCACCTTCCAATGGCTGCCGCGGCCAGCACACTGCAGCAGGGGCGCTGCGCTGATCCGAAGGCAGGAGCCAAGTGCTTCTCCTGGTCTCCCATGGGGTGCAGGGCCCAAGCACTTGGGCCATCCTCCACTGCCTTCCCTGGCCATAGCAGAGAGCTGGCCTGGAAGAGGGGCAACCGGGACAGAATCCGGCACCCCGACCGGGACTAGAACCCGGTGTGCTGGCGCCACAAGGCGGAGGATTAGCCTATTGAGCCGCGGCGCCGGCCTTAAGATTTATTTTACTTATTTGAAAGTCAGAGTTACACACAGAGAGAAGGAGAGGCAGGAGAGAGAGCTCTTCCATCCACTGGTTCACTCCCCATTTGGCCACAATGGCCAGAGCTGCGCCGTGGTGCAGTGGGTTAAGCATCTGCCTGTGGTGCCGGCATCCCAGGTGGGTGCCACTTCAAGTCCCAGCTGCTCCACTTTTTTTTTTTTTTTTAAACAGGCAGAGTGGACAGAGAGAGAAAGAGAGAGAGAGAGAGAGAAAGGTCTTCCTTTTCTGTTGGTTCACCCTCCAATGGCCGCTGCGGCCGGCACGCTGCAGCCAGCGCACCATGCTGATCTGAAAGCAGGAGCCAGGTGCTTCTCCTGGTCTCCCATGGGGTGCAGGGCCCAAGTACTTGGGCCATCCTCCACTGCACTCCTGGGCCACAGCAGAGAGTTGGCCTGGAAGAGGGGCAACCGGGACAGAAACCAGCACCCTGACCAGGACTAGAACCTGGTGTGTCGGCGACGTAGGCAGAGGATTAGCCTAGTGAGTTGCGGCGCCGGTCAACTTTTTTTTTTTTTTAAGATATACTTATTTGAAAGTCAGAGTTACACAGAGAGAGAAGGAGAGGCAGAGAGAGAAAGAAAGAGAGAGGGAGAGAGGGAGAGAGGGAGGGAGAGAGGGAGGGAGGGAGGGAGGGAGGGAGGGAGGGAGGGATCGATCTTCCATCCACTGGTGCACTCCCCAAATGGTTGCAATGGCCAGAGCTGCACAGATCTTAAGCCAGGAGCTTCTTCCAGATCTCCCACATGGGTACAGGGGCCCAAGACTTGGGGCAATCTTCCACTGCTTTCCCAGGTTATAGCAGAGAGCTGGATCAGAAGTGGTGCAGCTGGGTCTGGATCCGGCGCCCATATGGGATGACAGCTGCCGGCAGTGGCTCTACCCACTACGTCACAACACCAGCCCCTGAGCCACTTCTGATCCAGCTCCCTGCTGATGACCTAGGAAAGCAGAAGGAGGTGGCCCATGTGCTTGGGCCTCTGCACCCACAAGGGAGACTCAGAAGCAGCTCCTGGCTCTGGATCAGCTCAGCTCCAGACGTTGTGGCCATTTGGAGTAAACCAGCGGATGGAAGACCTCTCTCTCTCCCTCTCTATGTCCGTAAATCTCTCAAGTAAATACACACACACACACAAACATTTTTTTTTTTTTTTTGGACAGGTAGAGTGGACAGTGAGAGAGAGAGACAGAGAAAGGTCTTCCTTTGCCGTTGGTTTACCCTCCAATGGCCGCTGCGGCCGGCGCACCACGCTGATCTGATGGCAGGAGCCAGGTGCTTTTCCTGGTCTCCCATGGGGTGCAGGGCCCAAGCACCTGGGCCATCCTCCACTGCACTCCCTGGCCACAGCAGAGAGCTGGCCTGGAAGAGGGGCAACTGGGACAGAATCCAGCGCCCCAACCGGGACTAGAACCTGGTGTGCCGGCGCCGCAAGGCGGAGGATTAGCCTACTGAGCTGCAGCGCCGGCCACACACACACATTTTAAAAAAGAATGACTAATGGGGCTGGTATTGCGTACAGTGGTACAGCAGCTTATGTACCAGGGTGCTAGTTCATGTCTCCCTTATTAGGGTGCTGGTTCAAGTCTCAGCTGCTCTACTGCTAATCCAGTTCCCTGCTAATCAGCCTGACAAAGCAGCAGAAGATGGTCCAAGTACCACGGCCCCTGCCACTCATGTGGGAAACTCAGATGTGAGTTCCCAGTTCCTCCTGGCTGCAGCCTGACGCAACTCAGGCTGTAGTGGCATTTGGGGAGTGAAGAGAGGATGGAAGATCTGTCTCGAATCTCTTTGTCAGTGTCATATTGCCTTTCAAAAAAATAAAAAAAACTTTAAAAAATTTCAGGAAATAATTCACTATTATAAAAGATAATAGCTGAAGCCTAGATGTGGTTTAAAAAAAATCACAGGAATTAGTACCACTCAGTATAGCATGATCCTTTCATTCAACTTTGAACACATGCTTTCAAAATAATTATTAAAATATAGGCCAAATATTAGCATTACCATTTGTTAATAAAAAATGCTTTAATACTGTTAAAATGGAAATCACACCAAAATACCAATAAGGTATTTTTTACCAAATACAATAAGGAATTTCTATATAACTGTTGTATATCAAGCTGTTTATAAATAACGTATCTGCTGTCAAAATATTACTATTGTCATAAAAATGAATTCTTTTATTTAAATATTTATTTATTTGAAAGGCAGACATAGAGAGAGATCTTCCATGTGCTGGCTTACTCCCCAAATGGCTGCAACGGCTGGAGCTGGGCCGATCTTAAGCCAGGAGCTTCTTCCGGGTCTCCCATGCAGTTGCAGGAGCCCAAGCACTTGGGCCATCATCTACTGCTTTCCCAGGCCATAGCATCTGAAGAGGAACAGCCAGGACTTGAACCAGTGCCCATATGGGATGCTGGCACTGCAGGTGGTGGCTTTACCCTCTACAGCACAGTGCCAGCCCCATAAATATGAATTCTAACTTTAGAGCTTGTAAGTGAAGAAAATGACCAATGAAAAATATTGATTTCTGACTTTCATACTTATTCATACTTCCATTTTCACTGTTACTTATTTAATAAATTTCAGGGCTTTGAAGTTACTCAAATAGGAATTGTATTACATAAAAAATGCACATCAAATAATGGCTGGTTTCTTGAGACCAGCGTTGTGGTGCAGCAGGTTAAGTCACCAGCTGTAATGCTGGCATCCCATATGAGTGCCTGTTTGAGTCCTAGCTGTTCCACTTCTGTTCCAGCTCCCTGCCAACACACCTTGGAAAGTAGCTGAAGATGGCCAAAGTACCTGGGCCTCTGGGATGCCTGTCTGGGAGACCAAGATAGAATTCCAGGCTCGGGGATTTAGCCTTGCCTAGCCCAGGCTGTTGCAGCCATCTGGGGAGTGAACCAGAGCATGAAAGATCCCTCTATTTCCCTTTCTCTCTCCCTCACTATCTCTGTCACTCTGCCTTTCAAATACATAAATAAATCTTCTGTAAAACAGCTGACTTCTTATATAATCATCAGAAAATACCTTGAGATTCTTGAGAGTTTATGTATTTTATGTATTCTGCCTCATGTATCTTACATGTATCTTACAATGTCTTATGTTACATGGACAGAATCAAGGATAAAACCCCCATAATTAATTACCTCATTGACACAAAAAGAAATTGTACAATATTCAATGTCCTTTCATGATTTAAAAAAAAACACTCAACAAATGAGGACTGAAAGGAAATATATAAATACACCAAAGGGCATACACAAGAAGACCATAACTAACATCCCGTGCACCAGTACAAACAAGCAAAGTTTTCCTCCAGGATTAAGAAGCAAGCTAGGAGGCCCACTTTTACTAATTCTATTTGACATCATTGTGGAAGTCTGATCAGAACAGTCAGGCAAAAAATTGAATAAAAGGTGGGCCAGTGCTGTGGTGCAGTGGGTTAATGTCCTGGCCTGAGGCGCTGGCATCCACTCATGGGCGCTGGTTCGAGACTGGGCTTTTTCCACTTCCAATCTAGCTTTCTGCTCAGGCCTGGGAAAGCAGAAGAAGATGGCTCAAGTCCTTGGGCCCCTGCACCCACGTGGGAGACCCAGAAGAAGCTCCTGGCTTTGGATGGGTGCAGCTCTGGCTGTTGCAGCCAATTGCGCAGTGAACCAACAGATGGAAGACCTCTCTCTCTCTCTATCTGTCTCTGCCTCTCCTCTCTCTGTGTAACTCTGACTTTCAAATAAATAAAATATTAAAAAAAAGAAAGATAATGAAAAAGAGAAATCATTTAAAAAATAAAAATAAATAAAAGGCATCCAAAGTTGGAAAGGAAGACATAAAATTATCTCTGTTCACAGATATATGATCCAGTATATAAAAAAAACCTGAAGATTCAAAAAAAAAAAAAAAACCTGTTAGAATGCATGAATTCAGCGAGGCAGGAGGATACAAAATCAATACATAAGATCAGCTGTGCTTCTATGTACAATGCTGAACAATGTGAAAAGGAAATGAAAAAAATAATCTCATATAACAGCACCAAAAAAGAATGAAATGATTAGAAATAAATTTAACAAAGAAGGTAAAAGACTTGTACACTAAAAACAAAATATATCTGAAAGAAAAACAGAAGACACAAATAAATGAAAGACATTCCCTATTCATAGGTTATAAGACTTACTATAGTAACAATATCTATATTTGTCAATGTGATCTACAGATACAGTGCAATCTGTATAACAATATCAATGGCATTTCAGGCAGAAATAGAAAAATCCACCCTAACCTTCATATAGAATTGTAATAGACCTTGAACAGTACAGTCTTGAGAAAGAAAAACAAAGCTGGAGACCTTAGACTTCTGAAGTTGAAAACATACTACAAAGCTACAGTAATCAGTCGGATATCGGTATAAACACAGACACATAAATCACTGGAACAGGACAGACAGCCCAGGAAGAGACTCTCACAGACTTGGACAGGGGCATATGATCTGGGGTTTGGCCAGCAGAAGCCAGGAGGCAAGAATTCCATTCAATTCTCCAATATGGGTAACAGGGACCAAGTACTTGACTAGGCTGTTTTTTGCTCCTTCCTGCCCCTGTCCTTCCTTTTCCATAGCTGTGTGATAAGACCCCAAGTGGGCACTAACCCCAGAATTTCCGTGTCACCCAGGCCATCCTCTGCTGCCTCCCAGGCACATTAGCAGGAGTCTTGGTCAAAAACAGAGACAGAAGCCACCTGGTGTCAGGCATTCCAATATGAGATGCAGGCATCCTAAGCAGCAGTTTAATGTGATGATCCCCAATATCCACCGCTATTTTATTTCTTTTTATGTAATGAAGTAAATGTAGATCTACATAGATCACTTTAGTGAAAACATCAAATGATTAATTTAACAGATTTCCTACTATTAAGGGATCATTTTAATTTTTATTATTACAAAGTTACTTATTTGAAAGACAAACAGAGACAGAGACAGAGAGAAGAGATCCATCTGTTGGTTCACTTTCCAAATACCCACAACTGCTGAGACTGGATTAGGCCAAAGCCAGGAACACAGAACCCAATCCAAGACTCCAAAAACAGTGGCAGGGACCCAAGTACTTAGACTATTATCTGTTGCCTCCCAGGGTCTACACCATCAGGAAGTTGGACTCAGAAGTAGAGTCAACACTCAAACCCAGGTACTCTGATATGGAATGCAGGCACCATAAGCGGCATTTGAACAACTGTGTCAAGTGCCTGTCCCCATTTTTAATTTTTATTCATTTGAGAGAAATGACAGAGCAAGATAAACACACACAGAGAGACAAAGACAGCAACAGAGAAGTAAAGAGCTCCCATCTGCTGATTCTCTCTCCAAATGCCACAATGGCCAGGGTTTGTCTGGCCTAAAGTTGGAAGTCAGGAACTCAAAAATCTTCCACACGGGTGACAGGAACCCAACTACTGTGAGGTACCACAACTGAATCTCAGGGTCTGCATTAGCAGGAAGCCTAGGCAGGCACTGAACCCAGACACTTTGATATGGGATGTAGACATACTAACCAGTAGCTTACCAATGAGGCCAAATGCCTGCCCTTTAAATGACCTTTACATTGCTGACATGAATCCTGTTTTCTCAGGTATAACTCTCATCGTTATTTTCATAAACAACGAAATCCATTTGCTTTCACTTCTGAGAATTTTATATTTGTATTCTTCAGCAACACTGACCCAATTTTCCCTTTTAAGTATATGCATGTATATGTGTATATAAAAGTACGCAGTCATCTATTTTGGAAGTAGAATTATGCAAGCTTCATAAAATGAATTAGCCACTTCCCTTAATTTAAAAAGTTGTTTTGATGTACATTTTGGGACAAGTATAATAGTCTGAGATATTTTCCCCATAAAAAAACTCAAAGAATTTCACTAATTAAAAAAAAACCGTAGGGGTAAATGTTGTGGCACAGTTGGATTAAGTTGCTACTTGAGATGCCAGCATCCCATACTGGAGGGCCAGTTTCTGTCCTGAATTTGCTTCTGAACCAGCTTCCTGCTAATAGGCCTGGGAAGTCAGTGGGCGATGACTCAAGTATTTGAGTTCCTGCCAACCTTGGGACATCCAGATGGAGTTTCTGGCTTTAGCCTAGCCTAGACCAGGCTGTTGCAGGCAACTAGGGAGTGAACTAGGGGAAGATCTCTGTTTCTCCCTTTCTCTCTGTCACTCTGCCTTTCAAATAAGTCAATAAATCTTTAAAAAATAAAAATATTTTAAAGCTAACTTTTAGTAACAAGAAATTTTAAGTAAAATTGTTCTATTTAGGTATGTTAATTATTGAGTCAATTATATATTCTTGGCAATATCCATGTCATTTCAAATCTGAAATTTAGTAGAAATTTAACAGACACTTTCTTCTATGTTCCATTACTTGTCCTGTTTATCTAAAACTAATAATCTCTTGCTTTCACTTAAGGAATGTTTGTCAATTTATTTAAGTTTATTTTTTTCTATGCTGTTTGCTTTTTGATGTGATTTTTAAGAACATACTTTAAATTGTATTTATGAACGCAATTTTTGTTGTTTACTAAAATACTGTAACTCAAATATGTCTAAGTAATACTTTGTTCTTCCTTTCATCATCTAATTTTGGCTTGCTTTCTGTTTCCTTTGTTTTCTGTGTTTGTTCTATGGATTATTTTTGTTTGCTTTTATCTTCCCTTGTGGCTTGAGTGCTACAGATTCTGATTTCAATTTCATCAAAGGTTACATTTTTTTCCCCAAAAAAAGTTTTAATCTCATATAACATCCTATTTCTCACTTTTCAAAGGCAAAAATGAAGATATATCTTCTGAGACTACTAAGACAGAAATTAATTTACAATTCTAAACATAAAAACTTATGAATTAAATAAACAAATGAAAAGATCTGAGCACACTATAATATAATTGTTTCCTAAATCAGAACTAATTTCACAGGATAAGCCTTGAAGTTCAACTCAAGCAACCTACCACTTTGCCAATATTGGGGTACTAATACAAAATGAACTGACAATACCAGCTCACAACTGGGGAAGCAGAAGAACAATCCCCACAGGCACAGTTTATTAAGGGAGCAATGACTGCATAACCTGGGTCAAGCTTGGACTACAGTTGTCTCCAATATAAACATTTAACAATAAATCCATCACTGTAAAAATCTTTTTAGAAATAAATGTTTTTGAATTGCTCATTTCTGAGGACAAAAAACCAAATCTACATGAAGTATAACTCTGTTCTTACTAGTGTACGAGAAAACGTGAAAATATACAAACATCATTTCATTTACTGTTTCAAGTCAAATTATCCCATTAGATATTTGTTTAAGTATTAAACAAAAATAAGTCAACTAGATCTTAATCTAGATTTCAAGTGAAACATTTACTGTCTTAATTTAGTATTAATCTCAAAACTATCTGAGTTCCATTAAGTTCAATGCAATCATGTTATCAGATCAACATTTCAATAAAACATTTACTATTCCAAGTAACTTGTTACTCTGGTTTCCTAGAAATCATACTATAATCCTAGCTTTAAAAAATGAAATTTGAACCTCTAGCTAAGACCAACATATATTGATAATAAAGGCAAAATCAAATATATATTATACATACAAACAGAATAAAAATAAAATATTCAGGAACACGACAACAATTAAGTTTGGGTGAATCTATTATATAGAATCATAATATTGCCTGTGACTTTGTGACATAACTGTCTACACAGTAACTCAAACAATGCAGAATGACTTCCACAGCATATCTTTAGCTTCTCTATGTTAATAATACAGACCTGACCATGGATGTTCTTGCTTTAAGTAGAACTGACAGCATGTGGCTGCATACAGAATTAGGTTCAGAATGTAAGCTAACATTCTTGCATCTGGGGTAGTGAAAACAACACAGGCTCTGAAGCTTCATGTAAACTCAGAGTCTGTCACTTACCAGCTATGTGAACTGGCTTGGGTAGATGGACTCATCTTTCTGAGCTTTGGTTTCCTCATGTAAACACAGGGGTAATGATATGGCATAGGATTTACTTTGCTATGAAGAGTAAGAGGATCTCTTGAGTTTGATCTTAAAGTAAGATTGGAATTCACCATACAGACAGGGAAAAGAATGAGCAGAGAACATCCCAGATGGAGAAGAACAAGAGAGGAGGAGGGGATAAGAATGGAAAGTACAAGAATGGTCAGACAAGTACACCTTAATTCCCTTTATAGACCCTTAATAACTACTTGAGGGTATTCATGACAGAATTAATGCAACCAAGCCTATGTTTCAAAATTCCACGGTAATGTGGAAGATAAACAGTATACAGGGTGGTGGTAAGCCTGCAGGCAACAAGATCAGTCAGGAGGTTATTGAAAAAGGCAAGGTGAAAGGAGCACTTCTACAACAATAGCAGTAAGAATGGAGAGCATAAAAACTGATCTGACTTGATGAATAAGAATTTTATACATTTAGGAAGGAGTAAGACTAGACATATTGGTGAAGGACTAAGAGAATGGAGATTGCTCAATCAAAATAGAACCTCAGAAGTAGCAGCAGTTAAGCAGAAAAAGATGAGCTCATGAAGATTTATGCTTCCCAATCCAGGGGTGCACCCAAATAGAGATGATATAACTCAATGGATATAAATCTCTTGCTTAAGAGTAAGATCAAGGCTAAGGAAGAATTAAGTGTTATCAAGGTAGTATTCAGGATAGGATCCAAGGAAACATTACTTAAAAGTTGTTGAAGGAAATATTTCAGAGTAAAGTATGAAGAGGGAGAGAAGGAAAATATTAAAAAAACACACACACAAAAGACTGACAATAAGTTAGTTAATTGCTGAAGCAGGATATGATGAGCTGTCCTATGAATGTTTTGGTTCTGCAGTTTGGTATGTGTTTGAAATTTCACAAATATTTTAAAAGGAAGGTTAGGTGATAGAGGAGGAATCAGTGACGGAATTAATTGGAGTGGGAATGCCGGAGGGAGGAAAGAGTTAAGGCAAAAGTGGTCTGTTATCTCTGAGCAATAAAGTCAAAAAGGGTCTAAGAAGTGGGCAGAAGGATTGGGAAGCTGGGTCTATAGAGTGTTGGTTTTGTAGCTTGTGGCAAAAGAGAAAAGAAGGAAGACAAAGCTTAGCTTACTGAAAGTTGAGTGTGAAGGAAACAAGTTGGGAGAGGGAGGCACAGAATCAAGGACTTTATTTAACTGTAGACCTTTGAAAGGAAGGAGGGGCAAGAGGTTGATATTGTAGTAAACACAGAGTAGGGGAAACAGGGAAAACTACAACAAAAAACAAAAGCAAAGGGGTAAGTCTGAAAAAGAAGATACAATCTATAGCGACCACTGAGACAGAAGGGGAAGGTAAGGATCCGCAGCTAGACTTCTGGCTCTATAGTAAAGTGGTTCTAAGTCAGTGTGCTTACTGAGAAGAAATCAGAAGGAGCAATATTAAGATAAAAAAAAGAGGAAGTAAAAATTTGGCAGAAAGTTTGCAGCAGAGATCTCTCGGAGAGATCATGTTGTGAACAAGGAAGCTTGTAGACTTGATCAAAGAAACCAAGGAGAAATGAATTTTAAATTAGTTCTTAATCATCTCTTAGATTCAAAGCATAGGGTTTCTGGCAAAGCAAATATAAGGTAAAGAAAAGGAATTCTTTTTGCTGAAAAATAGCTTTCAGAAGAAACATTTTGTTGTGACTCATTATAAAGAAGATAAAGAAATTAAATAGGGACTCTAAGAAAAAACATTACAAATTAAAATGAGAAACTCTACACAAACAAAAGAAGTTCAGTTAAAATCAAAATGCTGCTTTTTATACATGTATTGTTCAGAGAAAAAAGCAGCATTCATGGGGCAGTCTACTTTTTGTTTGAGAAAATGGGAGTTTCTACTAGGGTAACAGTGTAAGACAGTGAAAAATAATCAGATTTTTAAATACATTTTAAAAGTAGAAAAAACGGGACTTGTTAAAATGTGGACACAATTGACATTTAATATATTAAAAATGTTCACAGACATTATCTCAGAATGAAAGGAATAAATATAATGCATTTTTTAAATTTTATGGCAGAGTAATACAGATAATCTAAATGTTAATTCTAAGCAGAACAGCACATTCTTGATGTAAAAAATTTGGTACTGAGGGACTAGTGTTGTGACACAGAAGGTTAAGCTGCTGCCTGGGATACTGGCATCCCATATGGGTGACGGATGGAGAACCAACTGTTCTGGAAAAGCAGCAGAAGGCAGCCCAAGTGCTTTGGGACCCTGCATCCATGTGGGAGACTTGGCTCCTGGGTTTGGCCTGGCAAGCCCCAGATGTTGCAGCCATTTGGGGAGTATAAAAGTCACAAACATGGGGCCAGCACTGTGGCATAGTAGGCTAGGCCTCCGCCTGTGGCACTCACATCCCATATGGGCGCCAGTTCATGTCCCAGCTGCTCCTCTTCCGATCCAGCTCCCTGCTAATGGCCTGGAAGAGCAGTGGAAGATGGCCCAAGTGCATGGGCCCCTGTAACTGCATGGGAGACCCAGAAGAAACTCCTGGCTCTTGACTTCAGATCGGCTCAGCTCCGCTGTTGTGGCCATTTGGGGAGTGAACCAGTGGATGGAAGACTTCTCCCTGTTTCTTCCTCTGTCTGTAACTCTCTCAAATAAATAAATAAAATCTTTTAAAAAGTCAATAAAAAATGGTTTTAATTTTAAATTATAGGTATCCAGAGATTCCTTTGAATTCATATGAACCTTTCTGTTCAATTTGATAGGTTTGAAATTTGTTCAAACGTGCATAAACAATAGAAGTAATTCCTCCAGAATGTTTGAACTCAAAATTTTAACATTTTATTTCTATTTTTTCTTTTACTATGTTGGTACAGTCCTCCAGTACAATGTTGAAAAGCAGCAGGGTTGATGGGCAGTGGGTCTTTCTACTGACCGTAAAGATAACCCTTGCTATAGTTCATCGTTGAGATGATTACACAAGGCTTTTGCCTGATGTCCAATTTAAGACAGCTCCCTCCCTCATTTTGCTAGAACTTTTTATCATGATGAATTTTTCCAAGTAATCTTTCTTTTTAAAGATTTTTTTTTTTTTTTAATTTTAAATACAAAGTTACAGAGGGGAGAAGGAGAGAGAGAATGATCTTCCATCTGCTGGTTTACTCCCCAAATGGCTGCAATGGCTGGAGCTGGGCTAGGCCAAAGCCAGGAGCCTGGAATTTCTTCCAGATCTCCCACGTGGGTGCAGGAAACTAAGCATTTGGGCCATCTTCCATGACTTTCCCAGGCACATTAACAGTGAGCTGGATTGGAAAAGGAGCAGTTACGACTCGAATCAACACCCATTTGGCATGCCAGTATGACAGGTGGAGGTTTAACCTGCTATGCCATAGCACCAGCCCTATCAAGTAGTCTTTCTATATCTACTGGGGTATTAGTTTTTATATATCGCTGGACTTGCTATTGTAATATTTTAAGGTTTTTCAACGCATATTCCTGATTATAATTTCCTTTCTTGTTATCTCTCAATGGTCCTGGCACAAAGGTCACACAAATCTCACAGAGTAAGTTGAGGAGGAAGGTGCTGCTTTTCACTAGAAAAATGCAATGATGAGTTCTTTGAAATTTCAGTATTTTGCTTAAAAAACTGCCTGGTCCTATCAGTCTCCTGATCATAAAACTCCAAACTACTGAATCAATCTCTTTAAAGTTTCCAGAACTATACATGACTTTTAAATGTACATGGACTGATTTTGAAAGTTTATTTTTAAAGTGTACATTTTTATCTGTTTAAAAATTACTTGCTGGACAGTGCCGCAGCTCAGTAGGCTAATCTTCCACCTAGCGGCGCCGGCACACCGGGTTCTAGTCCTGGTCGGGGCACCGGATTCTGTCCCGGTTGCCCCTCTTCCAGGCCAGCTCTCTGCTGTGGCCCGGGAAGGCAGTGGAGGATGGCCCAGGTGCTTGGGCCCTGCACCCCATGGGAGACCAGGAGAAGCACCTGGCTCCTGCCATCGGATTAGCACGGTGCGCCGGCCGCAGCGCCCTGGCCGCGGCGGCCATTGGAGGGTGAACCAACGGCAAAGGAAGACCTTTCTCTCTGTCTCTCTCTCACTGTCCACTCTACCTGTCAAAAAATAAAAAAAGAAAAGGAAAGAAAAACTTAGTTGCTGTAGTTTTTCTATGTTTAACCTTTGATACATTTTAATCTTAGAAAAAATCTCCAAAATCCCTGTTCACTAGAATTTATCATTTACTGACATTGAGTCACATTTATTTTACCATTCTCAATCTTTCTTTCTCTGGGCCATTTGAAAGTAATTAGCTCTATACCAGTAAGTAATTAATTGACCTTGTAGGGATAATCTCCCACATAAACACAGTTATCAAAATCAAGATTTTTAACACTGTTCAGTTCCCAAATAATGTTAATTGTGCATGGCTAATGTAGAAAAGCACAACTACCTTTTGTATACTGCTCTTGTATTCTGTAGTCTTACAAAAAATCACTTATTAGTTCTAGTAGCTTTTTTTCTACATTCTATTAGGTTTTCTAAATAGATAATCTTGTCACCTATAATGAGTAACAATTCCATTTCTTCTTCTCAAAGTCAGAAGTCTTTTGTTTTTCTACACAGGCTAAAATAATATTGAATAGAAGTTGTCAGAAAGCAAAAAGAAATCCTTGATTTTAGGGCAGAAGCATTCAGTTTCCACCATAATGTAAGATTTTACCTGTTCGTTTTTCAGATACATTTTATCAGGTTGAAAAGGATAAACTATAATTGTAATTTATGGACAGTTTGTAAAATCAGCAATGAATGGTAGAGTCTGTTAAATGCTCTTCCTGCAAGTATTAAGAGGATCATATAATTTTGTTTTATACTTTGCATTTCTAAATAGCCACATTTTAAAATGTCATTTCATTCTCCATACTTTTTCACTTTTCTTTCCTATTTTCCATGAGCTAGTGCTTATGTGGCATACTGGATAATTGCATCAATTCTACCTGCCAGGCCTCTAGTTCTCTCTCAAGGTGTATGTAATCTATCTTTTTTTAATTTATTTATTTTATTTGAAATGTGGTGTTACACAGAGACTGAAAAAGAGACTGATCTTCCATCCACTGGTTCACTCGCCAAATCATTACAATGGCTAGGGCTAAGTCAGGCCAAAGCCAGGAGCCAGGAACTTCATCTAGGCCTCTCACACAGGTACAGGGTCCCAAGGACTTGGGCCATGCTCTGCTGCTCTCCTAGGTGCATTATCAGGGAGCTGGATCAGGAATATGGGATGCTGGTGCTTCAGGAGGTGGTTTTACCTGCTATGCCCGAGCACCTAGTCTATGTAATCTTTTGTTTAATTTATCTGATGCATTTTCTATTTCAAATTTTTATTTTTATTTCTAAATAATTTCCTTGGTTCTTTTTCAGATCTACTGGTAGTTTGTTTATTTATTTATGTATTTATTTATTTATTTTTGACAGGCAGAGTGGACAGTGAGAGAGAGAGACAGAAAAAGGTCTTCCTTTGCCGTTGGTTCACCCTCCAATGGCCGCCGCGGCCAGCGTGCTGCAGCCGGCGCACCGTGCTGATCTGATGGCAGGAGCCAGGTGCTTCTCCTGGTCTCCCATGGGGTGCAGGGCCCAAGCACCTAGGCCTTCCTCCACTGCACTCCCTGGCCACAGCAGAGAGCTGGCCTGGAAGAGGGGCAACCGGGACAGAATCCGGCACCCCGACTGGGACTAGAACCCGGTGTGCCGGCGCCGCAAGGCGGAGGATTAGCCTAGTGAGCCGCGGCACCGGCCTTTTTTTTTTTTTTTTTTTTTTTTTGAAAGAGTTAGAGAGGTAGAGACAGAGAGAGGTCTTCCAGCTGCTGGTTCACTTCCCAAACGGCCACAATGGCCAGAGCTGAGCTGATCCAAAGCCAGGAGCCAGGAGCCTCCTCTGGGTCTCCCATGCAAGTGCAGGGGCTCAAGAAATTGGGCCTCTTTTGCTGCTTTCCCTGGCACATTAGTAAGGAGCTGGATCGGACGTGGAATAGCCAGGACTCAAACCGGTGCCCATATGGGAAGCCAGCACTACAGGCCGGGGCTTTGGCTCGCTGCATCACAGAACTGGTCCCTGGTTGCCTTTTTTTTTTTTTTTTTTTTTTTTTTACAGGCAGAGTTAGACAGTGAAAGAGAGAGAAACAGAGAGAAAGGTCTTCCTTCCGTTGGTTCACCCCCAAAATGGTCGCTACGGCCGGGGCGCTGCACCAATCCAAAGCCAGGAGCCAGGTGCTTCCTCCTGGTCTCCCATGTGGGTGCAGGGCCCAAGCACTTGGGCCATCCTCCACTGCTTTCCCGGGCCACAGCAGAGAGCTGGACTGGAAAAGGAGCAACTGGGACAGAATCTGGTGCCCCAACTGGGACTTCAGGTGGAGGATTAGCCTAGTGAGCCACGGCGCGGGTCCTGGTTGCTTTTTAACAATTACTTATCATCAATTTTTTTAAAATTATTTATTCAAAAAGCAGAAGCAGTAGACAGAGAAAGATACCCAAAGCATTGACTTACTTCCCCCACCTCCCACCTCTAAAATGCATGCAACAGCCAGCCTGAACCAGGCATAATCCATGAGCTGGAAATCAATTTAGGGTTCCCATATGGGTGGCGGGGACCCACCCACTGGAGCCACCACTTCCCAGTGTGTGCATCAGTGAGAAGCTGGGGTCAGGAGCACAGCCAGGACTTGAACTCAAGCACCCCAATATTCTTCCTAAAATAATGCAAGTATCTGAAATCTACAGTATCCTTGAAAAATTCTTTAAGAACCCAAATGATGTTTTTGTATTACTTTAATTTTCCCTGCTGACTCTCAATCTTAACTTTTAGTTAATTTATAAGACTGGGGATATTTTCACTGTGAGGTCTTATTTGGCTGATCTTAGTATATGGAGAATTCTGATGGCTAAAACTGGAAATGTTTTCCTCTAGGGAAGACATGCATTTGCTTGTTAAAAAAATTTGTTTTATTTATTTGAACAAAAGCAGAAATACTGAGAAAAAGGAAGAAACAGAAACACAGAAAGAGGGAGCTGGTGCCCTGGCTCACTTGGTTAATCCTCCGCCTGTGGCGCCAGCATCCCATATGGGCACAGCGTTCTAGTCCTGGTTGTTCCTCTTCCAGTCTAGCTCTCTGCTGTGGCCCAGGAAGGCAGTGGAGGATGGCCCAAGTGTTTGGGCGCCTGCACCCACGTGGGAGACCAGGAAGAAGCACTTGGCTTCTGGCTTCGGATCGGCATAGCTCCGGCTGTAGTGGCCATTTGGAGGGTGAACCAACGGAAGTAAGACCTTTCTCTCTGTCTCTCTCTCTCACTGTCTAACTCTGTCAAATAAATAAATTTTAAAAATTTAAAAAAAAGAAAAAGAAACACAGAAAGAGATCTTCCATCCACTGATTCACTCCCCAAATGGCTGCAATAGCAGGGTCGGGCCAGGAGCTCACTATAATTGCATATCTATATATCTATATACCTATATATGAAACTTCATATACACACAGACACACAATCAGATATGAATATGCATGTATGCCTGTAGGAGATTCTCTCACTTTTTTACAAGCTTGATAATATATTAAAAATTCTGGTTTTCTAATTTACCTAGAATTTTAACATATTGACAGGGCCCTTAAAAATACCAAGTCACAGACTAGAAAAAGCAGAAATTATCTAGTCTTTAAGATTAGGAATCATTTATTCTAACATTTGACTTGAAAATCAAACTGGTGGCCAGCGCCGCGGCTCACAAGGCTAATCCTCCGCCTGTGGCGCCGGCACCCGGGTTCTAGTCCCGGTTGGGGCACCGGATTCTGTCCCAGTTGCTCCTCTCCAGTCCAGCTCTCTGCTGTGGCCCGGGAATGCAGTAGAGGATGGCCCAACTCCTTGGGCCCTGCACCCGCATGGGAGACCAGGAGGAAGCACCTGCCTCCTGGTTTTGGATCAGCGCAGCGCACCAGCCGAAGCACACTGGCTGCAACAGCCACTTGGGGGGGTGAACCAATGGAAAAAGGAAGACCTTTCTCTCTGTCTCTCTCACTCATTGTCTATCTGTCAAAAAAAAAAAAAAAAAAAAAGATATAAAAAAAGAAAATCAAACTGGCATATCACTATTTAATTTTTCAACCAAACTGATAATGTCACAGATAGATGAGCTAGATATTTTTCTCATAACATTAAAAGGATTATACAATTGAGTATCCTTAAATTTTTCTAATTAAAATTTGCAATACTATTATCAAATCATTTGATATATCTAAAAGGGCGAAAAAAAACACATTCTTCACAGTTAGAATTCTTATTAGTACTATAGCTGCTCAAAACGTTGAATACATTCCAAATTTAGCTTAATGCTTCCTACACACATGATTACAAGATTCTGCCTGATGATAAAAATTGCTGGCTTAAAAAATGAAAGTATCATATCTATAACTCCCACACACAAGTAAACTGGCTTGATTCTGCAGATGAGAATCTGCAACCTGTTTTCCCCTGTGTGGAACCTGAACAAACTGTCAATAATCTGTTACACTCACTTTCAAGCAAAGTGTTATATATAGTTTAATGATTATATAATGATACAAAATTCTTAACTCGTTTTAAAAGATATCAAAATTGGGGCCGGCACTGTGGTATAGCGGGTTGACACCTGGCCTGAAGCACTGGCATCTATGTGGGTGCCGGTTCTAGTCCCAGCTGCTCCACTTCCAATCCAGCTCTCTGCTATGGCCTCGGAAAGCAGTGGAAGATGGCCCAAGTCTTTGGGCCCCTGCACCCATGTAGGAGACCCAGAAGAAGCTCCTGGCTCCTGGCTTTGGATCGGCGCAGCTCCAGCCATTGCGGCCAATTGGGGAGTGAACCAGTGGATGGAAGAGATCCTTAAGGATATTTTAGTTTAACTGTAGAGTCTTTCTATCTCTCTCTGCCTCTCCTCTCTCTGTGTAACTGACTTTCAAATAAATAAATAAATCTTTAAAAAATATATCAAAACCGAGGGCTGGCAATAGGTACAGCAGTTAGGCTGCTGCCTGGGACACCTGTATTCCATAATAGAGTGCCTGGGTTTGACTCCCTCCTTGTGCTCTGTATTTGTTTCCTGCTAATGTGCACACTGTGGGGTAGCAGGTGATAGATCATGGAGTTGCCTCCTTGCCATCCACATAGGGGACCTGACTGAGTTCTGAGTTTCTGGCTCGGACCTGGCACAGTCCAGGCTGTTGTGGGCATTTGGGAAATGAACAGATGGAAGATCCCTCTTTCTGTCTCTGTGCCTTTCAATTAAAAATATGTAAGAAGGCATTAAAAAAGACACAAAAGTGAACTTGTAATGTCTAATAGTCTGCTTAAAACTCTCATTTTAAAAGGAAAATGATCCATGTAAGATAGATAAAACAATACAAAAATTAGCATCAAAATGAGTAAGTGTGAATTGACATGTATGAATGTATCTTTTCAAATTATCATACGAAGTGAAAAGAAAACAGACTAATTTTACTACAATGCCACGGCATTTATTAAACTAAGCACAAGCACAACCAGTTATCTCAATCAAAGAACAGCTTTCAAAAGACTCTACAGTTAAACTAAAATATCCTTAAGGATCTTTAGACCTGATGTAACTGGCCCAGTTTTACTTTATACTAACCCATTAATGCCCCCCCTTACACTCTGCTATGTTCTTTTTTTCTTTTCATTTGAAAGGACTAAAACAGCTCATGAGCTTTATTCACAATTGAACTCTACTAAGAGATGAAGGGTTGTCTTCTGTTCTAAGAATGAAGTCTTCAGGTAATGTCTGAGCTAACTGGTCTATCTGAGCCAACTGGTCATCCTAAGAATGTGTTCTTTACAACATGATGAACATGGACTGCCAAGCCTTTGAGGAACAGAGAATTACAGAGGCTACCATCACACAGGACTTTTTTTACTCCTCTGACACATTCCTGAGATCAAACTGTTAATATGAATACATGTAGTTTTGTCATATGAAATAAAATCTCTTAGCAAACACCAAGGGAAATTTGGCAATATTAAGTTGAAAACCGAAGCTTGTAAAGTAAATCCAATTTATCCCCAATAAAACAGTATAATGAATAATTCCCACAAGACTTCACAGAGCACAACTAAGGAAAACCATTTTCAGTATTACTATAGCTATAAAATCATGCTAGCTCATAAAGTACTTTAGTAAAGGGAGACAAGTAGTCTTGACACATTGAGTAAACCCTGATATTATCTTACTTAAGGAAGCAGGGTCAATGATTTAAATCTGACACTCTCTATGAATTAAGACAAAGGCATGCCATGCTTTTAGAATTGTTAAAATTGATTTTCCTCACAAGGCACAGTTCTTCATTATGTAGCATCTGCTCAGCTTAGGCATCCCATATGGAACGTGGTTTAAGTCCTGGCTGCTACACTTCTGATCCAGCTCTCTGCTAATGAACCTGGGAAAGCAGTGGAAGATGGCCCACATCTTTGGGCCCTTGGGAGAAATTAATAGAGTCCCAGGCTTTTAGCTTTGGCTCAGACCAGCCCTGTCCATTGCAGCAGTGAACCAGCGGATGGAAGATCTCTAATTCTGCCTTTCAAATAAATACATCTTTAAAAAAAAAACCAGGCCAGCACAGCGGCTCACTTGACTAATCCTCTGCCTGTGGCGCCAGCACCCCGGGTTCTAGTCCCAGTTGGGGCACAGGATTCTGTCCCAGTTGCTCCTCTTCCAGGCCAGCTCTCTGCTGTGGCCTGGGAAGGCAGTGGAGGATGGCCCAAGTGTTCGAGCCCTGCACCCGCATGGGAGACCAGGAGGAAGCACCTGGCTCCTGGCTTCGGATTGGTGCAGCGCCCCGGCCGTAGCGGCCATTTGAGGGGTGAACCAACGGAAGGAAGACCTTTCTCTCTGTCTCTCTCTCTCACCAACTCTGCCTGTCAAAGAAAAAGAAAATCAGTCTTTGAAAAAACAAGCTTCAAGCTTGTATTTTAATTTTGAAAGCACTTAAAATAAGTGAGTAAAATGAAAACATATATCTCTATTCCCAAAAATCCTTTTTAATAGGTATCATAAGCATGCATTTAAAATCTGGCATATAGAAGTTGACAGTGTTCGTTCACTATAAAAATTCATTGTTAGGACAGATGTTTAGCCTAGCAGTTCAGACACTGGTTAAGGTATCTGCATCCCGTAACTGGGTACTCAGGTTCATACCTAGAGTCAATCCCACGCTCCAGCTCCTATCTGCCATTTCCTCCTATCATGGACCCTGGCTGGCAGCAGTGAAGGCTTCAGTAATCGAGTTCTTGCCACTCACATAGGAAACCTGGACTGAGTTCCAGCTCTGGGCTCTGGCTCAGTCCTGCTCCAACCACCGTGGGTGTCTGAGGAATGAACCAGTAGTTGATAGTACTTGTTCTCTGCCTCTCAAATAAATAAGTAAAATTGTTCAAAAAGGAAATTTGTTTTTTAAAAATAAATCATTCACTATTGACAAGAACACATGTAATTTTATGTATTGTTTGCCCAAATCAGAAATGTAAGCTTCTTTTAAATATAGCTATTGTCTCTTTACCTTTTCTTTAATGATGGTTTCACTATAATCTTTTTTAAAGATTTATTTTATTTGAAAGAGAGAGAGTTAGAAAAAGAGAGGGAAAGAGAGATTTGCTGGTTTACTCCCCCAAATGGCTGCAACAACAATGTTTGGGCCAGTCCAGGCCAAAGCCAGGAGCCAGAAGCTTTTTCCAGATCTTCCATGTGGGTGTAGGGGCCCAAACAATTGGGCCATCTTCCACTACCTTCCCAGACATATTAGCAGGGAGCTAGATTGGAAGTGGAGTAGCCAGGACTCAAACCAGTGATATATGGGATGCTGGCGTCACAGGTAGCAACTTTACTTGATATGCCACAATGCCAGCCCCTATAATCTTTTTTAAAGCTTAGTTATTTGGTTTCATATTTACTTGAAAGCCAAGTGACAGAGGGAGAGAGATATAGAGAGACTGATCTTGCATATAGGGGCCATTCCCCAAATGTAAAATATCAGTAACAGTTAGGGCTAGGTCAGGCTGAAGTCAGGAGCCAGGAAGTCCATCTAGGTCTCCCATGTGGGTGGGAGGGACCTAATTACTTGTGCCATCATCCATTGCCTCCCAGAGTGTACATTAAGAGGAAGCTGGATAGAAAGCAGAGGAGGTGGGGCACGCATTGTGGCATAGTGGGTAAAACTGCCACCTGTGACAACATTTCATATGGGTGCTGGGTCATGGCTTGGCTGCTCCACGTCTGAACCAGCTCCCTGCGAAAAGCCCGAGAAAAGCAATGGAAGATGGCTCAAGTGTTTGGGCCCCTGCAATACATGTGGGAAACCTACATAAAGCTCTCAGATCTTGGCTTTGCACTGGTCAAGCTGCAGCAGTTGTGGCCATCTGGGGAATGAATCAGGAGATGGTAGATCTCTCTCTCTCTCTTTTCAAAGATTTATTATTTATTTATTTATTTGAAAGTCAGAGTTACACAGAGAGAGAAGGAGAGGCAGAGAGAAAGAGGTCTTCCATCCGCTGGTTCACTCCCCAACTGGCCACAATGGCCTGAGCTATGCCAATCGAAAGCCAGGAGCCAGGAGGTTCTTCCAGGTCTCCCATGTGGGTGCAAAGGCCCAAGGACTTGGGCCATTTTCTACTGCTTTCCCAGGCCATAGCAGAGATCTAGATGGAAGTGGAGCAGCCGGGTCTCGAACAGGCGCCCATATGGGATGCCTGAACTGCAGGCAGTGGCTTTATCCTCTATGCCACAGCGCCGGCTCCTCTCTCTCTTTTTAACTCTGACTTTTAAAATAAATAAATGAAGCTTAAAAAAAATAAAAAAGCAAGCAAACAAGCAGAGGAAGGACTCAATCCCAGGCACTTCAACATGAGGTGCAGGCATCCCAAGGGGCTGCTTCATTTGCTGTGCCACCACACTGACTCCAAATTATTCTTGTTTAAAGAATGTTAATCAGTTAAAATGGAATGTAAAAACCTATAAAGTATTATATAGTAAAAGCTTGCAATAGGGCCACTGTACACAAAGAGTAAATTAATTTCTTAAACGCCAAAAAACAAAAGAACAAAGACTGCCTGTTTAATTGTTTGCCTGTAAATACAAAGGCCTGATATTAATCAAGCCATCTGCTAGTAAGCACAAAAACTTAGTGACCATACAAATTCCCAAAACTTGCTACTATTTCTTTCATTCAATTAAGAGCTGAGTAGAAAGCAGGATGGTAATCAGGTGTGTACCAGTGTTATGTAGGGAAAAGAGTCACTACAGCAGGTCTGAGATGGTGTGTTTGCAAGTTTAGTCTTGCCAGGAATCTAGGAACTTGGGACTTTGAGAGGGACCCTATGATTCTCTAAATGGTAGGAGTCCTTCACTGACTATAAACTGTACAAACAATATGGTTTATGCTAAACTGCTTTTCTTCTGGAGGCCTAGGGTTCCGGAACATCTCAGGCAATAACTGATCCTGGATAAAGTCCCTGGACTCTTAGATTCAAGAAGATCTCCTGTGGAAAACAACAATTCATACTGCTTGCGATTGAAGGGGTCCCGAGTAACTCCATAGAGCATTCTCATGCTTCTCTCTGGCCCTTGCCCCACGCACCACTTCCCTCTGTTGACTATGCTTCGTTTACTTTCATTGTCATGAATCATAGCTGCGCTGGGTCCAGTGAATCCTCCTAGCAAATCAGCAAACGTGGGGGTGGTCTTATAAACTTCACACTCTTTATAAAATACTTACCACCGTGAATCTGCAAAGGAAATTACCTACATCATGATGCTAGAAATTTAAGAAATTTTTTTTCTTTGAAGCACTGTTAGGACTTAATAATGAATAGAATAATTATTCAATTAGTCATTAAAACCACATGAAAATGAATGAATAAAGTATAGAATCAGGGATTCCTATACATGCAAGAATTGCTATAATCCATCAGGATAACAGATTGATAGATGACAGAAGTGAGATTTTAGAATATGAAAAATGAACACAACAATATGCTTGACAAGAAAAATTAACAATTGAATGGCTCCTATAGCCTTCACTGGGTATATTATAATGACCACTATTTAAACTTATTTATCAAAACTTTTTATCTTATTCTCTAATGGAACTTTTAAAAATATTTACAAATCATAACTGATAGGACAGTAAACAGGAAATCAGTATATATGTTTCAAAATTAGTAACTGAATAGTATTACTAGTGGTGTGTACTCCATAAAAAACTTGCTTCTATTTATATTGTGAGAAAAAAAATCTGCTGCCAAGAATACATTTTCCTATTGTCATTTGACATACATCATTCTGTATGGCATTCTCACTAACAATGCTGCCTCATATCTTCCAATTTTCTGCAAGACAGACATAAAAGTCATCAGTTAAAACTTTGTTTAAATATACCTTAAGGGGCCAGTGCTACGGCATAGTAGGCTAAGCCTCTGTGTGTGGCATCGGCATCCCATATGAGTGCCGGTTCATATCCCGGCTGCTCCTCTTCAGATCAAGCTCTCTACCATGGCCTAAGAAAGCAGTGGAAGATGGCCCAAGTGCTTGGGCCTCTGCAACTGTGTGAGAGACCCAGAGGAAGCTCCTGGCTCCTGGCTTCGGATTGGCCCAGCTCTGGCCATTGTGGCTTTTGGGGAATGAACCAGTGGATAGAAGATCTTTCTCGCTGTCTCTCCCTCATTCTGTAACTGCCTCTCAAATAAATTTTCTATTTAAAAAAAAAAAAAAACATACCTTAACTATTTCTTCAATGAAACAAATGTGAGAAACAGGATCTCTCTTCTTGGTTAATACTTTCTGTAGATGTTGCACCTAAAAATGGAGGGTTGGGGAGAGAATATATATAATTTGCTAATTATAAATAAAACAAATTATAAACCTTAGGCAGCATAAAAAGGTAGGAGGAATCCCATTATACTAGAGCATTTATTATAATCAATTAACAGAGGCATTTTGATTATTTAGATTTAAAAGACTTGCCCAAAGTCACATAATGAAGAAAGAGTTAATTCATAATCAGTGATCTTTCTACTCCCTAAAATACTTACCTGTCCACAAACAGCACAAATATAATCCACAAGTTTCTCCATATTGGTCCACAAGGAAGCACGGAAAGCTGCAGTATTTCCTGGGGTTGGCATGGTAGATCTTCCGGGACCCCCTAATTGAGAGTAATAAGAAATATGAAAAATAAAAATTTCCAAATACAATAAAACATATGTTATTACAAAAAGCATACAAAAAGTAAAAAAAAAAATGAGAAACTGCTTCTTTAAGAAACAGTTCCATTAGTGATATGAAAAGAATTTTAACCAGTGTTTGAAAAACAGAAATGACATGCAGGTGCACACACACATATCTGTACATATGCAACCATGAAGGACAAAATAAAAATTAATTGAAATCGTTTTCTAAAAGGGGAATGAATATGGTGGGGAGCACAAGTGAAAAGATTCAAGGATAGGGCCAGCAATGCAGTGCAGCGGGCTGAGCTGCAGCCTGTGACACCAGCATAATGGAGCGTGGTTCAAGTCCTAGCTGCTTTACTTCTGATCCAGCTTCCTGCTAATGTGCCTGGAAAGGAAGTAGAAGATGGCTCATGTGCTTCAAGACCCCACCATCCAGCTGGGAGACGAGTATGAAGTTCAGGGCTCCTGGCTTTGGTCCAAATCTGGCTGTTGCAGGCATTTGGGGAATGAACCATAAAACTGAAGATCCCCACCCCTAAACCCCGTTTCTCCTCTTCTCATTGTTCCTTTGCCTTTTAATAAATAAATAAATCTTCAAAAGAAAAGATTTAGGGATAGATGGGGATGGCGTTTTGGGTCAGCAGGTTAAGGTACCGCTTTCTGAAGCTGACATCCTATATTGGAATGTCGGTTTGAGTCCCAGCGACTCTGTTTCTTATCCAGCTCCCTACTTAAAGCACATGGGAAGGCAGTGGAAGATGGTCAAGTATTTGGGCCTCTGTCACCCACATGAGAGATCAGGATGAAGTTCTTGGCTCATGGCTTTGTGTGACGCAGATATGACTGTTGTGGCCATTTGGAGAGTGAACCAGCAGATGGACCACCTTTCTTTTTCTCTCTGCTTAAATAAATTCTTGATATTACAAAAAGATTTAGGGATATATAAGTGAGTCTCTAACTCAAATGTTTTACATATTTTAAACATAAATTTAATTTTTAAATTGTACAAGAATGACAAAAGCAAACCCTAAAACTGAGCCACACATAGAAACAAATTTAACTATACCTCAAGTTAATAACACAATCATGTGGACAGAAAACAAGTCATATTGAATCACAGACCACCAACTTTGGTGACATATATATTTTAAGGGCAAAAAGATTACAAAGAAATAGTGAAATTTACTTAACAGATTTGTTGCTGGATTTCCTACTAACAGGGTAATCCCCAATTTAGTTAAAGTATATTTTAGACTGCTGATTAGATCCAATGAAGGTTCTGAACTATAAATAGAAGATACAAATATTTAAAGGAGGTTGGAAGTATTTCCCAACTCTTACCACTGAAAAGAGCAGAGAAATGACAACTCCTCAATAGCAATAAGCATAGCTAGCACCCAAATTTTTACTTTCAAGTATCATCTCCTGAACACACACACACACAGAGGGGCAAGGAGAAGGGGAGGCTCACTGGCCAAAAAACAAACTGATACTTTTTATGGAGTAGTGAAAATAAAGGAGTTTTCAAAATATACATGGAAAATATATATTGTGAGAAAACTATGCACACATTTCAAAATTAACCACAATAAATCTTTTTTAATCCCATTTGTTCAAAGATCACTCACACAACATGAACCTGGCATATATTATATCAGGGAGCAAAGACTGTTTAAAGACAAATGGAGATTTCTCACAAAGACACATGAACTTGACTGGCAGGGGCTACCACGTAACAAATTGGAAAAATTTGGCTGCTGCTATGGTGAAGCGTGTCCTGCAGTGCCAGAATCCCATATGGGCACCGGTTCAAATCAAATCAAAAGGTTCATGCTTCCTTATTATCCTCTCATTCCACCCAAGAAGCAAACCATCTACCTTGAAATTTCTTTGACCTCTGTTCCACTTCCAATCCAGATCCCTGCTAATTTGCCTGAGAAAGCAGCAGAAGGTGACCCAAGTGTTTGGACCTCTGTCACCCAGGTGGGAGACCCACAAGAAGTGCCTGGCTCCTGGTTTCCAATCAGCCCAGCTCTGGCTATTAAAGTCATCTAGGGAAGTAAACCAGCAGTTGGAAGATAACTCTGCCTTGCTACTAAATAAATAGATCTTTAAAAAAAACAAATTGAGAAAATTTTGCCATGATGAATAATAGAAGTATTGATGGTAATAGATAATAAAACAATGCTTTAAAAAACAATTCATGGGGCCAGCGCCATGGCTCACTTGGTCAATCCTCTGCCGGCAGTGCTCACATCCCATATGGGCCCCTCTTCCAGCCCAGCTCTCTGCTATGGCCCGGGAAGGCAGTGGAGGATGGCCCAAGTGCTTGGGCCCTGAAACCGCATAGGAGACCAGGAAGAAGCACCTGGCTCCTGGCTTCGGATCAGTGTAGTTGCGGCTGTGGCGGCCATTCAGGGGATGAACCAACGGAAGGAAGACCTTTTTCTCTGTCTCTCTGTCAAATAAAAAATGAAAAAATGAAAAAATTCATAAGTTCATAATGGAAATCAAATATTTAGAAAGGACGGAAACTATTCTTGACCAAAGAGGGCCAGTTAATAAGTGAAAAATGATAATTTGAAAAAAAATGTCTGGCAAATAAGATACAGATCAGGTCTTCTGGTAGGTTTTGTCCTTGCCTTGTAACTGAATGTTAACCTGATTATCAAGTTTGTTTCTTCTTCAAAATTGTGCTTTAAAACCCCACTACCACCAGCCCCTCTGGGTTCTTCCTCTCTTGGAGCCCCCCTCCAGGCCACTCTGGCTGGAGGTCTCTGACTTAAATAAATCTTGCTTTTAAATACATCTTGCTTCTCTCTCTGCCTTGTCTGCCTGGAAATTCTTCTATGTGTGAGACAAAGAACTGAGGTAATCTTTTCTCTGCTGCTGTTTCAAGCATAACATTTTGGTGCTGTGACTCGGAGAGCAACTCCAATGTGATGTGGATCCTGCTCGAGTTCTATTCCAGCCAGCGTTGGGTCATCGTGCTGGATGAGCGAGCATGTGGGACTGCTCTTGCTTTGCTTTTTGGAGTTTCACTCTCCTCCATGGCATCTCTCATTTTCTCAAAAACACCATGTCCTGTCAGCCAGTTAAAAGCGGTTAATACGTCTGCCGGCCTTAAGACTCAGGAACTAGGCTTGCTGATTAGGCCAGAGCAATCCCCTGGAGCTGAGACTCAGTTCTAACCCTTCCCTGGTGTGGACTGGCCCGTTGGGAAGGAGCTGGGAAACCGCCTAGAGATGACTGAGGAACTCTGGCCAGGGCGCCCCCCGGTGTGTTCTGAAAATCTTTTGGCTGGACCCCAGTCCCTGACAAGCCTGTGTGGATGCTGGGGTGTGAAACTGCACAGTCCCTCCCCACTTGAGTGGATCAGCCCTTCACATGGGACTTGGAGAAGGCCTTGAGACAACTGACAGATTCTGGCGGGGGCAACACTCCAATGCTTCTGGAAGTTCTCTTGACCTGGGCATCACAGCCGACAGCTGGAGCAGTGTTGGGTGGGGAAACACACTTTCCTGCAGGGAGTGAGTCCCCTGCTGTTTTGGAGTCCTCACAAGCTGTAAAGCCAGAGGCTCCACTTCACTCTTCATGCTGGTCCTCAGCTATGGGAATGTTGGACAAGTACAACTGAGCTTCCTCTCGCAGGGATCAGCCCATCGTGCAGGACTGGGAGAAGGGCTTGGAGTAACCTTGAAATTCAGGCCAGGGCCACTTTCTGGCATTTTTCAAGGGCTCCCTGATTAGGCTCCAGCCTGTTGGGGTGTTGGGCCAAAACTGCAGATCAGTGTGTTGGCAAGACTAGGTGCATCTCTGAGTGAGGACATGGGCTCCAGGCTCCATGCCTCAATCAGTTTTTCCTTTACTCCAGATCCTGACAAGATCATCTTCTTTCTGCTCCTCTAAATGCTTTTCCTTGAGGTTGCCTCAATTCCTACAAACTCGAATTCCTGGTCCCATTAGTGGGTATTGCCTAGATATTTCGTTTGCCAATTCTGGGTTAAAGTGTAATTATCCCTATTGCAGACTGGCAATTTGTCAATCTAGACTTCCAGTAAGCCCCCACAATACCCAAACTTGTGTAGACAAGTCTCAACATGTCTCTGGTATCCCCACCTTCCTTCTCAAGTCCACTCTTTTGGGTGCCCTCTGTCAGGTCCTTCCTATATAGCTCATAATTCAGAGGAGGTTTATTGGGGAGAATTTTATTCCCCCACTATGCTTCTTTGTTCCTTCACCTGCCTAGTCACCAACCTAAGTGGTAAACAGGACTGGTACTCTCTCTCTAAACTCTAGCTTGAAAACACCTTTGCTAAGGCTCTAGCCATCAAGGCTCATTGTAGAAATCAGGCCTATTAGATAAGATCCAAGGTTAAGAGGCACGGAACAACTATTTTTCCTTAGGTATAAGAACAAAGCAACAGTATATATTTGACCAGGTAGAGGCCCATCCTAGCACACCACTATTAAGGGAACTGATTATTCCCTGCACGTACGTGCTATTCTGACAAATGTATACCCTAGGCTACTGCCATAGAGGATTGAGCAAGAGTGGGTAATACGTACTAATCACACCCTCACTTCTTCTCTTCCCGTGGGCTTCAGTGCACGTCTGGACAGCACAGGGAGCTGTTTTGAGAGAGGGTTTTGAGACATCTCTCAGACGAAGGAGAGATAAGAACTGAGGCATGCTTCTGTTTTTATCCTCTCATTCCAGCCAAGAAGCATACCACCTACTTTGAGATTTCTATGACCCCTGAGCTTAAAGAAAAATACCTCATCTTTTTCTGCCCCACCACCTGGCCTGGTTACAAGCTAGAGAATGGAGATGTTAGCCTAAGTGAGTTGTGAAGAGTGCCAGTCCCTTTACTCTGACTCCCTGTCTCGGAACTCTGTCTCCCGAATGGCCGCTTGCCTCTGTTTCCCTGCATGTGCTCCAACATACATTAAATTTTTTCCAGATTCTGCCACAGGGTCCTTGGTTCTATTTAGTGAGCCACGGGGGCACGGGGGGGGGGGGGGTGTCTTTCTGTTATCATGTTTGATTATTGTTGAGGCTTTTAATCCCTGGTGGAGAAGAGTTCTTATCAGGTGAACATTGTGCCATTGTTGTAATTTTGCCTGGAGGTGTCTAGAGAAGACTCTAGGTCCAATAACTTCAGATGATATGGAATATATATGGATTAATCCATATGATGAAGTCTTCCTGAGATATCTCCTGAGCCGACTCCTCATCCCAGAGGCTAGTTTGACTGACAGCCCCATGATTAAACACTTCCAGTACTGGCTTTTGGTCTGGGGTGTAAGGTTACTGTCTCTTTGCAGGGCCTTCAGTTTTTCTCCCTCTAGCTTTCCTCTTTGTGGGTTCTTACAGGAGCTTCCTTGTAGGTCACTGCCCTTTATTCTGTCACCTATCAGATTTTTCCACTTAAGAATCTCTCTGGAGGGGTGCCCATCTGCTCTGATGGATGCCCTCTCCCATTAAACCTAACATAATGGTGAACAAGCTCCAGTGGTGACTCAAATTTAATTTAAAATCTAAAAAGATATCTTTGATAAATAACAATATCATGCATGAAAATTTGGTTCAGCTATAACTGGACATCGGGTTTAAAGGAATTTCTCTCTTGAATCTAGGGAGATCACTGCCTTACAATTTTTGCATTTTAACTTGCCAAACTTGTTCTGTAACTTAGTTTAACAAAGCCAGACAAAATAGCAATGGATAATCAGCTCTTGTCAGCCCCCTAAAATGGATTTTACAGTCTCTGGTTTATGTCACTGATTTCCACCTAGAATTTTATGAAAAGGGGTAGAATTCCATATAAAGGTAATTTTGATCTTAATTCAGATAGCATCTTAAGTCATCTAGGTGTAATTACTAAATGTAAATTGGGTAAAGGTAAATGAGATAAATGTGTCTAAATGTAAACTTTGGTACTCTTAGCACCTTATTATTCCATGGAAAAACTATTTGGGTTTGTTAACAAACATGTTTTCATAAATTGTCTATATGAAAAATAACAAAACTGTTTGAAAGTAACTAAGGTTGAAATTCAATGTGTTATCTTATTTAGAAACGGTCATCTTAATTTGGAGATTTTTAAGGGGTTATTGTAAAATGTAAATCAAAGAAATCAGCAGATGAAAAAAGGTCACAAGTATAGAAATATGTTCTTGATAAGGAAGGTTAAGAAGGAAAGAGACTTTTTCAATAATGAAAGGACATGGTTTGCAAGAATTACTTTATCCAAATGGCTAGTTTACTCTAGACTGGAATGGAAAATATAGAAAGGTTTAAGTAAGCTGTAGAAGATGTGAGGAAGTCACAGAAGGTTATGAAAGAAAGAAATCTTGGGGACAAACACTATTAATCTATTTTTCTTTGACACAGAATTAGAATCTGATCCTCCATTAAAGTAATACGGTTTTTCTGTAGTACATATATGTTAGTCAATATTCTGAAATAGTCAAAAATCTGTTTAAAAACTGCAGCATCTCCTTTCAATAGTTTTATTTAATTTGTGATTCTGTCAGATTTCTAGCCAGCTCCATTAGGCTATTTTCTCTTCCCTAGTTCTGACTCTGTTCAAATTGTTCCAAGTTATGGGATGATTCTATATGATAACTCTTAGATTTAAGATTTTATTTCCGATTTACAGGATGACCAAACAGACAGATTTTGTGTACTGTCAAAATAATCTATTTTATTATCTTAATCTCTGTTAAGTTCTAATTGTTTAAAAACAGCTGAGTTTTTTTTAATTAAAACAGTTATGGTTTGTTTGAAAATATATTCATTCTAAAGCATTTAAGTAATCACTTTGTAACAATGATCAAATCTGGTCTATATTATGTCATGATATTAAGGGATCCTGTTCCTATCAGATATTTTAAACCTTCTAGGCATCTTGGACAGGCATTCAAAAAATTCAAAGTTCCAAATTCTCTGGACATTGATATTTCCAGTTGGGCCCCTGGAAGTATCAAAGGACATATCTCTCATCTTGTAGAGATACCAACTAATAAGACTAGATGGATTATATTAAAGGTACAGTTGAGATGTGAAGAGGTACTAAATTTTAACTTATGATAATATAAAATGCTACTAATACAAATGTCCAAAAGCTACAAAAGACTAACAATTTCATTGTGCTGTTATCAGACATGGTGGTTATCTTAATGAGAACAGCCCAAAGGCCTAAAAGGGATAAATGTTTCATAAAACCCTACAGGTGCTTATAAAAATACCAGGTGGAGTAAGTGCCTCTTCTTGTTGGTTAATGAGCTTATAATTTTAAACATAGCTACTTAAAGTCCTTTGTCACCCACAGTTTTATATTCTCCAAACACTAAAAATCAGATTTATTGCTCATGGAAGTTAAAACATTGTTCATTCTGTTTAAATGTGTCCTCTTTTAATTTCCAAAGAACTTCTTTTTCCTTGTCCTCTATTGTATTCAATATTTTGGGACAGTTCTGTAAGCAGATATAGCCAATAACGACTACAGGTTCCAACTAAGAAAAAGTTGTGATTCAGGTTACTAAGAGCAGGAAGTAATTCTAATCGATTGATGGTAATCTAAAAAAAAAAAAAAACAGTTAAAGATTTTAAGAAGCTATTACTGAAACAGTTTTATTGATATATGTTATACGGATGCACATATTTTATGTCTACATGGGAAAATTTATTAAGAGCTCTGTTTCAATTGGCTTATAGATAAAACATTGCTGATAAATTTAAACTGCTAAAAAGAAGATATCTTTTTGTTGTTGTTGTTCACAGGACCTAAATCAATCTCTGTAGCAGATGTTTTTAAATTGTTGGTAGACAGAAACTAAAAATGTTCAAGTCACAGACATGTTTGCACTAGAGTTTGCTGGTCAAACAAGTTACACTTGTGTTAGATGTTTTATGATGTTTCTAAACACATGTACTCTTGTCTTCAAAGCTATAAAAGGCATTGGACCTTTTAAAAAATATTTTTGTATGTTGTTATTTAACAATTAAAACTGTTTGCTAAGTTTTCACTTGCTACTAAGTTACTAAGAGTAAGCAAACCGGGAAGCTTGATTTGCTGCTTCATTTCTCTATTTTTTGCAAGATGGGAAACTCACTCTACTCTGAAGGACCCTCCAGGATGTACAGCTTGATCTTTAGACCTTATAAACAAATTTCTGTAATAACAGCCTGGCCACATAGAAGACCAAATAACACAGCCAAAATGACAGTTTAAATTATGATTTCACAGCTAGATTTACTTTGCCATGGGCACAATAAACAGACAAAACCTCCCTTTTCAAATCAAATGAAGGGTGCCAATTCTTGTCCTAGCTGTTCCATTTCTGATCCAGCTCTCTGCTATGGCCTGGAAAAGCAGTAGAAGATGGCCCAAGGGCCGGCGCCGCGGCTAATCCTTTGCCTGCGGCGCCGGCACCCTGGGTTCTAGTCCTGGTTGGAGCGCCAGATTCTGTCCCGGTTGCTCCTATTCCTGTCCAGCTCTCTGCTGTGGCCCGGGAGTGCAGTGGAGGATGGCCCAGGTCCTTGGGCCCTGCACCCCATGGGAGACCAGGAGAAGTACCTGGCTCCTGGCTTCGGATCAGCGCGTTGAGCTGGCTGCAGCGCACCGGCTGGAGCGGCCATTGAGGGGTGAACCAACGGAAAAAAAGGAAGACCTTTCTGTCTGTCTCTCTCTCTCTGTCCACTCTGCCTGTCAAAAAAAAATTTAATAAAAAAAAAAAAAAAAAAAAAAAGATGGCCCAAGTCCTTGAGCCCCTACACCGCATGGGAGTCCCAGAAGTTGTTCCTGGCTCCTGGCTTCAGATTGGCGCGGGTCCAGCCATTGTGGCCAACTAGGGAGAGAACCAGCAGATGGAAGACCTCTCTCTCTCTCTCTCTCTGCCTCTCTTGCTCTGTGTAACTCTTTTAAATAAATAAAGAAATCTTTTTTTAAAAAGTTTTACTAATAATTTCAAAATTTATAGAAGGTGGTCTGCATGTTAGGTGTTAAAATGAGGACATGGCTTTCCTCATGGGCACTGTCTACCTCACAGAAAAACCACTATCAGAACAGGCCTGTAACTACATATTTCTAGCGTGGGCCACCAAAGATTAGGGATGGGACTGAGCACCCCCTTGACTCGCATCCTTTTAAACATTTCCTCTGGTCTACTTTAACAGACCAGGAGGAAGAGGAGCAAGTTAGGCAGCAGGAACAATGTAAAGATAGGTTGCAGGTCAATTAATGGCTACTTTACACAGTGATCTGCCATCAATGAGACCCAACAGGCAAGTCCACCGCAAATGGCATTGGTTTTCGATGTGGAAAGCCAGGACTTCAGATGGACATAGAAACCAGCTTGTAAAGAGTCCTGGGAGCTCTGCTAGCCAAGAGCTGGGTCTGTGAATAGATAGATAGGTCTGGGCCTCATACTTGGCCAGCTCTTTAGCCCACCTGATTATTATCAAGTCCCTTCTTTCAGTTTCTATTTGCCTCTCAATGGGAAAACTTCTTCATGTTTTAGATAGCTCCTCACTTTGGTCCTCTAATAATGACTTTGTCCTTTGGTTTGGACCCTGTGAGTTTAATCTGCTTGTTAGATTCATTTTCTCCAGACTTTAAACGGTGAAATTCTAGATGGTCATGTACATGAAACCTCAGATGGAAGCAGTTTCTGCAAGCTGGTACTATGTACCCCTTGAGAGGACACTTGCTGCAACCCTGCCTTGACTGCTGCTCCCTACTCCACCCCTGTGCAGCTTGAAGAAGCCAGAGTGGCATACTTTCATATTCAGAAGTTAGGGTCCATTCTTCTGGGGGAGGCAATGTGAGGAGTCAGATGAGTTAACAGGCAGTCAGGATGGCCCTGGTGGAAGTTTAAGGTGCAAAATGCTTCCCCCAAAAGTTACCTTTAGCAGGGTCAAAAGTGCCTGTCCCATTTCTTAGACATTTTCAGTTTTATCATCAAAATAGCAAGGAAGTGAGGATCCCATCCTTCTGAGTTCACAGTTTACTGTAAAAACAAGTTACCTATCCCATCCCTTGGCATATAAGATTACAGATCAGGTCTTTTGGTGGGTTTTGTCTTTGCTTTGTAATTGAATGTCAGCCTGATTATCAAGTTTTTTTTTCTTCCCCAAAACTGCTTAAGAACCCCACTACAATCAGCCCCTTTGGGTTTTTCCTTTCTTGGAACCTCCCTCCAGGCCACTGTGGCTGGAGGTCTCTAACTTAAATAAATCTTGCTTTTAAATACAAAAAAAAAAAAAAAAAAAGCCATTTGGCAACTACTAGTGTAGTGATTAAATAAGGGAAAAATTAACAATGGGTACCAAAATATTAAGTGAGCTGTCAAGTCAAACAAGGTATTTACATGGCCTCTAAATACACACCATAAATTACTATGTACAAAGAAAGGACTGCTTTCACCAAAAGCAGTCTGAACTACAGCACTTCAACAAAGTGGTCCCATTTAGCATGAGCAATAATAAGACAATCTGATGTAATTTTATTGTTCTGACCCAATGCAGTCTCCTTTTATCCATGCTTTCACTTTCTGGGGTTTTAGTTATCCTCTATCAACCACAATCTATTAGATGAAAAATTCCATAGGGGCTGGCACTGTGGCACAGCGGGTTAATGCCCTAGCCTGCAGTGCCGGCATCCCATATGGACGCCAGTTCTAGTCCCGGCTGCTCCACTTCCTATCCAGCTCTCTGCTATGGCTAGGGATAGCAGTAGAAGATGGCCCAAGTCCTTGGACCCCTGCACCCACGTGGGAGACCTGGAAGAAGCTCCTGGCTCCTGGCTTTGGATCAGCGTAGCTCCGGCCATTGCGGCCAATTGGGGAGTGAACCAGCAGATGGAAGACCTCTCCCCTCTCTGTGTAACTGACTTTCAAATAAATAAATCTTCAAAAAAATTCCATAAGTAAAGAGTTTTAAGTTTTAAAATGAATGCCCTTCTGAGTAGTGCAATGCAATCTCCAGCCATTTCATTCTGTTCTGCCCAGATGTGAATCATGCCTTTATCCAGGGTGTCCATGCTGTATATACTACTTGTCCATTAGTCGCTTAGCAATCATCTCAGTTATTAGGTTCATTGTTGAGGTGTTCATGTGTCCATGCTCAAGTAACCTTTATTTTACTTACTACTTAAGATTTAGAATAGTAAAATACAATTTTACTAGTATAGTAAAAGTACTATATTTTACTGCACAAGAGCAGGATGTTGGCAATTTTATCACAGTATCATTTTGTTATAGTTTTTATTATAGCTATTATTGTTAATCTCTTATTGTACCCCATTTGTGAATTAGACTATACCACAGGTACACATGTGTAGGAAAAAACATGGTATAAGTAGAGTTCAGTGCTATCTGAAGTTTCAGGTTTTCACTAGGGGTAGTGGGTATTCCTTCAAGACAAACAAGATTGTTACAATGGAAAAATACGTATTCCCTTACTATCAGTGAAAAAAAGCATGAAAAACAGATATATCCAGGCAAATTCAGACTATGAGCTCACCAATTAAACAAAAGGCAGTAGAAGTAGTTTTGACTAAGAGTCTAGAGATGACAGAACTATATGATCCCTGATTGGTTTAAAAAGAGAAAAGAACTTTGAGGGAAATTTTGAGGAGTAACTGAAAATTTTTGAATGTGAATTGCATAGTAAGCAATATCTGTCTATCAACATAAAATCTGTTCAGAGTGAGAATGTCTAAGAATGTTCTTGGGCGGCCGGCACCGCGGCTCACTAGGCTAATCCTCCGCCTTGCGGTGCCGGCACACCGGGTTCTAGTCCCGGTCGGGGTGCCGGATTCTGTCCCGGTTGCCCCTCTTCCAGGCCAGCTCTCTGCTGTGGCCAGGGAGTGCAGTGGAGGATGGCCCAAGTGCTTGGGCCCTGCACCCCATGGGAGACCAGGAGAAGCACCTGGCTCCTGCCATCAGATCAGCGCGGTGCGCCGGCCGCAGCGCGCCGGCTGCAGCGGCTATTGGAGGGTGAACCAACGGCAAAGGAAGACCTTTCTCTCTGTGTCTCTCTCTCACTGTCCACTCTGCCTGTCAAAAAAAAAAAAAAAAAAAAAAAAAAAAGAATGTTCTTGGGCTGGCACCGTGGCTCACTAGGCTAATCCTCCGCCTGCGGTGCCAGCACCCCGGGTTCTAGTCCCGGTTGGTCGGGGCGCCAGATTCTGTCCCGGTTGCTCCTCTTCCAGTCCAGCTGTCTGCTGTGGCCCAGGAAGGCAGTGAAGGATGGCTCAAGTGCTTGGGCCCTGCACCCGCATGGGAGACCAGGAGAAGCACCTGGCTCCTGGCTTCAGATCAGCGCAGTGCGCCGGCTGCAGTGTGCCAGCCACAGCAGCCACTGGGGGGTGAACCAACAGAAAAGGAAGACCTTTCTCTCTGTCTCTCTCTCTTACTGTCCACTCTGCCTGTCAAAAAAAAAAAAAAAAAAAAAAAGAATGTTCTTGTAAATAATATACCCACTACAGGGCTGCACTTAGTGGACTAGCACCATGGTGTAGTGGGTAAAGCCACCATGTGTGTCACTGGCATCCCATAATGTCCTTTGTCCCATAATGGTGGTTGGGGTCCTGGATGCTTCACTTCTGATCCACCTCCCTGCTAATATACCTGGGAAAGCAGCAGAAGATGGCCCAGTGCTTAGTCCCCAGAACTCATGTGGGAGACCTGGAAGAAGTTCCTGGCTCCTGGCTTTGGTCTGGCCCAGCCCCATCCATTGCTGCCATTTGGGAAGTGAACTAGACAATGGAAGATTGATCTCTCTCTCTGTAGCTCTTTCAAATAAATAAGTAAATCTCCCGTCTCTGGTTCACTCCCCAAACAGCCACAACTGCCAGAGCTGGGCTGATCTGAAACCAGGAGTTTCTTCTGGGTCTCCCACGTGGATGCAGGGGCCCAGGCACTTGGGCCATCCTCCGCTGCTTTCCCAGGCCATAGCAGAGCTGGATCAGAAGTGGAGCAGCCAGGACTCAAACCGGCACCCATATGAGATGCCGCACTGCAGATGTCACCTTAACCTACTGTGCCACAGTTTAGGCACAGTACCTAGTTTTTAAGGAAGACAAAATCAAGAAAACCAGAGGCACTCCATGTCTAAGCTGCCTTACTCTAGGTTTCTGACAATTCTATGTTTAGAAAAGAATTGTATCTACTTTTAGCAGATGCTTAATTTTATTGAGTCTGATAATAATGGAAAGCAATTAAAAAAGAAATCTAGAGGAAAAACATTAGCATTAAAAATATGAATAATTCCTCTTTGAAATCTAGGTCTAATTAATTTTTAAAATTCTTCAGTGTGCAAAGACTATTAAGGAAATGCATACAGAGACTAGAGAGAGAATACCGTAATAATCTGTAGCTGTCTCATATGCTATATGAAAAACAAACTCAAAATAGTAAGGGAATTGTGTGTAGTACATTTATGAGCATTAGAAAATATTAATCAAATCTAGAACCTACATGGCAAAGTTCTCTTTGAAAAACATTATGGAATTCACCAATTCATTAATCTCTTAAAGTAAATATAAACTGAATATTTTGTCTACTGTATTTATTTTGGAAAAACTGAGCCACAAGGAGATGAGATCAGAAACATGGGTTCAGCTAGTTGTAGATGCTTGATTTTTCTTCTGACACATAAAACATTTCCATGCTCATTAGCTAAAGACATATTGTTGAAAATATAAACATGATAGAAATGATTAACTGAGCACAGAACAGTTGTATTAGGAAGGGAAAGAAGAATTATTAATAGAGAAAATTATTCTGTTACCAGTTAGCTTTAACAGATTGGAGGAGTAAAATAAATAAATCAAATTTTTATTAAAATGATAAAAGAAAGGTTCCTTAAGGAAATACTATTTGAGAACTATTTCTAGCTATTGATGCCAGATTAAAATCATTTTCTATACTACTCTTTGGAAACCAATGAAAATAAGAAAAAGCAGAAAAAAATGTCAACTTCAAAAAATAATCAGATAAAACCTCAAACTTAAGATTATGAATCATACAAGACAAATGTGATAGGTAAATCAAAATGAAGAAGGAATTACACAGTTGACATCATAGACCATAATCAAGAAACAAATTGCTTTTCAAATCAACTGAAAAAATTTGGACAGACTACTGAATGGTTCTTTGATTACTGCTCAGATCTACAAATGTGGATGGGCCAGGGAGGAAGCCACTGAAAAGTTCACTATGACAGAATGACAAGGAATGAAAAGCTCGGGCCAGCGCCATGGCTCACTTGGTTAATCCTCGGCCTGCAGCACCGGCATCCCATATCGGTGCCGGGTTCTAGTCCTGGTTGCCCCTCTTCCAGTCCAGCTCTCTGCTGTGGCCCGGGAAGGCAGTGGAGGATGGCCCAAGTGGTTGGGCCTCTGCACCCACATGGGAGACCAGGAGGAAGCACCTGGCTCCTGGCTTCGGACTGGCGCGGCTCTGCCTGTGGCAGCCATTTGGGGGGTGAACCAACGGAAGGAAGACCTTTCTCTCTGTTTCTCTCTCTCTCTCACTGTCTAACTCTATCTGACAAAAAAGGAAAAAAAAAAAAAAAGAAATGAAAAGCTCAAAGAGAAACTAATGAAATGATACTAGTATTGTATAAGAAATTAGCCCTCTAATGTGGGGACTCTACTGGGGATAAAGTGAAAGAAAAGAGAGAAAAAACTCTGAGAACACTAGGTTGCAATGTAGAAATAGTTTAAATATCTTTACCAAGAGCCTCACTGAACTTTTGAATGTTTTTGAAAATACTAAGAAAAATTCACTCCCAAGATAAAACAAAACAAAGAGTGGTTATTTTTGACAACAAACCTCAATTAAAATTGTAGATTGCCTTAGGACTTTCCCTACAAACATTCCCACACTATCCTTAAAAAAAAAAACTAGAAGAAAGATGTATTCGTTCTCCTGAAAAGCAGACTTGCAGAAACAGAAGGAGAGATAGAGAGGGAGGAAGAGAGGGAGAGAGATCTTCCATCAGCTGGTTCAACCCCTAAATTAATGCAACAGCCAGGGCTGGGCCAGGCCAAAGTCAGCAGACAGGAACTGCATCTGGATTTCTCACATAGGTGACTGGGGACAAAGCACTGAAACTATCTTTCAATGCTTTCCTAGCATTATCAGGAAGCTGGAGCAGATGTAGCGCAGCTGGGACCTGAACTAGTGCTCATATGCAACACTGGCATTGCAGGCAGTGGCTCAACCAACTTCACCACAAGGCCTTCAAAGATGAATAATAATAAACAATGGACTTAACATAGATACTGGGGACAGAGGAAGGAAGAGGAAAGGAACACAAGCTACAAGCAATGATAAACACACATCACCAAAGGAATTCCCCAAAGAAACAACTGCCAAGTGTTACTCAGCTTTCCACTGCAACTACAGGAAACATTCACACTGCAAAAGTGCAAAAGAGAAGAAAACCAAACTAGAACAAATAAAAAATTATAATGAACAAGCATGGAAATAACAGCATGGAAAAGAGGCAAGAGGAAATTATACAAAATTAATTACAAAGATATAAAAGGAATGATGGATAAGTTTTCAGATATGGAAAACAAAGATCTACTACATGCAAAAAGGTCCTGGAAAGAACAAATGAAACAGAAAAATATTCAATATACAATGGAAGAAAAACTCTTCTGTAAAAGGAAACATACTCTAACTCAGAAAAAAAAAAATATATATATATATACAGAGCTCTAAATCTCCAAGATACAGCCTAAAGAAGCTAATAAAATACAAAGATAAAGGAAGAACCAAATAAGAGTAAGTCAGGGGCGGTGCTGTGGCACAGTAGGCCAATCCTCCTCCTGCAGTGCCGGCATCCTATATAGGCATTGATTCCTGTCCCCACTGTTCCTCTTCTGATCGAGCTCTTTGCTAATGCCTTGGAAAAGCAGTGGAAGATAACCCAAATACTTGGGCCTCAGCACCTGTGTGGGAGACCCAGAAGAAGCTCCTGGCTCCTTGCTACAGTTTGGCCCAGCTCCGACTGTTGTGGCCATTTGGGGAGTGAATCAGAAGATGGAGGTCTCTCCCTCTAAGTCTGCCTCTCAAATAAATAAAATCTTTAAAAAAAAAAAAAAGATGAAGAAGAGCAATTTAGTTATGCAGGGAATAAAAATCTGATTAGCTTTAGAATTCTCTAATTTAACACTAAAATCCAGCACTCAGGAGAACAGCATCTGATATTGAAGGGCACCCTCCGCATCCCTGGCCTCATCTTTCTTATGGAGGGACTTCAGATAATGTAATGATCTAGGCCTTCTTTCCCAAACTTGTATTCAACAATTCCTCTATGACTTATTTCATTAGTAAGTATGGATTTGAAAAACTGAACACAATTGACTTAGTCCCTTTTTCTCTTGATGAAGTTTTGTATTTATAGAAAGTGGCTTTTAACTTGCATTCTAGGGTATCAACACTGTGGCATTATAGGTAAAGCTGTTGCCTGTGGTACCAGCCTCCCATATTGGCACCAGTTCAAGTCCTGGCTGCTCCACTTCTGATCTAGCTCCCTGCTAATGTGCTCGAGAAAGCAGCAGAAATGGTCCAAGTGCTTGGCCCCTGCACCCATGTGGCTGATCTAGAAGTTGCTGGCTCCTGGCTTTGGATCGGCCCAGTTCTGGACACTGATGTCATCTAGGGAGTTAACCAGCAGATGGAAGATTGATCAATCCTATCTCACTCTCTATAACTCTGCCTTTCAAATAAATAAGTAAATCTAGAGAAGAAAAAAAAAAAAAACTTGCAATCTACTAGTGCTAAGTACAGCAAAGCAGGCTGAATTGGGGAATATATTTAATTTTAAGGTGATATATTAGGAAATCCACTTTGTACTACAAAACCAACATTTAAAAAATTTTTTTATTTATTTGAAAGGCAGAGTTACAGACATACACACAGAAAGAGAGAGAGAGAGAGACAGAGACTGAGAGAGAAATCTTCTATCCACTGGTTCACTTCCCAAATGGTCAGAATGACGGGCTGAGCCAACTTGAAGCCAGCAGCTTCATCCAGGCATCCCATGTGGGTACAGGCTCCCAAGCACTTGGGCAGTCCTTTGCTACTTTCCCACAGGCAGCTGGATCAGAAGCAGAGCAACTGGGACTTGAACCCGTGGCCCATATGGGATGCCAGCGTTGCAGGCAGCAGCTTAACTCCTAGGCCACAATACTGGACCCCTAAAACTAACATTTTAACTACCAAATTGTGTCTCCTACATCTGTGTCTCAAATGTTTTCCAATTCAGTAGGGAAGAAGAACATTACTTAATATACCACCAATAGCTACAAAATTAAAATAGAAAAAAAAAAAAACAGAAGAATTTACACCTGGCCAAATTGCATACACATAAGCCAAAAGACACAACTATACAAAAACCCAGAGAACACAGTACCCAAGAATCATTTCTGAAAAACCAACTGTTTTATGAAAATCAAGTAATTTTAGAAGGAAAATGTTAAAATCACCAATCATTCAAAAATAATATAATTAACAAAAAGGTAATAAGGGTGGATAAGATAGAAAAAGTTTTTTGTTATTTTTTAAATTTACTTAGTTATTTGAAAGCCATAGTTACAGATAGAGAAGAGGAAAGACACAGAAAGAGAGAGATCCTCCATCTGCTGGTTCACTCACCAAATGGCTACAATGGCCAGGGCTGCGCCAGGCTGAATCCAGGAGCCAGAAACTCCGTTCAGAGCTCTCATGTGGGTGTAGGGGCTCAACACTCGGGCCACTCTCTGATGCTTTCTCAAGCATACTAAAAGGGAGCTGGATCTGAAGTGGAGTAGCTGGGACTGGAATCAGCACTCATATGGGATGCCAGTCGCAGACAGCCACTTTTACCTGCTGTGCCACAACAGCAGCACCAAGAACGTAAGTCTTGTGATGTCCTACCCTTAGTGGCAGAATGAGTCTAAAATTGTAATGCAAAAAAAAACAAACAAACAAACAAAAAAAACACCACCTTCTTTTTTTAATGTTTTATGTTTTATTCATTATTTTTGAATTTAGAAGTACTTAGAGGATCTAATATTTCTTATAAACAAGCATTTATCTGAAATTCATTAAACCTTTCAATTACACATTAAGTTCTAATCATTGTTGCACAATAGAATCATTTTTACTTTTAAAAAAGAATAAATCTATATAGCTCAAGTTGGTGCATGTAGAAGGTAAAAGGAAAAAAGAGGTAATTAATATGAAAGCAAAGGTAATGTTTCATATGCAGGAGGAAGGGGTTATGATTGGCAGGTATTTGGAATAGCTGGGCAGTGGTATTCACTCTATAATAATGCATTAAGCTACATGCTTTACTCAACATTTCCATATCGGTTTTATTTATTTCTAGAAATACTGTTACAAAAACATGTATCTTAAAATTCCATTTAAGTCTCTGTATGCATTCAACCATTTACCCTTTTAAAATGAATGTAATGCTTAGAGAAATGTATGGACTAACGTTCATCATATGGTAACAAAGTCTCTGGGGGATGACATCTGGATATTCCACTGTATCTACTTGCTCCATCACCTTTCTTCACTGCTTCATCTTAGGTTTTACTGTTAAATATTTAAGGCACACACGAATAAGCATTCAGAATAACATCACAAATATCAGCCACCAAGCTAAGCCTCCACCTGAGGCACCAGCATCCCACATGGATGCCAGTTCCTGTCCCAGCTGCTCCTCTTCCAATCCAGATCTCTGCTTATGGCCTGGGAAAGCAGTGGAAGATGACTCAAGTGCATGGCGTGGGCACCTGCACCTACTTGGGAGACCCAGAAGAAGCTCCTGGATTTGGATCAGCCCAGCTCAGGCCATCGTAGCTATTTGGGGAGTGAACCAGCAGATCGAAGACCTTTCTCTTCGTCTCTCCCTCTCTAACTACCTCTCAAATAAATAAATACATCTTAAAAAATATACAACATGAAATAAAATGAAGTTTCCTGGTCCCCTCCCCATTGTTCTTGTCCCAAGCTAAGGATCTCTTGAATTTGGTGATCACTCCAATGCATATATTTATATTTTTATTACATACACACATATACAAAACTACAGAGTCTGTCATGTTGTTAGGCTTTATATTATATTGTAAGTGCTGTTCTCCAATTTACTTTTCCATGTATTATTTTTGAGAATTATTATATTGGTAAAGGTGTTAAACACTGTATAGTAATGTGCTTTCCTATCAAACAAAAGGTTTTGGGTTTTTCACTATTATAAACCACAGTGCAGGGGCCAACTCTGTGGCATAGCGGGTAAAGCCGCAGCATGCAGTGCTGGCATCCCATCTGGGTGACGGTTAGAGTCCCAGCTGCTCCATTTGCGATCCAGCTCTCTGCTATGGCCTAGGAAAGCAGTAGAGGATGGCCCAATTCTTTGGGCCCCTGCACCCCTGTGGGAGACCTGGAAGAAGCTCCTGACTCCTGGCTTCAGATTGGCACAGATCCAGCAATGGTGGCCAATTGGGGAGTGAAAGAGCAGATGGAGGACCTCTCTGTTTCTCTCTCTCTCTCTGCCTCTCCTTCTCTATGTAACTCTTTCAAATAAATAAATAAGTCTTTTTTTTTTAAATAAAGTACAATAAAAATTTTTATACAAATACACCAGTTTCTCTAGAGCAAATTCTTACAAGACAGACTATAAGATCATAAGGAATGTATATTTTTCATCTCAGAAAACAAATTGATCAAACTGAGTAAAGTGACTGATCATTTTATTCTCCTATGATCAGCATTAAGAGTTTCTGTTTTCCTCCAACATTTTGGGGACTGAGAAATAGTATCTTGTTTAATTTGCACTTCCCCAGTAATAAGTTCAATCTCTAAACAGAGATTGAACATCCTTTCATGTTATTTGACTTGTTCCTCTTTAAACTGCCTTTTCAAATTCTTTATCCATTTTTTCATCTGAATTATTTTTCTTATTGAATTACAAGCTTTTTTATATACCCAAGGTAACATTTTTTCCCTTAAAATTGCATTACATTATAGATTTTTAAAAATTTTCACATAGTGAAACATACAGGAAAATCTGCAAGTATTACAAAAACAATAATCATTCCTGAATTCTCTACAAGTAAACTACAGATTTGGAAGTCGTGTCATCCTTGAATACGTTAATGCATATTTCAAACAATCAAGGACATTCGCCTACGTTAACATCAATGTGACCAAGAAGATCAGAATTTATCATTGGCACCATTTCGGTAAAATTTTCAAAAATAAAAGCAATAGTGATTAGTCTTTGAAAAACATTATAAAGAAGTGTTGCTTAAGGTTTCTACATTAAATCATCATATCCACACCTCAACAAATGATAAGGCAGCTTTAAAATCCTTTATTCTTTCAACAAAAGCCCCATACATTAGGACTGACACCATGTGAATAATTGCTTTCAATTTTCCCCCTACTCTTGACAACATAAGAGGGAATGAGATTAAACTGCTCCTAGAAATTTAAACATCAGATCAAATTTTCTGAGAAGAACTGCTGGGAAAAGCTGAGAGAAAAATCTCCCTTGGCAATTTCTTTTCAAAGATCTCCTCCTGGAATAGTCTTAATACCAAGCTATCCAGAGTCCAGGGCTAAACTTTCAAAATCTCCTTGTGACCTAAGATTTTCTTTACTTCTTTATATCCACTGCAAGTTATTGATGAGCTACATATGTTTGGTGTTATTTAAGATCACATTTCTATAGTAAATATATAAATAACAATAAATGGCTGCAACTTTTTAGTATTAGCCATGTATCAAGAAATAATATTAACTCTATGTGGCTTATTTCGTTTATTCTTTAGTACAGACTTTAAAAGATCAAAGCACCTTCAACATAAACATGGGAAGGGGAAAACCAGAGTCAGTAAGCACAGATATCACGTGAAGAAACTGTTCTGTAGTCAGAAGAAATAAAGCAGGGGTAGTAGAACTAAAGAAAGAAATGGAGTCAAGATAGGTTTATCTGCCTGTTTCTCAGCAGAAGGAGACAGGGCAGCACAACTGCGTATCAGGGGAAAGATGCCAAAAAAGGAGATGGCAGAGCAAGGGCATCTGCTGCAGCAACAGCCTGGAAGGATGCACCCCGTGTGAAAGCACCGTATCCAGGCTGCACCGGCGAGTCCATCCACACTAACAGGACAGAAGACGGAACACAGGGAAATAGGAAGGAGGTGCCGCGAGCAAGGCCAGCATCTACAATGTGTGGTCTTTTCTCTCTTCTGGGGAGAAGTGGGTTATATACGTGAATGTCATCTTAAGGTGTCCCTTGTTAGGAAAGGATTGCAGACTGCTAATGCAAAGCAACTCCTCTCCTCCTTGGGCCTACTTGAGTAGTTTTCTTTGAGCATTTCTATGCTTGTAATGTCCCTAAAAGGCCATTCTTATTTCTGAGCATCAGAACTGTCTTAAGGAAAAGTCCAGATTGCAAAGGTAGAGACAGCATTCCTTCAAAAAATAATTTCTGTTGGGGCCAGTGCTGTGGCACAGCGGGTTAATGCCCTGGCCTGAAGCGCCGGCATTCCATAGTGGCTGCTCCACTTCTGATCCAGCTCTCTGCTATGGCCTGGGAAGGCAGTGGAAGATGGCCCAAGTCCTTGGGCCCCTGCACCCCGATGTGGGAGACCCAGAAGAAGTTCCTGGCTCCTGGCTTTGGATCAGTGTAGCTCTGGCCGTTGCAGCGAACTGGGGAGTGAACAGCGGATGGAAGACCCCTCTCTCTCTCCTCTCCTCTCCATGTGTAAGTCTTTCAAATAAATAAATAAATAAATCTTTAAAAAAATAGTTTCTGTCTCAACAAGAAGTACATGTGAGGGTAAGAACTTTAGGAAGAAAAATACGTTCTGTTCTTTTCTTTTTTGCATCTGTTTCCTCTCAACTAAATGATTCCACAGTTTATAGATCTTTATCTAGAAGTTCTGAATGTACCAATTGGCCAGCTCAACTCACTGATTGAGTTGACAAAAAAAGTTATAAATAAATTCTGAAGCATAATTTCTTCTCTCATTTTCTGTCTACTCAAAAATGAGTCATTAGATTGCTTTGAGACATGAGTGTTTCACATACTATTCAAAGGACTTCTCAGTTATAAATAAATAAAGAAGCTAAATATAAACCACATCCATACCTCTCACAGCTGACTGTGATGGCTGAGTCAAAACTTTGATGTCTAATGCACTGTTGATGTTTTCTTCCAAAGTAGCACAGTATCCATCCACGACACTGGTAACAGTATGCTTCAAAGTTCCAAGATTATAGAAAACCTGAAGAGCTGTTCCAACCTGAGTTGGATTCTTTAAAAAAACAAACAAAAAAAGGTGAGGTGGGGGTGGAAACAGATATAAACTTGAAAACAAACAAAACCAATATAAACCCACAACTTTAAGTGGTACCTTTAAGTGGTACTAGAGCAGTACTTATCACATTTTTAAATTACCAAAGAACAAAATGGGCTAAACATTGCTTTGGCTCAACTCACTAAAGACAAAGTTAAATACTGTGTATATTATTACCCTCTTTCCTTTTTTCTCTTCCTTTAAAGGACAGTAACAAGTGTAGACATCCACTGCATACTTGAACTTATTTAAACCTTATAAAAGGTTCCTACAAAGACAACCATGCAATCCTACATTTGTTTAGAGAATAAGTGGGTTTGGCAGAGTTGACTGAGAGCTGGGCCGTGTAAATGGAGCTTTACTATTCAATGTATTTCCTTCATCCATGGATTCATTATCACTATAAATATTTATACAGTGCCTACTCGGTATCTCTCATAGTTCTGGGTGCTGGAAACACGATAGTGAAACAAGGTAAATTAAGTTTCTGGCCTCATGGAACTTTATATTTACAGAGACATGTGTAAAACATAGATGAAACAGCATCAGTTGGTGTCAAGTACTAAAAACAAGTGAAGCAGGGAACAGGAATGGAGAATTATGGATACTTTGACACAGCCATAAGTCAGAGAATGCATCTCTGAGATCTGTAAACACAGTCCTGAAAATACTGAGAGTGGACAGTACAGAGCACATGAGGAAACACGCTTCCAGGCAGTGGCATCAGCGAAAGTGCTGAGAGACACCCAGGTCTGGGGATGCTAGAGAAACTGTGGAAAGGCCAGCGCAATACCTGCAGTATGGTGAGGCACAGAGAGGTAGGGGATGAGGCAGATAGCCGAAAACACCAGCAGCAAGGAGATTAAGTTCAGAGTGATATAAAAGAGGCTGTTGGATTCCATCACAAAGTAAATGATTAAATTATAGAGATGGAAGCTACCAGCATTTATTTCTAGGCCTAAAAAGCTAGAATTACTCTTTCATTTATGATTCAGTGTCTGTAATTAGAGAGACATGATTAAAAAGTTAAGGATCTTGGGGTGGGCATTGTGGTGCAGGTGAAGATGCCTCCTATGAGACAAAGGCATCCCATAACAAAGGGAGCCTCAGCCACTCCACTTCCAATTCAGCTTCCTGCTTATGTGTCTGGGAAGGCAGCGGATGGTGGCCTAAGTACTTGGGTTCCAGCCACCCATGCACAAGAATCAGATGGAGTAACTGGCTACTTGCTTCAGCCTGGCCTACCCGTGGCTGGTGCTGGTTCCCTCTTCCTTTCTACCTCCCCCTCTCCCTTTGACGTTCTTTCAAATAAATTTTAAAAATCTAAAACAAAAGCTGGAAATGTCCAGCTTCTCCACATACCACAAAGTTTCAGTGCTATCTAGTTGAACGTACATTTCAAGTGATTTATGTGTATTTTAATTGAAAAATATCTGAGGTCATATTCCACTTGAAGGACCTGGCTAACATAAACCAGTTTCCAAAATTCACTCCAAATTATTAACTTCCAAAAACATTTCATAATAGCTCATTATTAAATAAGCATATATTATAGCAACATTTATAGTTTGCAATACTTATGATGCTGGGAGTAATTTAAAGTTTGCCAATTAACATGACCACTTTTCAAGTCATGCCAATTATTCATATGCACAGTTTAATATAAATACATCATTAGTCAGATGCAGAATCACAAAATAATGATTATTCAAAATAAAAATTTTTAAGTCACATGCATACAGAAGAGCCTTCAAATTACATAAGCATAACTTTCTTATGAATTATAACAAAGTGAACACATCTAGATAACTAACACCTAGACCATCAAACCAAATATTATCAACACCTCTGAATCCTGTTTGGGTCCTCAAGCTGCTCAACTGCAAACATCACTATCCTAACTCCTAACACCACACATTTGTTCTCCCTGGTTTTGAACTTTATATAAATATAGTTATACAATATGTATTATTTGGTGTCTGACTCCTCTCACTTAAAATCTTATCTGTGGAATTCATCCATGTTGTTGCACATAGCAATTGTTGATTCCTTTTTATTCCTGTGTAGTATTCCACGGAAGAAATGTACCTTAGTTTATCTATACATCCTACTGTTAATACATCGCTGAAGTATTTCTATTTTTAGGTATTTTAATTAATAACAAACATTCCAGTACACAGCATGTAGTGACTACGTATGCACATGTAATCCTGCTGGTAAGACTAGAATTGCAGAATTATAAGGTATTTGTATACTGAATGTTTGTAGACATGGCCAACTTGTAACAAACAAAAAGCCATTGTAACAATTTACACTCCCAGGGCTGGTGCTGTGGCTCACTTGGCTAATTCTCCACATGTGGCGCCAGCATCCCATATGGGTGCCGGGTCCTAGTCCTGGTTGCTCTTCTTCCAGTCCAGCTCTCTGCTGTGGCCCGGGAAGGCAGTGGAGGGTGGCCCAAGTGCTTGGGTGCCTGTACCCACGTGGGAGACCAGGAAGAAGCACTTGGCTCCTGGCTTCAGATCAGCGTAGCTCCGGCCATAGTGGCCATTTGGGGGGTGAACCAACAGAAGGAAGACCTTTCTCTCTGTCTCTCCCTCTCACTGTCTGTAACTCTACCTGTCAAATAAATTAAAAAAAATCTTTAAAAAAAATTTATACTCCCACCAGTAATTTATGAGAACTGTGGGTGTTTCACATACTTGCTCCAAATGAAAATGCCTAGTCCTTTTAATGCTGGGTATTCTTTTGAATGAACACTGTGGTTTGAACTTGCATTTCCCTGAAGACCTCTTTTTGCATGCTGCATATCTTCTTTTGTGAAGCAGATACTTCCATTTGCCCATTTTTTAACTGGCTGCTTTCTGTCACTTATATAATTATACAAGTTGTTTATATATTCTGGATACAGTCATTTTGATGATTGATTTATTACAAATAAGTTGTTCCACTCCAAATGCAGCCTTTTAAGGAAGTGAAATTGCTAATCTGAAGGTAATCTATTTTATCAATCTTACTCTTTATGGTTAGCAATCTTGGTATTTTGTTTAAAATGTTTCTAGTCCATATTCATTAAGATGCTTTTCAATATAACTTCCACACTTGGATACACACTCTGCTCAGAATTTCTGTATAATGTGAGATAGGAGGCAAAATCTGTGTTTTTTTTTTTTTCTGTAAAATATGAATACACAATTGACCCAGCAAAATTTATTTGAAAAAACAAACAAATGAAAACCTTCTTCTACCCCCACTCCCACTCTCAAAAGTCATCCATGCAATAAAGTATACTTCTGTGTGTTTATTTCTGGACCCTAAATTCTCTACCATTGGTCTATCATTACATTAATTGATAATCACATTAATTTACATAATACATTAATTATTATTTTATAATATAAATTATATATCTTATAATATATAATATATATTATAGTATATAATTATATGATATAAATTATAAATGATTAATAATAATTAGTTATTTAATACAATAATTACATTAAATTACATTACAATAATTACATTAAACTATAATGACTATGTAAGTCATTATAGTTTTAAAATATGCATAGATAGCCAGTGTTCCAGCTTGGTTCTTGTTCAGTTTTGTACAGGTCATTAAATGTTTTTGATAATTCCATATAAATATCAAAATTATCTTGACAATTTTCATTTAAGGGAAAAAAGGTGCAAAGATTTTGTTTGAGATTGCACCAAACTTAGAAATAAAATTAGAAAAAAAAAAAAGTAGGAGAGGGAGAGAGAGAAGGATACATCATCCACTGCCCCAAACACAGAAACAGGCCAGGCCAATGCCAACAGCCAGGAGCTCTATCCAGGTCACTGATGTGGGAGGCACAGACAGAGCTACTTGAGCCTACCAGGGTGTGCATTACCAAGAAGGCAGAAAAGGGCTGGACTCAAATTCAGGCATCCTGATATGCGATGTGGGCATCTTCACCACTACATCAAATGTTCACCTTGGGATCTTATTAAATTTATCTTAAAGATGATTTAGTTTTCTGTGAAGAACTTACATATTCTTATCTTTCATTTAAATTATTTGTACGCATTGACTCTTTCTGACATTGTAAATGCAACTTTGAAAGCATTTTGGGGACCAGAGCTGTGGTGCAGTGGGTTAAAGTTCTGGCTTGAACCACTAGTATCCCATATGGGTATCGATTCTAGTCCTGGCTGCTTCTCTTCCAATCCAGCTCTCTGCTATAGCCTGGGAAAGCAGTAGAAGATGGCCCAAGTCCTTGGGCCCCTGTGCCCACGTGGGAGACCCAGAAGAAGCCCCTGGTTCCTGACTTCTGATTGGCTCAGCTCCAGCCGTTGAGGCCATTTGGAGGGTGAACCAGCAGATGGAAGACCTCTCTGTAATTCTTTCAAATAAATAAAAATAAACCCCTCACCAAAAAAAAAAAAAAAAAAAAAAAAAAAAAACCAACATTCTATTGTCTGCTGCTGACTTATTAAAAACAAAATTTTTACATACCAAACTTTCAAATTTAAGTTATTAATTCTAATAGTTTTTCTATGGTTTATTCTGATTTTTCCACATATAAACCATGTTATTGCTGAATAAATCTTTTTCCAGTTCTATATTTTATTGCTTTTTCTTATTACTTTTTTTTTTTTTTTTTGACAGGCAGAGTTAATGAGAGAGAGATAGAGAGAAGAGAGAAAGGTCTTCCTTCCATTGGTTCACCTCCCAAATGGCCACTATGCCCGGCGCTGTGCCGATCCAAAGCCAGGAGTCAGGTGCTTCCTCCTGGTCTCCCATATGGGTGCAGGGCCCAAGCACTTGGGCCACCCTCCACTGCCTTCCCAGGCCACAGCAGTGAGTTGGATAGGAAGAGGAGCAACCGGGACAGAATCTGACACCCCAACAGGGCAAGAACCCGGGGTGCTGGCGCCACAGGCGGAGGATTAGCCTAGTGAGCCGCGGTGCTGGCCTCTTATTACTCTTGAGAAGATCTTCAATATGATGCTGACTTCAAGTGGTAAATATATGTGTCATTCCTGACTGCACGTAGAAAGTCTTAAATATTTCCTGCTAATTTTTGTGGAGATACTCTATCAAATTAAGTAAGTCCTACTCTTGGTCTTCTAACAGTATTTTTAATCAAACTGATACTGAATTTTATTAAGTTTTTTGGGGGTACCTAATGAGATGGTCATTTTTACCCCTTTATTGAAGAAATTACATTGCACTTCTGGACTAAAACCATCTTCATCATGAAGTTATCATTTTTACACCTCCCAGGCTTACATTTGTTAACATTTTCTTTAGTATTTTTGCACTGAATTTGAAGAGACACAACTAGCAATTTTCCTTCTTTATAAGATGTCCTTGTTTTGATTTCAAGGTTATGCTGGCAGTATATAATACGCAGTAAGTAAATTTCCACCATCTCAATGCTTGGATAGAATTTATATAACACTGGTCTATATATTCCTTAGACGTTTGGAAGAAGTCACCCCAGTGAAGCTACCTCGTCCTAGAATTTGCTCTGGGGAAAGTTCTTAATGAAAACAATTCAGCTTTGTTAATAGATATAAAACCGTTCAATCTTATATATATTTCTAGTTTCCCTAGTGTTATTTTTAGTTAGTTCATTTCTAGAAATTTGTTAATCTCATCTACATTTTTCAATATAGTGCTACAAAGTTATGCCTATCTTTGCTATCTTTCCCATTTTTGTTGCATCTGTTGTTAGATCACCTCTTCATTCTTGACAATGGTGCTTTGTTCTCACCAGTCCGTTGGGGTATTTATTAGTCTTACCAAGTTACTAATTTTTGGTTTTCATGATTCTATTATTAGCGCTGGCTAGTCTCATTTCACAAGCTCTGGAGTCAGATGTCAATTAGAATCCAAGCTCTAGCACTAAGCAGCCAAACCCCAAGGCAAATTACTGACCCACTTTAAGGCAGTGTCCCATCTGCACAGCGGGAAAAATAATAGCACTAATCTAATGGGTAAATGAAATAATCCTTATAACTCATCTGGCACTAGAGGTAAGGAAGAGAAGCAAAACAAACATTAGCTACCTTTCCCCTGCTCTGCAAGCATCATCAGATGGTACAAAAATACGGGCTTTTACAATCAGGATGAAAATCCAGCTCTGCCATAGAAATGCTGTGTAGTACTGGGCAACTTTATCACTCTCCAAAGTTTATAGTATTTACATAATTAATACTTTCCTTTCATCAGATTCTAAGATCTTGGAGTGAGCATTCTACGCTTGTTTTGTTCACTGCAGCATACCTTGCATCTACCACAAGTGCAAGACAGGCATTCAAGAATTAACAGATGAATAGTGAATGAGCAAGAAATGTATACGATTTGATTTTCTGTGATTTGGTTGGCTAATACATTTTTTATGAGACTGTTGAAAACACTACTGAGATAACACATTTACAATTCTTAGTACTCAGGATAGGAGTTAAAAGAAAACACTGTTCTCAGATCTTTTATTAATATTCTAAAACTTATAAGAATGCCAAGAACAGCCTCTGCTCAATTTCCTAAGGAATTTTTCTGATCACTTCAGCTTTACTCATCACTGAAAAAGGTTCTGTAATAGATACTATTCATGCAACCCTGAGGAAGTCAGCTCCACTTTGTGTGTGTCTCAATTTCATAAAACTTTAAAACGGAGTCATAGCAAGATGGCATATCCATCAATCATCTTCCCCAGAGACATCCATGTGAACCACTATTCGCACACCATCTGCCTTTACAAGGGCTGGGGAAGCCAGGTGAGAGACCATAGTGCCTAGTTTGAGTACAATACCAAGAAAAGACTCATTGAAGAAACAGGAAGGAAAGAAGTGCTTGGACCAACCTTGCCCTAACTCCAGGCAGTAGTGTGGAAAGAGGACATCTCCTGCTTAGGGGAGGCAGGGAGAATTAAGTTTAGGCCTTAGCAGCAGACCCAGCGCCAGTGAGCCCCACTGCCCCTGTACCCAGGCCAGTACCCACAGACTAAATCTCTGGAACTTCTTGTACCCTACAGCCAGGTGGCCAAAGGACTGCTCCACTACCCCTCCAACCTTGAGCTGCGTGGCTCTGAGGAAGATCCCACCCATGGAAGGTGGGAGACCAAGCACAAGAGCAGACATTGCAGAACAAGGATATGTACAACAGCCTCATGAAGAGGAGAACCAAGTATGCAACTGTCTGTCTTTCTCTCAAGACCTACTCAGGGTCAGCGCCACGGCTCACTAGGCTAATCCTCCGCTTTGCAGCGCCGGCACACCGGGTTCTAGTCCCGATCGGGGTGCCGGATTCTGTCCCGGTTGCCCCTCTTCCAGGCCAACCCTCTGCTGTGGCCAGGGAGTGCAGTGGAGGATGGCCCAGGTGCTTGGGCCCTGCACCCCATGGGAGACCAGGAGAAGCACCTGGCTCCTGCCATCGGATCAGCGCGGTGCGCCGGCTGCAGCACGGCGGCCATTGGAGGGTGAACCAACGGCAAAGGAAGACCTTTCTCTCTCTCACTGTCCACTCTGCCTGTCAAAATAAATAAATAAATAAATAAATAAATAAATAAATAAATAAATAGATAGAAAGACAGACAGACAGACAGACAGACATACTCAGGGTAAGCAAGAGGTTCCTAGAAGTCCCCCACTCACACCACAGACTCCTGAAACATTTACAGCTGGGGAAGCCAAACCTTTACAGCTGGGGAAGCCTGTAGACCTTCCAGGCCTCAAGCCCAGTTTGAGGGGCTGCCAGTTTAACATAGCACTGCAAGGCCTCACTGAGAAAGAGCCTTGCCTATTCTGTGCCCTCCCTCCACGCCCAGGCTTTTGCTGTAGAGCTATACTAAGACCCTCCCCATCAAGGGTCCTGTGAGGTGGCCAGGTAACTAGTCCCCATAGCTCCACTGACCAAGTCCTATGAATCAGCTGAAACACTCTAACCACCCTTCCACAGCCCAAGAACCTGGGAACACAGTAACTGTAGCATCAGACCAAGTAAGAAATGAAAATCCACAGCTTGCCTGTTAATTCAAAAGAGTAATTTTAAGGGAACTTTTGATCATTCCTTAACGATTTTAAAGAAATCCTTAGTTTCAAGAACACAAGAGCATACAAACAGATCATTCAATGAAATTAGGAAGACAATTCATGAATTGAGTGAAAAATTCAACAGACAGAGATCATACAACAGAACCAATCAGAAATCTTGCAGCTAAAAATCTCAATAAATGACACTGGAATTACTGCTGGGAAACTCAACAGCAGAATGGAGCAATCCAGAATGAGGACACCAGGAAGGGAGGCGGGGGGAAGGAAAGAAGAAAGCCTTCCAGATTTTAGGACACTGTTAAGTGTGCAAACACACACTATGGATGTTCCAGAGGGAGAAGTGAAAAAAGACAAAGAAAATCTATTTCAGGAAATAGTTACTGAAAATTTTCCAGTTCTTGGGAAATATATGGCTATCCACATACAGAAAGCCCAAATGACCCAACAGATAGGACTAAAAGATTCTCTCAAAAAAAAAAAAAAAAAAAAAAAAAAAGATGGGAGTCTGGAGCAGGTACTTTGCCTGGTGGGTAAGACACTTCTGTCTGCATGGAAGTACCCAAATTTGATTCCCGGCTCTGGCTTCTGACTCTAGCTTCCTGTTAATGAAGACCCTGGGAGGCGGTGTTGGTGGCTCAAGTAATCAAGCTCCTGCCATCCACATGGGAAACCTGGACTGCATTCTTGGTTCTTGTCATTGGCTCTGACTCAGCCCCAGTCATTGTGGGTATCTGGAGAGACAAATGGTGAATAAAAGCTCTATGTCTCTCCTGACTCTTAAATACTTATTTTTAAAATTCAACAGGTCAGATAAACAAAAAAAGAAAGAAGAAAACTCTAGTATTCCATTTTTACTTTTTCCTTGATTGACTTCCTTCCTTTACTTGATTGACTACTTAATTAAGGATTTATTTACACCTGTATTAATGAAGGGCATTACATATAGTTGTGTAGTTTTTTTCTTGTATTCATTATTTTTTTTTATGTATTGGCACCAAGCCTTTATTTTTATTTATTTATTTATTTTTACAGACAGAGTTAGACAGTGAGAGACAGCAAGACAGAGAGAAAGGTCTTCCTTCCACTGGTTCACCCCCCAATTGGCCACTACAGCCGGGGTGCTGCGCTGATCCAAAGCCAGGAGCCAGGTGCTTCCTCCTGGTCTCCCATGTGGGTGCAGGGCCCAAGCACTTGGGCCACCCTCCACTGCCTTCCCAGGCAACAGCATAGAGCTGCACTGGAAGAGGAGCAACCGGGACAGAATCTGGCGCCCAGACCGGGACTAGAACCCGGGGTGCTGGTGCCGCAGGATTAGCCTAGTGAGCCACGCTGCATGCCCATTATGTTTTGATTATCAGGGCTATGTTGATCTCTTGAAATGAACTGGAAAGCATTTGACTCTCTATTTTCTCAAAGAATATATTATTGTGCTACTATATCTTCTTCAAAGTTTAATAGAATTCACCAGTAAAACTACTTAGGTCTTTAGTTATCTCTGGGGAAAGATTTTAAAAATGAATTTGATTTCTTAAATATTTACCAGGTCTTTCAAAAATTTTTTTCTATCCATGTCAGTTTTCTGAATTTTTATGTTTGAAGAAATATGCACATTTTTCCTAAGTTGTCAAAACAGTTTAATATACTTACAAAAATAGAGCTACCCCCACAAAATAGCAATCCCACTGCTGGGTATATCTCTAAAGGAAATGAATTCAGTTTATTGAAAAGATACTTGTACTGTAGCATTATTCACACAGTCAAGATATGAAATTAACCTAAATGCCCATCAACAGATGAAAGGAGAAGAATATCTTATGTATATAAAGTGGAATATTGGTCAGTCATAAAATGAATAAAATTCTATCACTTGTAATGGCATGAAAAAATCTGGAGATTTTTAAAATTTTAAAATAAATCAATGCAAATACAGACAAATTATGTATGACCTCATTCATATGTGGAATCTAAAAATTGTTCTTATAAACTTTGAAAGCAGAATAGTGCTTGCTAGATGCTATACAGAAGAGGGATATAGCAGAAGTGAGGAAGAGTTTAGGTAATGGGTAATGTTACAATTAGAAAGGATAAACAGTTCTGGGATTCTAACGCATAGTAAGGTGATGACAGTTAAGGCTATGGTTTGAGCAAGATTTGTCTACCCAACTCATGCAAACACATAAACTCCAAAGTCATAAGTTAACGGTACTAAGAAGGTGAAAACTTAGTCCAATTATGATGTTTAGAAGGTGGGTCTATTGGGAGGTCCTTAGAGTACTGCAGGTTTTCACTCAAAAAGTAATTCTCAAGTGAGGGTGCTTATAAAAACCAAGTCAAACTCAGCTACTACCTGTTTCCTGACCCTCCCTGTGATCCTTGCTCTGCCCATGTTCCATGATCCATCAGCCATGACTGAGCCAGGCCAAAGAACTCCATTTTGGTCTCCCATGTGAGTGGCAGGGACTCAATACTTGAGTCTTTCCTGCCTCCCAAGCACATTAGCAGGAAGCTGGATCCAAAGCAGAGGAGGAGGTAGGACTCTGAAATGATATGCAGGCATCCCAAGCAGCCACTTAACCTGCTGACCATAACACCCCACTGCTCAATAGGACTTCCAACATTCTCACCACAAAGAAATGATACATATTTGAGGTGCTATTTTTGCAAATTACCCTAGTTTTATCATGATACAATGTATACATTTATCAAATCATCACATTGCATCCATACATATGTAAAATTATGTGTCAACCAAAACTGAAACTGGAAAAAAAAAAGCTTTATAATGATTAGACTAAACAAAGATTCTCAACACTATCTGTAGATTTTTAGAGAAATGCAGCCAACAGGATCTCAATTTCAGAATTTTTTTGTTCAGTTGGACCAGATCGAGGACTGGTTATTTATATTTTTGAAAGCTCTTCAGACGATTCTGATGCAGTCAGCCTGGCAGCTACTTGAGAACCAGCATTTGGAAACCACTCAATTATATGACTCTGCTAGACTTTGCAGGATGAGAATCATTTATTCATGCGAAGTATTTTTTTTGAGGGAGTTAAAAAAAAAGACCACACAAACAAATGACAGAATACACTCTATTGTCTGAAGTGTTACATACATGAAAACAGTAATAACAATAACAGTAACAATAACAATAATAAACTTTGAGATAGCAAAAAAAAAAAAGTATAGTCACTGAGAGCCTTGAATGGCATTCTTTAAAATTTTGCTTAGTATTAGAAAAATTGTTGATATTTTATAAATAGTACACTCTAAGTTGGCTGAGGAGATAAAAATAATCAATTGGCTTACCACTAGCCAAGTAAAATATTCCTGGAACTAGTGAGTTGCAATGAGAATATGAAAATATAAAAGATGTAAGAACAAGAGAGATTCTAAAACAATGAAACAAGAGATTCTAAAACAATGAAAAAGAACTGGATGCTGACTGACTACTATGGACAAGAGAGAGGGAAAAAACTACCATATTTCTGAACCAGGGACTGTATTCTGAGGACTGAGAAGATAGAAAAAGTAAAACCAGAAGGAGATTGGGTGAGCGGACAAAAGACAGGTGAGATGGAAGAAAACAAGACTGCTGTGAATGAATTAGACAAAGCTAAGGAGCCTTCTTCATTGGAGATGAAATGGATAATCATAAGAACCTAGTCTGAAGAGCAAAGTAAATTGAGGTAATAAATCATAACTGAGGTGTCAGAAGCAGAAATCTTAAATGGGGTATATGAAGAATAGCATCAGTGGGAGTGAGAGAAGAGAAATGGATAACAGAATACTCTAGTCAGAGATGGAAGTGGAACATTAGAAAACTTGCAAATGGAAAAAAAAGTCTAGCTGTGAAATTCAAATAAGTAACATCTCTCAGAAATAATGAACCTTAGTGTCCTTTTCCCACCAAAAGCCACCAGCTTTTGCCAAGTCCTTATTAAAATAAACTTTGAGCTTTTAGTTTACTCATCTGTAATGTGAGGAGACTGGACCACATAGACTCAAATACCCCTTCCAAAACTAAAAAATAATGCTTTTATTATTCAATATATATATATATATATATCATATGCTATGTGCTAATAATGTGCAAGGTACTAGGAAAAGAAAAATGAAGCAAATATTAAATTGTCTTACTTGTCAATATTTATGGTAGGGAGATAAAAGAAAAATCAGCGACTGGAACATTTCATACTAAATGAGAGGAAATGGAGGGATTCATGAAAACACATGAAGGGAGAAGACGCAGGTGTGGAGAGGGAAAGGAGGGAAGGAGCAAGCAAATGCACCCTAAGGGAAGGAATCTCAGCTAAGCTCTGCTTTGAAGGCTGATAGGGAGGCTCCAAGAGTGGAGGTCAGGGGATATGGAGGACTGAGGAGAATGGCTCCAAGCAGATAAAGATCATGTGCAAATGTCCGTGAATGACAAGACACTGGTGGACCCCAAACCCACTAACATGGCTCCTGACAGAGCTACACAAACATCTGCTATAACTCCAGATGCCTATATGGGTGGCTCTCAAACTATAGTACAAGAATTACTTGTGGGAACTTCTTAAATGAGAGAGGGAATGTGGGATGCTTTGGGGACACTGGCAAGGTTTTACTTTTGAATCTGAGCACTGCTTATACATGATTGCTTGCTTTGTGAAAAATTCATTAAGCTGTACTTTCATGGTACATGCACTTCTTTGTTGATTATATTTTAATAAAAATTTAAATAAATCATAGGAAGTGAAGGGGATAACAGATAACATAAAAACTATATGGCAGAACATCTCTCTCCTTAAGTAACTAAAACACCATTCACTAACACTTTAAAGTTTATTTTACAAAAAAGATACCACACTGAATAATTTAAGATTGTGGACTGAATTTAAATATTTAATATTTTAAATTTAAATATTAATATTTAAGTTATTGATATTTAAATAATTAAATAAAAATGAATATATGTAATATTTTCCAAGTATAATACAAGCAAGACTTATATTTGCGCATACACACAACCAAAATTATACATCACTGTTTCTAAAAAGAACTGGCTCTGAAAATACGGTCAAATGTGAAATTTATTTTTTGGCTTTGAATGTTATGAACTGAATGTTTATGTCCCCAAAATTTCACATATTAAAGCCCTAACCTTCATGTGTTGGTATTTGGATTAAGGTTGGATGAGCTCTCCCTTTGGTGTCGGGGGTGGGGGTGGGGGTGGGGGTAATCTTGTGGGATTAGCACCTTTGTAAGAAGAAACACCAGCATGCTCGCTCCCTCTCATTCTTTCACTCTCTCTGCCACATGAAGACACAGTAAGATGGTGGCATCTGCAAGCCAGGAAAAGGGTGCTCACCAGAAACTGAACCCCACTGGGCACTTATTTTAGATACTTAGCCTCCAGCATTGTGAGAAAATAAATGTTGTTTACACCATCAAGGCTGCAGTTTTTTGTTAAGGCAGTCAAAACTGAGTAGTGTAAATGTTACAAGTTTAACAAATGCATTAAATTTCAACTTAAAAATTTATAAATTTTATTTGCAAGGCAGAAAGAGAGGGAAAGAGACAGTCTTCTCATATGCTGGTTCACTCCCCAAATGACCAGGAACCTGGAATTCAATCGAGGTTTCTCATATGGGTAGCAGGAACCCAATTACTTGAGCCATCACCTGCTATCTCCCAGGGTGCACAATGGCAGGTAGCTGGAGCTGGGACTCAAACCCAGGTACTCCAGAATGGGACACCTGGCATTCAAGAAGTATTTCAAACTGCTGTGTCACAACTCTGAACAATCAAATAAAACTCATCCTATCAATAATTCCTAAAAGAAAGAATACTTAAACACTAAAAATAATGAGGAAAAAAAAGTCCTCAGAATTAGACATACTCTTTAAACAGTATGAATATGGATTTATAGAAAAGTCATCACCATGTTCTTAACTTTAATGGGAGCTGTAGCACTATTCCTACAAATCTGCATATCATTCTTGGGAAACCAACATCTATGTTATCTTTCTGAACAAATAAATGGGTGTTACCCAAATCTTGTCAAAGGGCATCTGCACACCACAAATCACTCTCAAGTTGAAAGTTCCTGTGAATGCTGCCCTAGAACAAACTCTTTCCTAGTGCTGTGGATCACTGTGTTCTCTGGTGAGCCTGGCAGTTTTAGGTAAACAGTGAACAGTTAATCAAGTTCTTGTCTCTCTTACTGGCTTCTACACTCTGCTGCAAATCACAACTTCAGCAAAACTTATCAATAAAATCATAGGTTGTCTTTAATAAGATCCTCTTTCTTATCCCACATGTAATACTGAAAAAACATAGCTTTATCTTGGATCTGCCTACCTTGTGTACCTATTTTCTCACTGTTCCAGGATCAGTTCAGGACTTTTGCTCTTTGTTTCCTTACATAAAACCAGACGGATTCTTGGTACTCTGTGCCCTTGGGTAGTCCACAATCATTGCAATGGCCCGTCCTGATCTATGGAAAACAATATACTCTAAGGAGAGACTTTCTCCCTATATGTATTAAAAATTGCTTCCTGCATATTAAAGGGCCTTCACAACTACTAACTTTATTCTGTCATTACACAATTGAAGTATTACAGAGCTCAATTCCCAGTGAAGAAAACTAAGGGAGCAGAAGTGCAGGCCAGGTTTAGGTCATGGGCCCTTTGATCCTTAGGTCAATACTCTGCAACAAGTCACCCTGTCACCACTTGGGTTTAGAAGATCTCCAAAATTATCCATTTTGCAGATGAGAAATATCTTCTGGCAATTTTAAGAATTCAGACAGACTAAAAACATTTTTAAAATATCTTACTGGAAAGAAATTTCTACTATAAAAGTGGTATTATCTAATACACAATGTATTTTCTTTAAATATTCATTATTCTAAGAATAATGTTTCTACAAATTGTCAATGCAACTTTCCACAAATCACTTGATCTGTTTTAACAAAGGTTATTTATTTTCATCTACTGGAAATACACAGTGACATGGGGTGGGGAGGAGGGAGGTATGGAGGCAGACAGAGAAAAGGAGAGTTCTTCCATCTGTTGATTCAACCTCCAAATGCCTCTAACAGTCAGTGCTGGACCACCTGAAGCCAGACCAAAACTCCATCCAGGTCTCCCATGTGGGTAGCACAGTCTAAAAGATATGAGCTGTTACTTTCTGGCTTCCAGGATGCATTAGCAGGAAGCTCGATGGGAAGTGGAGTAGCCAGGACTCAAACTGGCTCTCTTTAATATGGGATGTGGGTGTCCTAAGTGGCAGCTGAACTTGCTGTGCAACAATTCTTGTCACCAAATCATATGAAACTCCCCAGTTTCATAAGTTATACAAAACTAACCATATTATTCACAAGAAAGGATAATTTTGTAAGCAGAGAAAGATTCCCATTTCTTCCAATTATTTCCGAACATAGCACGACTATTTTCTTTAGTAAACTATAACTATTTCTCCTGCTTTGGAAATAAATATAATTTGTTTCTTTCTTTCTCATAGAAATAAAATACCACAAGAATACAATGAGAAAAGCAGCTCAGTTGTTTAAGCTCCTTTGCAAATGCTTGCCAAAACAGGAACTCTGTAACCAGAGCAACAGCTGGCCCACCGCTAATAGGACAGATATAAAGCAAGACTGCTACAAAAATGTGTCTGAGGAACAGCAAGCAATAGTCTAGTTTTTTACTAAAGCCACAGGCTAATATGGGATACATTTGGAAAGGACAGATACAGAGTTACAACAAGTTTGACAGGATTTAAAAACTTTATGTAACAAATTAGAAAAGAGTAGCAGAATTTGATTTAGTTAAAAAAGTAACAAATATGCAAGTCCACTACTGATGACAGCATTATACAAACTCCGAGAAGTAGCAAATAATCTTTGCATTATGATAACTAACAATTACATTTTATTTTTTCATCCCCTGAGTAAGATAAGTTTTACAACATTGGGGCTGGCACTGTGGTGTAGCGGGTAAAAGCCACCGCCAGCAGTGCTGGCATCCCATGTGGGCACCCATTCGGGTCCCAGCTGCTCCACTTCCAATCCAGCTCTCTATTGTGGCCTGGGAAAGCAGTGGAGGACGGCCCAAGACCTTGGGCCCCCGCACCACATGGGAGACCCGGAGGAGGCTCCTGGCTCCTGGATTCGGATGGGTGCAACTCCAGCAGTTGCAGCCAACTGGGGAGTGAACCAGCAGATGGAATACCTCTCTCTGTCTCTGCCTTTCCTCTCTCTGCGTAACTCTTTTAAATAAATAAATAAATATTTAAAAAACCCAAAGTGACTAAGTTCTCAAACTTTAATGACCTATTGACAAATTTTAGGTGATTCTGACAGATTTTAACCGGAAATTATATATGTATTACATGTTTTTTATAATTAGGCTGATTTTTGGGTAAATTTAAGACAATGAAAAGGACAGCATTTTAATAATGCGTAATAACTGAGGAATTATATAATCTTAATATTTAATTTATGAAGAACAGTGTTAATAAATACACAGTAACCTATATATAACAATTACATATTAAGCTAAAATATTTAAGGCAGTTTGTAGTACCTGTGTGAATCTGTCCTAGCATGCATGATACATGCATTTGACACTTTATCTGAAGCTGGCACATGCCTAGAATACTGAAAACCTAATGGAGCTTCATGGTAGATTACAAGAACTAAAGGAAGAGGAATCACATCAAATAACATAATTTAAAGCCAAGAATTACATTAGCTATCTTGGTTGTGATTCAGAGCTTACCAGTACCTTTTCTGATTTAGTAACATGCGGCCCATTAATGCTTGATATGTACTTCTTGGCTAACCTAATACGATTATTTCAGAACCTGTTAACAATCAACAGTCAACAGGGCATAATCCAAATGAAATTAAGATATCAAGAAGGACTTTTAGTAGCACAATATGATCCTAACAACCAGAAATCCACTTTACTCCAGCCCTAACTTTGAAGAGAGGCAGAAAAAGGAGGATTCAAAGAAGGCCAAGGAGAAAAACTGAGGAAAAACTGAGGAAAAAAGGAAAATGGAGAGAGAAGAAATAAGACGAACCTGATTGCAAGAGGAAAGTCCTCCAGAAAGAGAAGTAATAACACATCACGCCTACGAACAGGAGAAAGACAGAATAGGGATGATTGATACACAGAAAAAGCCATTTTAACTTTTAAATGTTTTATGAAATAAATGTGAAGGTAATCCTATATGAATCCAGAGTTTGGCATTAAATAAAAGTATTCAAGTCATGTCAAAACTTAACATCATATAGGCAATCGTAACTAGTATTCAAAGAAACTAAATATATAATCTATAAAAATTTTATAGGAAAGTGAGGCCGGCGCCGCGGCTCACTAGGCTAATCCTCCGCCTAGCGGCGCCGGCACACCAGGTTCTAGTCCCGGTCGGGGCGCCGGATTCTGTCCCGGTTGCCCCTCTTCCAGGCCAGCTCTCTGCTGTGGCCCAGGAGTGCAGTGGAGGATGGCCCAAGTGCTTGGGCCCTGCACCCCATGGGAGACCAGGAAAAGCACCTGGCTCCTGGCTCCTGCCATCGGATCAGCGCGGTGCGCCGGCCGCAGCGCGCCAGCCGCGGCGGCCATTGGAGGGTGAACCAACGGCAAAGGAAGACCTTTCTCTCTGTCTCTCTCTCTCACTGTCCACTCTGCCTGTCAAAAAAATTAAAAAAAAAATTTTATAGGAAAGTGAAAATAATCATGACAACTTAATCTGGCAAAAGCCAAGTTTAATGCAGAGATATGAAATTGTATACACACACACACACACACACACAAAGGCACACTGTCAAGGAGCTGGATAGGAAGTACAGCAACTGGGACTTGAACCAGTGTCCTTATGGGATCCCAGTGCTGCAGACAGTGACATAACTGGCTATATGACAGTGACAGCCCTGATAAGTAAAGCTTTAAAAAATAAAAATAATACAATATAGTAAATACAATAGCCACTCTGTACTT